>NW_027509108.1:712500-1312500 GCF_051911475.1 Siphateles boraxobius | reverse complement strand
AGAGACGCAAGACCCAACACTCTGGATGAGCTTAAGGCCGCTATCGAAGCATCCTGGGCCTCCATAACACCTCAGCAGTGCCACAGGCTGATTGCCTCCATGCCACGCCGCATTGAAGCAGTCATTTCTGCAAAGGGATTCCCGACCAAGTATTGAGTGCATAACTGAACATAATTATTTGAAGGTTGACTTTTTTGTATTAAAAACGTCTCAGGTTACGTATGTAACCCTGGTCCCCTGCTAGGGAACGAGACGCTGCGTTTGAGACGCAATGGGAACGCTCTGCGTGATTACGTCGGGAAGCACGTGTAAAATCAGTCCAATGGAAGCCCACTACGACATAGGTGACGTCATAGACCAGGAAACTATATAGCAGCCCTGAAATCAGACCGCGACAGCTTCTGAAAAACCTGAAGCAAGTCGATCTGGGCATGCAGGAAGTATGGCAGGCAAACGCAGCGTCTCGTTCCCTATCAGGGAACCAGGGTTACATACATAACCTGAGACGTTCCCTTTCAAGGGAACTCGAGCTGCGTTTGAGACGCGATGGGAACCCCATACCCACTACGCCATAGTGACAAATGCCCGTTCTGTGTGAAGTCCTGCGCACACTAAGAAGCAAGCAACCTCGCCCCAGGAGTGGAGAGGTCAAGGTCATAAAACCTGACAAATGTATGAGGACCATCCTGCCGCATTACACACGTCAAGAAGGGAAACTCCCGAAATTAAGGCCATAGAGGCCGCCATACTCCGAGTAGAATGGGCCCGCACAGCCATAGGTGAAGGCTGTCCCGCCGCTTCATAAGCCAATGAATAGCCTCGACTATCCATTTACTCATCACCTGTTTAGATGCAGGGCATCCTCTCTTGAGTGACCCAAAACAAACAAATAATTGCTCAGATTTACGCCACAGAGAAGCTCTGTGAATGTAGGCATCTAAAGCCCGGACTGGACATAACAGGTTAAGCTGTTCCTGATCTGGGGTATTAAAGGGAGGAGGATAAAAGGCCTGCAGCACTATTGGGCCCCCAACATTTAGTGGGACCTTAGGAATATAACCCGGTCTAGGGTAGAGGAATGCTTTCACCATACTAGGTGCAAATTCCAGACATGAAGGAGCAACCGACAGAGCATGTAAATCACCAATTCTCTTGATAGACGAAATAGCAAGGAGAAATATAATCTTTAGAGTGAGTAATTTTTCTGAAACCTCCTCGATGGGCTCGAAGGGAGCCAAGGCCAGACCCTCAAGTACAATGGCCAAATCCCAAGCCGGTGCTCTAGATTGCAGTGCAGGCCTGAGCCTCAATGTACCACGGAGAAAACAAATAATAAGATGATCTCTCCCAAGAGAAGAAGCCCCGAGAGGGGAGATAAGCAGATATAGCCGCTACGAACACCTTTAAGGTGGAGGGAGATAATCCAGCAGAGAAACGGTCTTGAGGAAATCGAGAACTGTACCAACAGGGCAGTTAACAAGATTTAAAAAACGTTCTCCACGCCATGTAGAGAACAGTTTCCATTTCAATGTACATAGTTTTCTCGTGGAAGGAGCTCTGGATTGAAGGACGGTCTCAACGACCTCAGTCGAGAGACCGGATTCTATGAGCTGGGCCCCCTCAGAGGCCAAGCCCACCGTTTCCACAACTCCGTTTAACCCTTTTCTGTTATGTGCAGGACCCATAGAGAAATATTTGGCAGAAGTTTCCACGCTGCCAGAAATTCCGATAAGGGAACCAGTCTCTCG
Organism: Siphateles boraxobius; assembly: GCF_051911475.1. Lineage (NCBI taxonomy): Eukaryota > Metazoa > Chordata > Actinopteri > Cypriniformes > Leuciscidae > Siphateles > Siphateles boraxobius. Next base: position 1,310,752 of record NW_027509108.1, on the reverse strand, counting down.
AGACTGGCCTCTGGATTTGATTGAACAATCATTTCGGCGCCCTGAAGCGGCGAACCGGCAGGGAACAACCGAACTGACCGTTCTACAACCCTCCTCAGAGTATTGCACGGGGACGCTGACACCTCGGCGCCCTGAAGCGGCGAACCGGCAGGGAACAACCGAAGTGGCAGCGCTGCGACCCTCCTCAGAGAGTCGCACCCCAGCAGAACTCCCGGGAGCATTGATAACGGGGGGAATGTGTACAGGTGCAGCCTCGGCCACACCTGCACCATAGCGTCCAGTCCGAGAGGAGCTGGATATGTGAGGGAAAACCATAGCGAAAAGATCGACCTGAGCTTGACCAAAGATTTCCCATAGGAGCTCCACCACCATGGGGTGAAGTCTCCATTCCCCCGGCTTCAGCCCCTGCCTCAACAGGATATCTGCTCTGATTTACGAGATCGTCAGTGTGTTGTCCGGACCCTCCGCCGAGCGACCACTCATGATCACTTCCGACTTGTGAGGGAAGCATCCGTCGATAGCATAATGCGTCGACAAGAAACCCCCAACACTGGGCCTGGGTGAGGAACCAAGGTACTTCCACATGACCGATGCACGTAGGCATAGCCGCGTGACCTTGATCATGTGAAAACGGATTTCCCCTTGGAGAAAACCCCTTGGTCCTGAGCCACCACTGCAGGGGTCTCATGTACAGAAGGCCAAAAGTAATTACGTTGAACGCAGCTGACATGAGACCCACAGTCTGAAACTGTTTCACAGTGAGTGACTGGCCTAGATAAACCTATATTACACCTAGAAAAGTGGTCCTCTGAGCTGGGAGGATCACACTCTTCTGGCGTTGAGTGGCAACCCCAACATCTTTAAATGAGACAGAACGACATCTCGATGCCGAACTGCCATATGCTCAAATTGAGCTAGGATCAACCAATCGTCGATATAATACAATACGCGAATGCCCTGGAATCTCAAAGGAGCCAGAGCTGCATCCACGCATTTTGTAAAGGTGCGGGGTGATAAGCCTAGGCCAAATGGAAGAACCCGATACTGGTATGCTTCGCCCCATTTTTAAAGCGAACCTCAGGAACTTCCTGTGATGAATAGATACTTGGAAGTATGCGTCCTTCAAGTCTATTGTGACAAGCCAGTCCTCGGACTGAATCTGTGATACAATCTGTTTGAGTGTAAGCACTTCCTGCTCCATAACCAGAGCCTGCTGTGAGTCCACTACCGTAGGGAGGACCCCCTGAAATCTCGGCCGACGAGAACCGCTGTAACGCTTTTCTATTATGTGCAGGACCCATAGAGAAATATTTGGCAGAAGTTTCCACGCTGCCAGAAATTCAGATAAGGGGAACCAATCTCTCGAGAGTGGCCTCTGGATTTGCTTGAACAATCATTTCGGTGCCCTGAAGCGGCGAACCGGCAGGGAACAACCGAACCGACCGTTCTACAACCCTCCTCGGAGGATTGCACGGGGACGCTGACACCTCGGCGCCCTGAAGCGGCGAACCGGCAGGGAACACCCGAACTGGCAGCGCTGCGACCCTCCTCAGAGAGTCGCACCCCAGTGGGAGCCGAGGAGAATCGATTTCTCTAAACCGTCCCTCCTTTTATTTTTTTCGACAGGACTTCTTGTCTAAGCTTTATTAGAGATGACGACAGTCCTCTTTTTATTTAGATCTTGCCTACCTCTAACAGCTTAGTTCCTACGACCCTCCTCGGAGGATCGTAGGAAAAAGCAGGCAACTCGGCACCCTGAAACGGCGAACCGGCAGGGAGACCGAACTGACTGCTCTACGACCCTCCTCGGAGGATCGTATGGGGACGCTGACACCTCGGTGCCCTGAACGGCGAACCGGCAGGGAACAACCGAACTGGCAGCGCTGCGACCCTCCTCAGAGAGTCGCACCCCAGAGGGCGCCGAGGAGAAACGATTTCTCAAAACCGTCCCTACCCCGGAGGGGACCACCCTTAGAAGCCTGATAGCCTCAGCATCAGGTCTTCTTCTTTGCACTCTATGCCAGTTTAAGGAACATAGATTGGTGAGGAAGAAACCTCTGGAACGCCGCTGAAAGGTTTAGTTTTCTTGAAAGCGGAGCGTCCAGAAGAACAGACATTTTTATCTTTCTTTTTCTTTATTTTTATATCAGAAAAACGTATACATATAAACATATATATATATATATATATATATATATATATATATATACATATTTATTCTCGAATATATTCTTGAATAGAGTCAATGCTGACATCCTCACATTCATCTATGTCCTTAAATACTTTACCCACCAGTACTGCCTCATAAAATTTATTTATTATTAAAGATGGCTGGTGGGTAACGTCGGGGTTAAAAATGATGACGCCGACTTGGGAGGGAGAAAGCTCGCAAGCGTCTCTATAATCCAAGGCACTGTCATACCATCATACTTAATACCCATAACATTACTCTAGTTAAGACGTACTTTTATTTATTTTGTTCACTTTTTCTTAACAAAACACTAACGATACCAATTCCTCGGAACTGGAAATCGCAGCAAACTGGATCTGCAGGTGAAAGCTAAGATAGGGCGGAGCCCGTCCCAACCCACGCTGTCAGATCCGTTTGCGAACCCCAAAATGCGAGTCGCCGCCGTGTCTAGGCAACAGCGGGACCCGCGCGGGTAGCGCGAACCGAACCATTCTCCCCAAAGAACGATCGGCGAGAGCGGAGCGTCTTCATAGATAGACTCATACAATGCACACAATCAGCCCCCTCGAGGACTGACTGGGCATGCTCCACTCCCAAACAAGCAACACAAAGCTGATGTGTGTCCCCACCCGTAATATAACGAGGGCAGGGAACAACACACCGTCTATAATCTTGCTTGCTCTCCATAATAATGATAGATTGGGCTTGACAGACAACAATAAATAGACAAGGACAGATATACAGAGAGCGCTTGCTGAAGGTACAGAAGCTGTCGCGGTCTGATTTCAGGGCTGCTATATAGTTTCCTGGTCTATGACGTCACCTATGTCGTAGTGGGCTTCCATTGGACTGATTTTACACGTGCTTCACGACGTAATCACGCAGAGCGTTCCCATCGCGTCTCAAACGCAGCTCGAGTTCCCTTGAAAGGGAACACTTATTTTATTGGTCGGATGAAATATGCTAATTTTTTGAGATAGGAATTTTGGGTTTTCATGAGCTGTGTGCCAAAATCATCAGTATTAAAACAATAAAAGACCTGAAATATTTCAGTTGGTGTGCAATTAATCTAAAATATATGAAAGTTTAATTTTTATCATTACATTATGGAAAATAATGAACTTTATCACAATATGCTAATTTTTTGAGAAGGACCTGTAGGTCCAACTACAGGGTGTTAAAAATTAACACTGAAGCAGTGTTGAAGTTAATGAGATAATTAAGTGATTTATTAAGTGATGATTGGCCATTAGTGGTGACACCTAATGTTCATAAGAAGAATCATTGATGGAAAGAGAAACAACAAGAACAGAAAAAAAAGAGAAACACAAGAACTACTGACTTCGAGCCATTACACATTATTGCACTTATAGAAGTAAATGTTTTATGGAATTTTTCGTTTCAAGTCACCATTATTGTAGTCAGCGTTTCCTTTAGTTGAGCTCTTGACCCTTTTATTTTGTACAGTTAGATTTTCTCTGTCTATTCAAACATTGTGATTATTAAGCATATTTGTTACTGCAAGAGAAAACCTGCTCACATTATGATATGTGATGACATTATCATCATGTAGTGACCTGATTCATGTTTAGAGTCCAAATATTTGACTATATGCCTAATTTTAGCATTGGTGGTTGTATTCTGCAGTTTGAGATCCAACAGTAATATGAACATTTTTGAAAATACTTTGAGCATAGATGTTGCTGTGTTTGGACACACAGACATCAAGAATCAGCATATGAATCTCAACAATGGTGGCAATAAACAAACTAGTGACAAACAGATCAACTCTGAACATCACAAAACAAACTACTAAAGTCCTAAGAAAACAATAGAAAAATAAAAGCAAACAGGAAAAAACAATGAAAAATACAGGGCAATTCAGCTGCATAATTTATTCATGCTGTAATGCATGATGTGAGCCATGGATTTGTTTTGATTGGTGGCTCCCATCATGCACTGCAACATAAAGCATTTGTGTGATTGTCAGCATTGTTGAGATTCATATGTAGATTCTTGATGTGATTTTAAAACCATCAAATTATAAAAAAACACTGCTGGAATTAGCGTCTAATAAATATGAATAATAAATTTGTATAATCGTTTATAATGCTGGTTCAATGTATCAGGCCAATACAGGATTCAATTTGATCTAAACATTATCATCATGACCCGGGCTATCATCATGACACGTAGAACAATTACAACGAAATGTCTATACAATCAGCTTAAACTTACGATGCTTTTGGAAACAGCAGCCCAGGTCATAGTTTCTCTTGCCACAACAGATGTGCTTCACAAACACAGAGTTGGAGTAGCCAGAAAACAACTAATATTTAAAAGTAAAGGGTCAAGAGCCCAACTAAAGCAAACACTGATCACCATAATGGTAATATGAAATGAAACATTCCATAAAACACCACCATCTAAACTTCTGTAAATCTAAATAAGACTGTGTGTAGATGTATGACAGAAATAAAGTCAAACTGGTGTACAAATAATAAGTGCAATAATGTGTAATATCTCATACTAGTAGTACTACTAGAGTAGTTCTTGTGTTTCTCTTTTTTTCTGTTCTTGTTGTTTCTCTTTCCTTCAATGATTCTTCTTATTAACATTAGGTGTCACCACTAATGGCCAATCATCACTTAATTATCTCATTAACTTCAACACTGCTTCAGTGTTAATTTTTAACACCCTGTGGTTAAAATTATTGCTTTAATATTTGTGTATTTTCAAATTACAAATTACTTTAATTAAATACTTAAAACTGATTTCCATTACACGAGAGTAGATGTTAAAACTTCATGCTGATTTGTACTCGGCTTTCGCCAAGATAAGCACCAACTAAGACATAACTTTACAGTAACCTATGCTTCTCCATCCATTTACGCTTTCCATATGGTGATGTAAATCTCCTTCTGTCTAGTGTTAACACGCGTCAGCACACACAACGGCTGCAACCACAGTGCGGTCCCCCATGACAACGGTTCCGTATGGCATACCACCTACTGCAAAACACAATATCTGCCCAACCACCCGTCATTCACGCAATATACACAGGAACGTAATGACTGTAAATACTATACAACCTATACAAATAAACCAACAGACTCTTCAAGTTTTCAAGAATTCTAAGAAACCGTAGCCTGGCGGCCTGTACACAGCCAGCTAGAATCTTTCCGTCTAAACCACAGCCAGTTGCTGCTCCTTTCTGCTGCTTCAGATAAGTTCTTTACTGTGCGACGCAACTCTTGGCCACTGAATCTGACGTCTCTGAGGAACCGGGTTGTAGAGTGTGCCACAAAACCTCGACAACCCACTTCCACTGGATAAACCTGGACTCTCCATCCTCGCTGTTCTGCTTCAGTGGCCAGATGAGCATACCGCAGTTTCTTCCTCTCATATGCCTCATCTACCGCATACTCCCATGGCACTGTTAACTCTATCAGTTAAACAATGCGTACTGATCCAGACCACAAAACAATATCTGGTCGTAGGTTAGTGGTGGCAATCTCAGGTGGAAAAATAAGCCGTTGATCAAGATCAGCCAACATCTTCCAGTCCCTAGCAGCTTCCAGTTGTCCTGGGCGAGAATTGGTGTTAGCACCTTTTCTTGGTGGTTGCTCGCCTGGGCGGAGGAATATTGTCTTATGCGTGTAATGTGGTAACTTATTGGTCATACTACGCTTGCCTTCCAATGCTAAAGCAAAACATCGCAATACTTGGTCATGGCGCCAAGTAAACCGACCTTGGCTAAGAGCAACTTACATCCTGTCAAAATGTGCCTTAATGTGGCAGGTGATGAACACAAAGGACAAGAGGGATCCTCTCCTACCCAGAGGTTTAGGTTCTGCGGTGATGGGAGAACATCATATGTTGACCTAATAAGGAAAATGATCCTACTCTCTTCCATTGACCAAAGGTCTTGCCAGCCCATTTTGCGTTGTTCCACACACTCTCCCATCTCATCCACTCTCCCTGCTTGGCCTGGGAAATGGCCTTTATACATCTCATCCTCTCCTCCTGCTTTCGCACCTCGTTGACTACCAGCTTCTTCCTTTGAGCTGGGCCTGCCTTGTGCCATTTAGGAGGAGCTAAACTGAGCCCAAAACCCCCTCTTCCATGCTGTACCTGTCCCACGATATCCCCAATTTGAAGGTCAGCCTTTGCCTCTTCCACAGATTTCTTTGCTGACCACTTTCTACCAGTTTTTACCACAGGGGCTGCCTTCCTTACACATTTGTCGCGTGACTCTGCTAAAGTCATTTCCAGTCTGACCTTGGCACACTTGAACTCCTCGGTTAAAGCAGAGACTGGCAGCTGCAATAATCCTTTACTATAAAGTCCCACTCTGCTGAGGCAGCGTGGAACTCCCAACCATTTCCTGATGTATGAACTTATTAACGCTTCCAGCTTATCCACTGTTGTCAAAGAAACCTCGTTCACAGTCAGAGGCCACAGCAACCTTGGCAGTAGACCGAACTGAAAGCACCAGAGTTTTAGTTTGCCTGGTAGAGCACAGCTGTTTATGCTCTTCAACCCTTCCACTGCTTGTCGTCTAACTTCTCCGACTTGAACTGGGTCCTTTAGATCCCCATCGTACCATCTCCCAAGACTCTTCACTGGCTTCACAGAAACTGTATTGCCTCACCATTAATGAAGAATGTTTTATCTACTAGCTTTCCTCTAACTATCGAGATGCTCCTTGATTTAGAGGGCTTAAATTGAATTCGTGCCCATTCAATATTATCTGTTAACTTTCCCAATAACCGATTAGTGCAGGCTACTGTTGTAGTCATGGTTGTCATGTCATCCATGTATGCTCTGATTGGTGGTAGTCACATCCCAACCCAGCAGGCACAGTACGTCAATGTGACGTCAGGAAGACGTTGGACTCCAACTAATCCAACGTCAGTCAGACGTCATATTTTGGTTGAAAATGAAAGTCAGGTTGACATCTAAACCCAACGTTTGTTTGGCGTCAAGCTCCAACGTCAGACAGATGTTGAATTTTGGCTGGAATAAGCACCGCAAAAAAATGTGACATGCATGGCAGCACATTAAATCTGTGAAGATCTCAGCAGAAGAGGAGTAAACAACTCAAACAGCATTACCAGCTTCACTTATTACTAACCAGACTGACTTTATTTCACTTCCGGTTTAATGAAATCAATAGTGGTATTTTAAAGTCACCATGATGGTGGTTAGCGTTTGCTTTAGTCGGACTCTTGACCCTTGACTCTTTATTATTAAATTTCTCTGGTTGCTATAATTGTGTGTTTATAAAGCACATTTATTGTGGCAAAAAAAACCTAGAGAAAATGAGATCAGCTGATGTTGGCAGTCTATTGATGATGTTGATCAAGTCATCATCATGTAAGTGCTTGAGTCCCTGATCTTAATCAGAGTCTAATGTTTTGATTATATTGGACTTGTGTTTTCTAATGTTGTTTTATAACAGAAGTCATTATATTTTACAGCAAGAGAGCAATGTTGGTTATCAAATAATATAAAGGATTTTAAAAACATTTAGTACATTAAACTTTCTCCTCCACATTATTACTTAGACATCAAGAATCAGCGTATGACTCTCAACAATGGTGACAATCAATGAAATGCTTTATGCTGCAGTGCATGCTGGGTACCACCAATCAAAACTCACCCATATCTCCCAGCATGCATTGTGGCATTAATAAATTATGCAGCTGGATTTTTTGTAGCTTATGAGTTGATCTGATTATCAGGATATTTTGTTTGATTGTCACCATTGTTGAGATTCATATGCTGTTTCTTGATGTCTGGGTGTGTCTAAGTAATGCCATAGATGAAAGGTTTTTGTGCACTAAATAGTATTTACAAAAAAACAAGTATATTATGTGATAACACTGCTAGATATGCTGTAGAATCAAATGACTCCTATATGAATAAAACCACATTAAAACCAGAAGTATTAGTCAAATAATCAAAACATTAAACACTGAATAAGATCAGGGATTCAGGCAATTACATGATGATATCATCAATAAACAGCCAACATCTCCTGATCGCATGGCTTTTTTAGCTATAAGTGTGCTTTATAAACACACAATTATAGCAGCCAGAGAAAATTTTATATTACAGAGTCAAGGATCAAGAGCACAACTAAAGCAAATGCTAACCACCACCATGGTGACTTTAAAATACAAGATATGATTTCATTAAAATGGAAATGAAATAAAGTAAATCTGGTTAGTTTTAAGTGAAGCTGGTAATAAGTGTACGGCCATGCATTTCACCTTTTTGTTTGGTTTATTCCAAACAAAATTCAACGACTGCCCAACGTTGGAGCTTGACGTCAAACAAACATTGGATTTAGACGTCAACCCGACTTTCATTTTCAACCAAAATCCAACGTCTGACCGACGTCGTAGTCTATATCCCGTGCCTGCTGGGAAAAGCCAAGGTCTCTCCTCCTACTACCCATCTTGATGCCCTAATGATTACTTCCATTGCCATGGTAAAAGCCAGTGGAGAAATGGTGCATCCTGCCATTATTCCAACCTCTAAGCATTGCCATGCGGTGCTGAATTTTGGAGTTGAGAAACTAAATTGCAAATCTCCAAAATAGGCTTTCACTAAATTTGTTATTGACATTGGTACTCTAAAAAAATCAAATGCTGCCCAAAGAAGCTCATGTGGCACTGAACCATATGCATTAGCCAAATCCAGGAATGGCACATGGAGCTCCTTCCTCTCCTTTTTAGATGATTGAATTCTTTGCGAGATGACATTGATGTGTTCTAAGCATCCTGAGAACCCTGGAATGCCCGCTTTTTGAACTGAAGTGTCAATGAAGCCATTCTTTAATAGGTAGGTTGACAATCTCTGCGCAATAATGCTTAAGAAAATCTTACCTTCGACGTTTAATAGTGAAATAGGACGAAACTGACTGATGCTTGTAGCATCTTTTTCTTTAGGTATAAAGACTCCACCGGTTCGGCGCCATTCTCTAGGTACGACCTGCTTTTCCCATGCCACTTTTATCAATTTCATCAGAATTCGTAGAACTCCTGAAGCACTCTTGTACACTCTGTACGGAACTCCATTAGGCCCTGGAGATGATGAAGCCCTTGCCTTTCTCACAACCTGCTCTATCTCTTTCCACTTAGGTGCACAGACCTTCATTTGGTATTCTGGTGGATTGATAGGTGGGATATCTGACGGAATTGACATAGGCTCATGCCTTTTTGCATCTATATGCTTTTCCTCCAAATATCTCTCTAGCTCAACCCTAGATGCTTTTAAAGTGCCATTCTTCTCACTGGTGAATAACTTCTTTACGAATTTGAATGGATCTTTATAGAAATTAGCCCTCGCACGCTCCTTCTTTTTGTAGCGTTTCCGTAGGCGCTCAGCTCTGCGTAATGTTGCAAGCTTATCTTTTATTGCCCACTGAAATCCTGGGGACTGTGGTTTGCTCCCTGTCGCTGGATTTCATTCGACTGACTTGACTGACTTCGTAAGAAGTACTGATCAATGCGAGGCCCTTGTCCCTTCTCCCTCAAGCATTTCATTTTCCCTTGATGAATCTTCAACCCCCTGACCGTTGTCGCCTTGCTCCAGCCACAGACACAAGCTTGGAGTTCAATGACTTTGCTAACTGCAGAACCTGAACTAGTCTTTTGTGAAGTACTCACAAATTTAATAATTAAATACATTTTTCACAGCAGTATTTTATTTAAATACATTTGACGAGTAAGTATTTGTAATTTGTAATTAAATACTTTTTGCCCATCTCTGCTCTAGATGATCGCATAATTCAGTGGAAAATTTACAGAAATGTTATTCTGTATGACGAAATATTTTGCAAACATGTGATGACAAATCAATATTTATTTAAAATATGCACGCCTTTGGACTGAGAGCCCTAACGGACACTATCTTGTAAGTGAACACAAATAAACCGGTGAAGACGTGACTGACTGCATATGTGTGTGATTTTTTTCAAAATATCAAACATTACATATTGATTATTTTGCACTCTTGACATCCATTAAAGGATTAGTTCACTTTAAAAAAAAAGATATCCATGTCTTTCTTTCTTCAGTCGAAAATAAATTAAGGTTTTTGACGAAAACATTCCAGGATTTTTCTCCCTTTAATGGACTTCAATGGCAACCAAATATTTCAATGTTCAAAGAAGGTTCAAATGTCCATCTCAATGCAGCTTCAAAGTCTAGACATGATCCCAGCCGAGAAATAAGGGTCTTATCCAGCGAAACAGTCAGTCATTTTCACATACACACAAAACAATGTTTAGCCGTAAATGCCCATCTTATCTCTGAGATGCGCCACACATTGCGTCATCACGTTGAAAGGACACACGCACGTCATCTATCTAAGTTATTTGTCTGTGCACTCCGGTTCAAAAATAGCCTGATGTCGTCATACTCAGAGTTTAGTCAGAATGTGAGTGATACTGCTCCATTGTGATTGTGGGGAATTTCAACCGAACCAGGAAAGAAAATGCCTCTGCACTCAATTGGATCGACAAATGCCTTGATCGCGGTTCTCTGTTCCTCTTTTAAAATGAATGCGCTGTCTACATCTTCTATAACAGACGCAGCAGCTGAAACATCTAAATTCTCCAGCGTCAGCTCTTTGTTGTAAACAAATTCAACTCAAGTGCTCTTTGGTGACTTGGATGATTATGTTACTCTTGATCATCTGTCCATCATCGTATAAAGCCCAGCCTGACAATTTGATTGGTCCGAACAGCTTTTGTTCGAGCATACTTGAACATAAGGCTGTGGCTGAAATGACTCCATATGTAATATACAAAGATTTTTTTGGCTCAGATAAGGTCCAGTTCTAGTTTATTTCTTTGCTCTTGGCTGACATGTGGCATTGCTATGCAGAGGTGTAAAGTCCAGGTTCAGAAACTTCAGAAAGGAAGTATTTTGTTCCAATCACCTGGATTTGCTAATTCAGACAGGAGATAGAACTAATTAGTGAAATCAGCTGACTGAGTTCATGGGTGGAATAAATATATGGCAGGACTTTTACTCTTTGACCCCTGGATTGACCCACCTCTGCTGATTTTCAGCATTAGCTGGAAATGAGGTGAACTGACCCGTGTTGGTGGAAATTCTATAACTGGAAATGGTTTGCCTGTTCTTGATATGTTGGTATGATGCTTGAAATAAAGCAACATGATTTTTAATAACCTAACAAAGACAATAAAAAAACACATCCGAAGAGCATGATGGACTACTATTTTTATCTTGTCATGTTTGTAATGTTTTTATCTTGGTTTCATGTTTGGCTTTTTTTTTTTATCTTGGTTTCATGTTTGAATTTTTTTTATATTTGTTTCATGTGTAAGGAACCTGGGTCAGGCTTTGGGGATACGTATTTAAAAAATAGTAATTTCACAATTAATAATTATTCATACGGTTTGAGCAGAATAGTTTTGAGCAATTGTCCAGAATATATAGATTCCCAGGATAACTTCTAAGGGAATTAATTCGTCATCGAATTAATCTGTTTGTCCAGCAAACTGATCATGCAATCTTCATCAACTACTATAGGGAAGTTACCCTTAAGGGACTCGCCGGAAAAGACGATCTTTCTGGCCGTGAAAGATAGCTTTCCTCTTTTGCAACAATACTATTTAAAGTAAGCTCGTAGCTGGATCGTAACATTAAAGGGACTTGTATATAAGCGACAAGACAGAATCAATAAATGAATATAATGCATTTAATAAAGGCAAAGTTACGTATACCGGTTATAACAAACAATAAATGTATTTACAAACACAATAATGGCAACGACACAATGAAAGAGAATGCATCAATAAAGAGAGAGAGAATGAGAGAGAGAGAATCTGGAAGGATCAGTGGCAAATTACAGACCTTAAAACCTTTGAGAGACAACATGGGGAAACACATCTTAATGCTCTTAAAGCCCGGTACGAATATATATACTTGCACTGGCTCGTTGTGTGGCTGCTTCGAAGGTAGATGGTCCGGAGCACGTACTTTCGAACGAAGGTTTAAAGGTCTCGGACGTAAAATTACCAAAGAAAGGATTCAGGCTAAGTTCACTTACTCGTCTGAGGAAATGAACAAAGTAGAAAGGAAAAATAAAACTTAAACAAACTAAAGAAAAGATCATGCAGGGCAGTTACATGATGATGCCAAGAGAGGAGAAGTAAGAGAGAGAGACTGATCTTGATCAGTCATTTAAAAGGGTGAAGACGTCACCCCCTCTGGGGGTATGTGAGCCAATCCAAAGTGGTCCCTTTGGAGGGAGATTTTATGACTCTTTGTGTCCAGACAGCACATTTGAATCTGTAATTTCATTGGGTGTTTAAAGGGGTCATTAACTGGATTATTTTATTATTTTATAATGTTGCCTGGGGTGCCCTTATAATGTTAGTATGATTTTACATCAAACATTGTCATAATTAAGAAATAAAAGGCATTTTTCCTAGCCTGATTTTAGCATCTGATTTGAACGCTCTGTTTGAACGGGCGTTTCTGCTGTGAGACTTCAGTGTAAACGCCCACTGCTGTGATTGGCTGACATGTTTGCATTTAAAATAGCTAGTATTACATGTGAAACTCTCGGAAACTACCACGTTTTTACTATTACAGCTATCGAGAAGTTTAACAAATATTTAAATGTATTGTTTAAAGCATTATATTTAAATCTATTCCATCACATGAAAGGTTGCAGTGATGGGCTGAGCAGATGACATACAGTCTGGTGATCGCGTGAATAAAGATCTCATTATTGCAACTCAGTTTTTGCACACTCACGAATGCTTTTACACCAAATAACAATGCAAACACGACATAAATACAGGTAGAGCTTTGTTGTGCAGTGTAACAGCGTCATTGATTTCATAACGAGATTTGCGCGCTGTGTGATTGATTGACTGACAGCTTGGGCGATTGGAAAGGGAGCGTTCTTTGGTCGCATTCTTTCTATAACTTAATCACAGTTTTAATATTATTTCATGTTAAGAGAAACGATGTGAAGTTGATCTTTAGTCACTGATGCATAAACAGTATTGAATGATGAGAGAAAGATAATACTGAACTTGAATAATTACACATCAGAAATCACTGCTCACAGATCAGGCATTAAAATAAACATGGTTACTTACATGTTTGTGGCGTTGCTGGCAGATCTGTGTCATAAAAGTCTGTTTGCAGAGCCTGTGTTGGAAATTGTGACTGATTTTCTGTTGATTTAATAAAGCTTAACCACGCATTCCTAATATTGCGATCCGAAGGAAGCTTATGCAGCAACTGTCTTCTTCCACAACCAGGTACTGCACAATATTTCGTAAATGTTTATTGCTTGGTAGCTCGATCCAGTTTAGCAAAATTACCTTGTCGTAGGCCTATGTTATAGCGTAATGCGCGAGTCGGTGGGCAGGGCTAAACAGGCCGTGTTGAAGTAGGCGTTAATCTTCTTTTGCAGAGGAGGGGTTTTATCCTCTTTGACGTCATCCCCACTTTGAAAAACCTGTCGTTCGCTGAGCCTGGTGTCAATAAAAACTTTTATTGGACTAACAAGGAAGTTTTCAGTTCTGAAACTTACAGGATATTCTTATAGTATGAAGACCTCCTGTATGTCAAAAGCTCAAGGAAAATTTGATTTCTCAGTTCATCTCCCCTTCAAGAGAAAGAATCTTCAAGATTCTTATAATACCCATGTGTCACAAAGTTAACAAAATGTAATGTAAATTAACAAATGGGGAACGAAGATTGGAATTTATAGAGACCAAATATGGTTCACATATTTGTATGAAAAGTGTAAACCATTAACCCATTAGAGTTTACAAGAAAACAAAGGCCAAAACAACATCCGAAGGAAAATCATGAGATGTGAAAAATAGATACATTTTTATACATTTCTCAAGTGGTTATATATATATATATATATATATGTATAAAAGATTAACAGGGTTTATTTCTCCTCCTCAGGAGAAGTGAGTGTAACATCTCTCAGGAATTCCCTTTTAGAGGTCGTAAAAATCCTTATCTATTGTAACAGGATATTCACTAGGCAAAACCCACAATCTGTGTGTGTTTGTGATTGGTCCAGACGCTACAACTACTTATACACTCACAGATCCCTCCATAGGACCTGGTCGATCGGACGAACATAACAACATATCAAATATATTTCGGTAAAGTCTTTATATGATGAAGTTAATGAAAGTGTCATGTGTGTGTGTGGGTGTGTGTGTCTTCACCCTGAGTTCTTCCTTGCCAGAAAGGGGGGGTAGTTGGGTGATAACACATCTCTGTGAAGCTCGGTGTCTTGTTGTCTGTTAAACCTCTGGGTGCCATAAAATTGTCTCCCGAATCGTCTTTTGCAGACTGGCCGGAGCCTAATGCATAATTTGCCTCTATGAGTTCAGAGGCTAAACGCTTTGTGATTTCAGAAGGAATGTGCATTTATATGTGTTCAGATAAACGACCCATGATTTAGCCAGATACCCTACACATGTTTGGAATGTTTTTATCTTGTTGTCATCTAGATTTAGCAGATGAAAAAGAAGTTTCACTTCAGCTACAAAATAGACCTTCGCAGGACAGATTTGTTTTTGTTATCTTCTCACGCTCCTGCCCGCAGCATTCATGTTTTGTCCCACTCCCGCCTGCAAAAGCCAGCATAAAAGTATAAATAGATTTTTTTTCTATACCTCCATGAAATACTTTTTGGCAGCAGGGCTTAAATGTGTGGTAAAACACATCAGCTGTGGTTCCCAGTACTTTGCCATAAAAAATACAGTACCAAGCTTTTAGTTTTCTCTGGCCAACTCTTATATATCATTAACCAATAAAACTAATAATTCAGTTTCACTAACATAAATATATATTCAAATAATATATTAAAGGGGCACAGTGTCATACACACACATACAAAACAACATCATGGTGACACACACATGACTCCAAATAATGCCATAAATAATATGTGTTCAATTATACAGTATAAGCAGGGAGTTTTAGAGTGAAAATGAAATCCAGAGATTTATCTGTGTCTGATCTAACAAAAA
Source organism: Siphateles boraxobius (assembly GCF_051911475.1). Lineage (NCBI taxonomy): Eukaryota > Metazoa > Chordata > Actinopteri > Cypriniformes > Leuciscidae > Siphateles > Siphateles boraxobius. The sequence goes on along the minus strand of NW_027509108.1, from coordinate 1,295,498 downwards.
ACACTTCCTGTGTTGGTACTATTTAAAAGCACGGCACACATCTTAAAGACCACACCTCATCTGGGAACACAGACTGTACTATACTTTACTGTAAGACTGTAAGTTTGAACTAGTAATGGAATCAAAGCCCTTTTTTCCAAGCAGAGATATTAATAACAAATACAGACCTCCAACACAGAGTTGCTACGAGGATAAAGGAAAAGACCAAAAGAAAAGTAAGCAGAAAGTTTTGTTTGACGCAGAGATGGTGTCGCTAATGTTTGAGGGGATGAGAAATGTGACGTAAAGTTTTAATAATTGTTTTCTCTATAAAAAACTGTAATTGTTACTGGTTTTATATGAAATGTTCCATATTTTAGTGAACAGGAATTCCAGATATTTGTCATTATAAAAGAACATACTTTAAAAATAAAAATAAAAAACTCTTATTTATCTAACAAAAACCTGATTACTTACAAAGGTTGATTTGAAACATAGTGTGTGTTTTGTCTCTTGTGTGTCAGGAGGAAGGAGGTGTTTGGTGTTGATGACAGTGTGTTTCGGGCTCATTTCTGTTCTTCTGCTGGTCTTCACCACACTGTACATCAACATCAGTTACAAGCAAACAGTTGAAGAGTTCATTCACACTATCATCAGCTTACAGGACAAGAACACTGATCTTACTGATCTTATGACTGAAAAAGACCAACTGACGAACAACTTCAACTCTTTAAGTCAGAAGAAACTGGAGTTAGAGACTGAACTAAGTAAGTAATCTACACAAGGTTTGTACAAATGGATTTCTGTTTATTTGCACTTTACAACACAAATAATGAGCAATGTTTTTTCTGTTTATTGAAAGGAAATGACAGGTTTTTTATATCCAGTGAGTCGATGAGCTGGTCTGAGAGCAGGCAGTACTGCAGAGATCGAGGAGCTGATCTGATCATTATCAACACTGAAGAGAAGCAGGTGAGTGTGTGTGATTGCAGTGGCGGTCTTTACATAGAGGCATAGGTAGGCGGCTGCTTGGGGCCCCCTAACAGCGGACGTAGTAGGGGGGCCCCAAAACCAACCTAAAAAAAAAAAATATATATAGAAAAGAAAAAACATGAAAAAGCCTCTTATCATCGTGAACGCTTCAAAAGCATAGTAAATGTTATTAATATTCTTAAGAAATACGTTGAAATGTTGAAGTAGTAGTTAAAATGTCCAGTTCATGGTTATCTGTCCCTACACATAACACCCCTTACTTTCTCAATGAAATGGACTAGTCCGTAACGGTGCGCGCCGAGGCGCGAAACGGCGAAAGATAAACACAATGACAGGAGGACTGGGAAGTACACAACGAAGCGAGACGAGTCTAAACGCGAAAATGAAACGAAGTAACCCAAGCGGCTCAAATAAAAGAAAAAAGACGCCGATAAGTATTTGGCAACGCTGCCAAAAAATGACAAACTTTTTTACGCCTTCTGTTAGGGATACATACCGCTAGAGCAGCTGCAGTTAGATGTGAAGTGACGCTAGGTGAGTATAACGTGTATAACGTTACATCCTACAGAAAGGGCAAAAGAAAATATGACATTTATTATGGGTTTATGTAATGATTGTTTGAAGTTCACGTAAATTAAAAGTTGTTATATATTTTTTGAAGCCTAATAAATGTTAATTTTTCGGCTTTCAATTACACTGTCATGTTGGATGGCCATAATTAATGTTTAAAATTAGGGGGGGGGGGGTGGCATATACAATATTTGCATATGGCTAAAATAAGTATATGGCTGTTTGTGGGGGTTTACCCTAACTACTTGTCTTGCTGGTTATATTGATCTTGATTTGATCTTAAAAAAATAATAAACAGTGCTGGTTTTCCTGGCATTTTGGCAAAGACAGGTGTTATCTAAAACCGTATTCTCTGTTGGGTTCCATCATGACTATTAGTTTGTGTAGTTCTACACTTTGTGTGTTCTCTGCTTTCCATCTTCATTTTGGAGTAAAGAAATGTATGCAGGGTTTAAAGGGCAAGGGTTTTTTTTCTTCTCTCCAACCTTTACTTCCCCGTAGATTAGCTTTCAGTCGGTACATTTTTTTTCATTCTCTTTTAAAGATGGGATGGGGGGGCCCCATAGGTACCTTCGCTTTGGGCCCCCAATTTGCTAAATCCGCCACTGTGTGAGTGTCTGTTCATCAATGAGAGGAATCACACTTACTCCTGTTTTTATTCACACACAGAGGTTCATAACTTCATTATTCAAGGAGGATATGTTTTTTGGTGCATGGATTGGTTTGTCAGACACTGAGACTGAAGGGATCATGAAATGGGTGGATAATTCACCACTGAATCGAGGGTAAGTGATAAAACACTCACAGAGAAACACTTCGAATGCATTTGTTAAATACTTTTTAATTATATTTCAATTCTGTTTTGGTTGTGGAAACGTTAAAATGTCCAGTTTTCTAGATGTTAGAGGTACGTGTTTTTAAGGTTATGGTCTTCCTGAAACAATAACAACTTAATTTTTATGAACAACTTAACATGTTGATTTGTAACATTCCAAGAACATAAAAATTGACGGTTTCCTGAGAAATTCATTTAAATCTTAGTCTGATGTTTCTAAAACATTCTTTCAAACATTTGAACACCTGCTGTAAACAAGCAGAAACACTTAAGGAAAGAGAAACCAGATCAGAAAAAAACTACAACTGACTTCAGTCACAGTCTTAGAACTGAAGATAACTGATGTTAAATCTCTGAAGATCTCAGAAGAGAAGGAATAAACAACTTATTACTAACCAGATTGAGTTTGTTTCTGTCAGACGCCTACAGAAGTTCTGAGATTAACAGAGGTTTAGATGTTGATGTTTGGTTGAAAATGTTTAATCTTAACCCCGTTATGGTGATCAGTGTTTGCTTTAGTTGGTCTCTTGACCTTGACATTCCTTCCTTTCTTCCAGCAATTGCAGGTATTTGTTGAAGAAAAACTCTATTACTGTTACTGGAATAATGTTTGTTCATAACTTTAAGAGAACGTTGCCAGTATGTTATCCAATCGTTCACTGTTAGCTGTGAATAGTGTTGTCTCTTTTACGATGAATAGCTTGTTAAGCTCCTCATTTGTTGTTTGCTGAATGGATAAAAACTTTTTATTGAACATCTGGGGTCCTGAATAACTGAAAATCGGACACATTTTATTCAGGTTTTTTGACAGAGGTGAGCCGAATAACATGGGAAATGAGGACTGCATTGAAGTGGATACATTTAGAGACCCTGTGAACAACTGGAATGATGCGCCATGCTCTATGGGGAAGAAATGTATTTGTGAGAAATAAGTTTCATCCAGTCTTGTTGTACTTTTGCTTCTATTATTTTAGTGAATCATTCTTATAATGAATGTATTTCTGATTGAGGTTTATGTCTTTTAAAAAACTGCCATCTGATCTCCATATAAATTTGTTAGAAGGCAAATGTAAAATTGTCATTATTTTCTCATTGCTATAATAAACTCAAACATCCTGGAAAAAGGCTGTTTTTGTAACATGAAATATGATTTTCGAAAGACAAGTTGCGGTCTAGTATAACACCCAGGTCTTTTACTGTAGTGGATAAAGTAACAGGACATCCTTCTAAATTAAAGTTGTATTGTACAAGGTTTTGTGGGTAGTTTTTTGGACCAATAAGTAGTACCTCCGTTTTATCTGAATTTAATAGCAGGAAATTAAAAGTCATTCAGCATATTATATCTTTAAGACACTTTAGATATGTCAATTTAGATAAGGTAATGTTTTCATCTGGTCGTGATGAAATATATAATTGAGTGTCATCAACATAACAGTGGAAATTAATTCCATGTTTTCTTATAAATCTACCAAGTGGCAGCATATATATTGAGAATAGCCTAACACCGATCCTTGCGGGACCCCATAGTCTACTGACGTTATCTTCGATTTTTCCCCATTTAAAAAGACAAAAATAGAAAATATATTACGTATTTGTACGTATGTAACTGATGTTTGCAGACTGTCAAGAAATGAACGTCCAGATATTAGTAAAATTATTGATATACTGGCTGAATACATACTGGAGAAAAAAATTGAAATGTCTATAAATTTTCTTTTGTTATTTGGATGGTATATATAATTCATCCAATGTATGTTTGTAAAAATTATTGATATTCTGAAATAAAAATGTACTTAAATACATGTTGAAAAAATTTTTTTTGATGATATATAATTCATCCCATGTATACATGTAACCCTGTATGTAAAAATCAATAAAAATCTGTGTGACATTGTTATATATTTGTTATATATTTGTTATATTTTTTAGGTAAATACACGGGAGACAGGAGTAAGCGTAAACCAGTGCTTACCGTTTTATTTTTATGAATGATACACTCAAACACTACACTCTCAGAAAAAAAGGTACGAAAGCTGTCACTGGGGCTGTACCTTTTCAAAAGGTACACTTTAGTACCTAAAGGGTGCATATTGGTACCTTAATGGTACATATTAGCACCTGAACTCAGAGGTGGGTAATCCAGGGGTCAGAAAGTAAAAGTCCTGCCATAGTTTATTCCACCCATGAACTCAGTCAGCTGATTTCACTAATTAGTTATATCTCCTGTCTGAATTAGCAAATCCAGGTCAAGTGATTGGAACAAAATACTAAGGAGGACTTTTACTTTCTGAACCTGGACTTTACACCTCTGCATAGCAATGCCACATGTCAGCCAAGAGCAAAGATATAAACCAGAACTGGACCTTATCGTAGCCAATAATAAACAACTCCACAAACAGCATTACCAGCTTCACTTATTACTAACCAGACTGACTTTATTTCTGTCAGACGTCTACACAAGTTTTTATTCAGAATTAACAGAGGTTTAACTCTGTTTTTCATTTGAAGTCACCATAACAGTGATTCGTGTTTCCATTAGTTGGGCTCTTAACTCTTATTGTATATATATATATATTTTTTTTTTGGCTGCTGTGACAGTGTGTTTGTCAAACACATTTTGAGCAGCAAAGAAAGCAAAAGTGAAATGAGATCAGGTGATGATGGTTACCTGTTGATGGTTTTATAATCTTCATGAAACAGACTGATTCACTGAGATATTTTAATCTAACAATTATTTTTTTCACATCACATACCTTGTGTTACTGCAGCATGAGATCAAGCAATAATATAACAATAAGTTAGAAGACCTTAACGAACATGAGCACAAAAAAGTCAGTTTATAATGACACACACAGACATAAACAATCAGCGTATAAATCTCAACAATGGTGACAATCAAAAGTACTATGCTGCAATGCGTGCTGGATATCACCATAGTACAAAACTCCCAGCATGCATTGCAACATGAATAAATGAATGCTGAATTGCCCTATAATTTTGTTTGATTCTAAATATTTGCTATTATTTTTTTCTGTTGTTTTTGTTGTGAATTAGTAGCTTTTCAGTGATGTTCTGAATTAATCTGTTTATCTAAATATTTGTGACTGTCACCATTGTTGAGATTCATGTGCTGATTGTTGATATCTGTGTGTGTCAGTGTAAGCCAAATTTTTTTTAATTCATTTTTGGTAAAATGTCTAAACTGACTGTTACATTGCTGGACCTCTTGCTGCAGTAATACAGGGTTTGTGATGTGATTATATTAGTGGAACAAGATAATTGTTAGATTTTAAAAATCTCAGTAAATCAGTCTACTTCATGATGATTATTAAACCATTACTAGGTAACCATCATCACCTGACCTTATTTCACTTTAGCTTCCTTTGCTGTTGCAGATGTGTTTAACAAACACACTGTCACAGCAACCAAAAAAGACAAAATATATAATAAGAGTTAAAAGCCCAACTAATGGAAACACTAATCACTGTTATGGTGACTTCATATGAAACAGAGTTAAACCTCTGTTAATTCTCAATAAAACTTCTGTAGAAGTCTGACAGAAATAAAGTAAATCCGGTTAGTAATAAGGGAAGCTGGTAATGCTGTTTGTGTAGTTGTTTAATCCTCCTCTGCTGAGATCTTCACATATTTAATGTCTTCTTTTCTCTTCCAGTTGATATCATCTAAGGCTGTAGCTGAAATTACTCCACATTTAATATACACATATGTTTTGGCTACGATAAGGTCCAGTTCTGGTTTATTTCTTTGCTCTTGGCTGACATGTGGCATTGCTATGCAGAGGTGTAAAGTCCAGGTTTAGAAAGTAAAGTAGTATTAGTATTCTATTCCAATCACCTGGATTTGCTAATTCATACAGGAGATGGAACTAATTAGTGAAATCAGCTCATGGGTGGAATAAACATATGGCAGGACTTTTACTTTCTGACCCCTGGATTACCCACCTCTGATTTCAGGTGCTAATATGTACCATTAAGGTACCAATATGCACCCTTTAGGTACTAAAATGTACCTTTTGAAAAGGTACAGCCCCAGTGACAGCTTCCGTACCTTTTTTTCTGAGAGTGTGCGTTGAGTAGTCTAATGTAGTTATAAGCCTACAGCTTGTGTCAAAATGATTTATGACCCTGTCATTGACAGGTGGGCGGGGCTGACCTTGGGCCTTCCGGGGGTCCTCCTGTTGGCCGCTTTGATCTAGGGATTAACCTTCGCCCTTGTCAGCGATTGATCATCCGGTTGAAAGGAATTTTTGACAGCTAGTTTTGACCTGTTGACCTGAAAATGATCCTTCATTTTGACAGTTGGTTTTGATCCTGGGGTATGATATATCAAGTTGACATTTATTTTTGAACTATTGACCAGGATATAATATGTCAAGTTGACAGTTGGTTTTGATGTTAACATAAGAAGTGACAGAAGGTTTGAGATTTATTGGCTTTGATGGTTTTGATGTTATTGGCTTTGAAAAGCCGAAATTCCCCTCCCTTACCCTCCCGCGCATTGCCGGGGCATTTAAAATCTGACTAGAAAAAGCATTGATCTTTAAAATGGTTATAAAATATCTTACTGATCAAAATAAAATGCGCATTTAGTCATTTACAAAATATCTTACACTAACTAAAGTTGCAAAACATTTATCTTTAAAAGTATATAAATGAAACGGTTATAAAATGTACATTTAGTCATTTACAAATATTTTTCATACTAACTAAAGGTGAAAAACAACAACTATTTCACCGGGATGAAAAAAGATCCCGCATGTGTTTCTCTCTCTTTCACAGTCTGTGATTCAGAGGGGAGGGGTGAGTGTTCAGTGTTCAGGATGTGACATTGTGAATGTTTTTCTATTTATTTCAAAGTATAATCTTAAAAGTTTAAATATGATCTGTTAAAATGAAAAGATTGTTTAAATTAAAATCTTTAAAGTTTTAATAGATTTGTATCGTCTATTTATCTTTTAGAAGATTACTGTAATGATTTAGTTTAACGGAGACCTAAAGAGACCTGTTTATTAATTTAGTCATAGCCATAATGATTTTTGTACTGTAACAGCATATTCTATCCCGTACACCTAAACACGAGCATCACAGAAAACATCATTTTTACATTTTCCGAAATAAATGATTATAAATAAAGTATATAACTCAATGAATAATAACAAGTATGTTACTAAAATGAATTCAAATAATTTCAACATATAAGCTAAATTAATTTATATATAAATAAAAAGGTGTATATATATATATATATATATATATATATATATATACCTTTTTATTATATATATTATATATATATATATATATATATATATATATATTATATTATATATATATAAAAATACCTTACACATTTCATAGTGCTGAAGATGTAGTTCTTTATGCAATCATAAAAACAGTCCAAAAAGCAAATAGTTTAAGTTGTCATAAACAAAGCCCTCCAGTTCCTTCAGTGATAAACTACAGGGTGAAATGAATGCTTGAGCCCCGAGATACAGGACAGATGAGCCTCTGGGGTACACTGTCATAGCATATGTAAAGTTAGTCTGCTTTCCAGAGTTTTATTCATACTAAATTCATTTAAAAGCATAATATTAAAAGTTTAAATTAGATCTTTAAAATTAAAAGACTATTTAAATCAAAGCTTTAAAGTTTTTATAAAAATCGTATCTTCTATGTATCTTCTTAGAAGACATATGTATGATATAAATGATTTTGCATAAATTTAACCTAAGGTATTATTTTTTACTAAACAGTTTAAAGCAATTTTAAAATTTTAAAGCAAAAACAGTGCTTTGGCATCTTAGATCTTATACAAATATATTTCAAACAGAATTTTTGTCCATGCCACATGAAACACGTTGTCAAAGTTTGTCACAATGTTTTTTGTCTTTTTGTAGTTGTTATTTTTGTTTTTAAGAAATCCCAGGACTCTACATTGCTCTTATTTATATTAAGTTGTATCATTTAGAAAACCACCGCACATTTTCAGAGACGCGATGTACCTTTTTTGGTCCATCACACAGCATATTTTTATTTTACTCATCTTAATTCAAAGCAAGATCTTATATGATCTATTGCACCTATTCTTAACCATAGGGCCACGGCCCACGCTTGGGCCGCGAGCGCCACCTGGAGGGCCGCAAAAAACTTTACGTTTTTCACCTGTGGGCCGCGAGGGCCGCGGGACCAAACTAGTTATCAATTGAAGACACCAGAATGACCACTGTTATCCATGAGACAGTTACGGCCGCTTCACACCGCAAGCGTCAGCGGCACGTGAGCAGCGCGTATTTTTTTCGGCTTGCATGTTAATCAATGAGTGCTTTCACACTGCGAGCAGGAGCAGCGCGTGAGCGTCAAGCAGGAGCGTCGCGTGCACAGCAGTGAAGCGGGGGATTCGGCGCCGAGTCTATTTTTGCTGCGCTGCTCACGCTCCATTAAAGTGAAAGCACACTTTTGATGGACAAAATAAATTTGATTTCACACAAAAAGTGCCCAAAATGCACAGAATAAGCATGTCTAGTGAGTTTTAACAAGAACTAGAGTAGGCAAAAAAGGCAAGGAATATAGGCAAATTCAGTTTGGGTGAAAGTATGGTGTATTATAAAAAACTAAAAAACCTAAAGTAAAATAGCCAGAAAATATTATATAAAAACTTTCTTTTAGTTTATGAAATACACAGACAGCTACATAGGCTAGCACAACCCAAATCAAACCCGAGTGTGCGGTTTTGTGTGTGTGTGTGTGCTTTATCTGCGGAGTTTGCATTCTTGTAAACCTATTGAAAATATGCTATGACTCAAACGACAAGATTGGAGCTGTTTTCTTGGTTGTTTTTTTGTTTACTGACATTTATATGGTTTACCAACTTCTAAAATCAAATGTATAGTTGTCTTTGTAAATAATTGTTCGCTTATATGTAGCTTTGGAGCCGCTACTGTGACACTGTACAAACGCTTCCAGTGTGAATACTCTCGCTTGTCTGCAGCTGCAGTGACGATGTAGTTACGCTGACGCACTGCTCAAGCGCCGCTCACGCTTGCGGTGTGAAACAGCCGTTACAATGCACCATCCCACCACTAGTGGCAGTAATGCCAACACTGGAGGCTACCCTGAGAGTGAGCCTTTCCCCCATTCCACCCAGGCTGGATCTGATAATATCTGTGAAGCAGGCCCAAGTGTCTCATTAAGAGGGGAACATAAATAGGGAGTTGTAGCTTGTTCAAATTGGACTGTTGTGATTGTTATTGTTCATTTATAACAGATATGAAGAGCAACTTCAGGTTCTACCATGCAAAAATGTAGACTGCTGAAACAATTATCAAATTATTTTGCAGATTATAATGCTATATTTTTTCATTTGCACTTTATTTAAATTTTAATTTACAACTTATTTATTTTGAAAAATATTATTATGAATTTATTTATTTTAGCAACACATTTTATTGTTTTTATTTTTATTTATATACATTTTCACAGGCAGTGACATTCACAGGCAGTGATTCAAGTGATACAGCAAATTCTCTTTTGTCTTGTCGCGCATGAATGGTTCAAAAGCATTCGCACGAATAAGAGCGGGATCATGTAACACTAGCCAAAGGATGACAAAAATAACAGATGCTGCGTTAATTGCGTTAATAGTCCTATTTGTTTATTTCATATAAAATCGCAGCATTTTGCGTCATATAATCGCATTGGCTTGACATCGCGATTGCGATACGATTAATCGTGCAGCACTAGTTAGGCTAATATGCCTGACTTGAGCCTTTAAATTTGTTCTTGATGCAGATTGATTTGTTCCATGAATTATTGTGTGTTTTGCATCTTGTTGTAGCCCAAGTGCAGGTTTACATACACAATAACCTGTTAAACTGCAAGTGGATTTCATTTAGTTATTGAATACAAATCAAACCAATGGTGAGATCAATAAACCAATACAGTGCTAATATTTGAATGGGCCCTGGGCCACTTTGTACTGTAAAATTTGGGCCCCGACATCAAAAAGGTTAAGAACCCCCTTTCTATTGCACGTATAAGGTGTATATCATGTTTTACTTTTCTTTTATCTCCCGAACTTTCCTTAATCAGTGTGGAAACACACAGGGTGAACCCCTTTACTGAGAATATACTATCGGTTATCTACTCAAAATATATGTACACTGTAAAAAAAAGATTAGTTGACTCAACTTAACTAAGTCAAGTAATCTTGTTGCTTTGACTGAGTTAAGTTGAGTCAACTTATAGTGTCAAGTTTATTGCACTTCAAAACACGAGTTGACTCAACTTCCTGTATCAAGTAATGTGGACTGGAAAACATTAGTTAAGAGAACTAAAAAAAAGATGTTGGTTGATCTTATCTTGTTAAATGGACTGCATTTATATAGTGCCATCCAGCTTGTCGGGAGCAGCTGGGGTTAGGTGTCTTGCTCATGGACACCTCGACACTTGGTCAGGTGGATCCGGGGATTGAACAACCAACCTTCTGGTTTGTAGACAACCTACATGAACCACTGAGCCACTGCCGCTCAGATTTTATCAAGTTAGTTTACAGAAATTACTAGATTTCAAAAATTTAAGCAAGCTAATATCTACAAAGAATCTACATGAGAATTGAGAATTGGCCAGTCAAACTTAACACTGACACTCTGGCGGCGCTAGCCAGCTGAATTAACAGCGCTCAAAGTCGACACTCAGAGGCTGTGTTCAAAATCATATTCTATACCGTCATTCACTATTCCCTACATTAGTTCACTAATATAGTCCACTTGACTGAGTGAATAATTCAGTTAATTTTCAGTTAATTAAGTTAATTGAGACCCTGATTAACAACTGCTGTTAACAATCAGAATCACTGAAGGAGATAGGAACAAGAAGAACAGAAAAAAAGACGAAATCAAGATAAAAGACATTAAATCTTAGCAAAAGATCTCAGCAGAGGAGGATTAAACATCTCCACAAACAGCATTACCAGCTTCACTTATTACTAACCAGACTGAGTTTATTTCTGTCAGACGTCTACAGAAGTTCTTATTAAAAGGTGACAGAGGTTTAGATGTCATTTTATTTTCATTTGATGTTACCATAATAGTGATCAGTGATTGCTTTAGTTGGGCTCTTGACCCTTGACTTTTGAACATTAGTTGTTCTTTGGCTGCTGTAGCTGTGTCTTTAAAATACATCAGCTATGGCACAAAGCTGAAGACAACAGGATGACAATGACTGTTTGTTAATAGTCACAATCATCATGTAATGGCCTGGTTTACTGATCTCATTTGCTGCCTAAAGTTGTTAAATGGTGATGTTTTGTAGTTTTGATTTTGTTGTCATTGTAATTTTACAGATTGAGATCTATCGTGGATTTGACGTAAAGAAAATAATAATGATTTTAAAAAGGTTATACTCAGAACATTTTGAACTTCTTGATCAGCCAGACACACACAGGCATCAATAATTGGTGTATGAATCTCAACAATGGTGACAATCAACAAAAAAGATAACATTAAATTTGAACATCCCAAAATACGCAACTAAAAGTCAACACAAAACCAAAAGCAAAAATAAAAACAAAAAGTAAAAATTAAAGCAAATAACCAGACAAATCAGCTGCATAATTTATTCATGCTGCAATGCATGCTGGGAGTCATGTTTTTTTTTTTGGTACCCAACATGCATTGCAGCATAAAACTTATGATTGTCACCATTGTTGAGATTCATACACCAATTAGATGCCTGTGTGTGTCTGGCTGATCAAGAAGTTCTAAATGTTCTGAGTATAACCTTTTTAAAAACATTATTTTCTTTACATCAAATCTTTTTGGATTGAGGTCTAGCGTGGAAAATCACAATGACAACAAAATCAAAACTACAAGACATCACCATTTAACAACTTTAGACAGAAAATGAGATCAGTAAACCAGGCCATTACATGATGATTGTGACTATTAACAAACAGTCATTGTCATCCTGTTGTCTTCAGCTTTGTGCCATAGCTGATGTATTTTAAAGACACAGCTACAGCAGCCAAAGAACAACTAATGTTCAAAAGTCAAGTGTCAACAGCCCAACTAAAGCAATCACTGATCACCATTATGGTAACATCAAATAAAAATAAAATGACATCTAAACCTCTGTCACCTTTTAATAAGAACTTCTGTAGACGTCTGACAGAAATAAAGTCAGTCTGGTTAGTAATAAGTGAAGCTGGTATTGCTGTTTGTGGAGATGTTTAATCCTCATCTGCTGAGATCTTTTGCTAAGATTTAATGTCTTTTATCTTGATTTCGTCTTTTTTTCTGTTCTTCTTGTTCCTATCTCCTTCAGTGATTCTGATTGTTAACAGCAGGTGTTTATCAGGGTCTCAATTAACTTAATTAACTGAAAATTAACTGAATTATTCACTCAGTCAAGTGGACTATATTAGTGATCTAATGTAGGGAATAGTGAATGAGGGTATAGGATATGATTTTGAACACAGCCTCTGAGTGTCGACTTTGAGCGCTGTTAATTCAGCTGGCTAGCGCCGCCAGAGTGTCAGTGTTAAGTTTGACTGGCCAATTCTCAATTCTCATGTAGATACTTTGTAGATATTAGTTTGCTTAAATTTTTGAAATCTAGTAATTTCTGTAAACTAACTTGATAAAATCTGAGCGGCAGTGGCTCAGTGGTTCATGTAGGTAGTCTACAAACCAGAAGGTTGGTTGTTCAATCCCCGGTTCCACCTGACCAAGTGTCGAGGTGTCCATGAGCAAGACACCTAACCCCAGCTGCTCCCGACGAGCTGGATGGCACTATATAAATGCAGTCCATTTACCAACATAAGATCAACCAACATCTTTTTTTTAGTTCTCTTAACTAATGTTTTTCAGTCCACATTACTTGATACAGGAAGTTGAGTCAACTCGTGTTTTGAAGTGCAATAAACTTGACACTATAAGTTGACTCAACTTAACTCAGTCAAAGCAACAAGATTACTTGACTTAGTTAAGTTGAGTCAACTAATCTTTTTTTACAGTGTAGAACTTTAAAATGTTATCATTTGTTGATGCGACAGTTTGTCTGCTGGAACAGCCTTTGGGAGAGCTGATGATACTATAGCAGGAAATATGCCCTTTGACCTCATCCATTTTGGAGGCTTTTTTGTCAAATACCTTACAACTTAGTCCTTAAGCAGCTATAGTAATTTATTGTAATGTGTACAACCTTGTGTGTAACCTGAAAAAAACAAGACTTGATAAAAAATGTCAACGATGACCTACCGTGGACCTCATGGCTACGGCTGTGAGAGGACTCCATTCATAGAGTACTGAAAGAACATTGTGGACAAACAGCTCTGACGTTTTCCAAGAGTATTTTGCCCAGCCTCTTCTTTATAAATAGCCAAGACAAATCATTTCTGGACCAAAAACTTTTGCACCCTCACTCCTCTTACCCCCTCAGCAAAAGACATGTCTAAAAGTGAGTATGTCTCTATAATTAACTTATGCTACGGTGTTTTATTTAAAAAGATTGTTTATACATAAGGAAAAGACGGTATAATTCATTAGTGTTTTAAACGTGCTATTGCTGTTTAGCTTATCCTCTAGCATGCTTTGTTGCTCTTACACATTGTTATATGTTCTATATCAAATGTTTTTGACGTCATATACGTTTCAGAAAAAAAAAAAAAAAAAAAAAAAAAAAATATATATATATATATATATATATATATAATTCCCCCCCATCCAATCACAGTTTACTGTAGTTGGCAACTGCGGGATTTCCATAAAGGACTTTAAAATAAATGTTTTGGTTTTTATTCAGTCTTAAATCTTATTTAGATTATTTTAGTCAGACATGGTTATATGTGCATAGGCCTATTTAATTATTTAATCTGTATTTTATTCCTCTTCAGTTACTTACTTTTTAAATTTCGGTAGGCTATTTTTTAATTCTTCTTTTACTTTGTCTTTGATTTTAACTTTTAGCACTTTGCATGATAAAATTGTTTAAAATGTAAGCTATAAATATGAATGGCACAATCTGATAACCAAAATATATAAAAGTCAAGTCAAAGCTATTTATATAGCCTAGCGTTTTTCACAATACACATTCTCATAATTTAGTTATACATTCTGACGGTGGGCAGAGTCCAGCGTCTTTTTTCAGATGGTTCAATATTTATGATATCATGCTCCCCTAAATGGAAAAGAACTGTAAACTTCATCATTGTACTCGAATGCACTGCGTTACTCCCTTTAGGATGATAGCATGATTTTTTCCATTTAAAATAACATGGTCTTTCCTTTTCTCTCTCTCTCTAGAGACAGCAAACACTGCAGGACAATCGGACATCCAAGTAACATGTTAGTGTGGTTTATATTTATTTTAATGAGAACATTATAAGTGCAACAGGCGTTTTCTGGAAGTAAAAACACTTCCGGTAACCAGCGACTGTGAAAAAGGGGACAGGTACTCTATTGGGTGTATAATGAACAATTGACAGATGAACTGAAAGATATTTTATGTAAACAGGCAAATTCTCTTCATCTGATGGTGGCCATGTGTTTTTGCCTATCATAACTGGTTTAACTCATGGCTCCTCCTTTGAGATCAACATGACTTCTGCCAAATCAAATGTACCGGCAAAATGTAAGTGTAATAAAACAGTTTCGTCTATTTAATGTATTAAATTAATCTTAAGCAGTACGAGTTAACTATTTGGGACCAATTGGAAATTTACATTCTGATCTAACTGCGTCATGTACAAATTTGTCATGCTCCAGGATTATTTTACTATACTACATTACTATAGCCTTTTATTTACTGATGATTTTATCAAAGCCACGAATTAACTCAATTCATGGTTGCAATAATAAAATAAATGAACAATTGACAGATGAACTGACAGATATTTTATGTAAACAGGCAAAATCATTTCATCTGATGGTGGCCATGTGTTTTCGCCTATCATAACTGGTTTAACTCATGGCTCCCCCTTTGAGATCAACATGACTTCTGCCAAATCAAATGTACCGGCAAATTGAAAGTGTGATACATGAGAAAGTATTAAAACAGTTTTTCGCCTATGTAATGTATAAAATTAATCTTAAATAAGCAGTCGGAGTTATCTATTTGTGACAAATTTTAAGGAAAGTTACATTCTGATCTAACAGCGTCACACTGTAAAAAAAGATTAGTTGACTCAACTTAACTAAGTCAAGTAATCTTGTTGCTTTGACTGAGTTAAGTTGAGTCAACTTATAGTGTCAAGTTTATTGCACTTCAAAACACGAGTTGACTCAACTTCCTGTATCAAGTAATGTGGACTGGAAAACATTAGTTAAGAGAACTAAAAAAAAGATGTTGGTTGAACTTATGTTGGTAAATGGACTGCATTTATATAGTGCCATCCAGCTTGTCGGGAGCAGCTGGGGTTAGGTGTCTTGCTCATGGACACCTCGACACTTGGTCAGGTGGAACCGGGGATTGAACAACCAACCTTCTGGTTTGTAGACTACCTACATGAACCACTGAGCCACTGCCGCTCAGATTTTATCAAGTTAGTTTACAGAAATTACTAGATTTCAAAAATTTAAGCAAACTAATATCTACAAAGTATCTACATGAGAATTGAGAATTGGCCAGTCAAACTTAACACTGACACTCTGGCGGCGCTACCCAGCTGAATTAACAGCGCTCAAAGTCGACACTCAGAGGCTGTGTTCAAAATCATATCCTATACCCTCATTCACTATTCCCTACATTAGTTCACTAATATAGTCCACTTGACTGAGTGAATAATTCAGTTAATTTTCAGTTAATTAAGTTAATTGAGACCCTGATAAACACCTGCTGTTAACAATCAGAATCACTGAAGGAGATAGGAACAAGAAGAACAGAAAAAAGACGAAATCAAGATAAAAGACATTAAATCTTAGCAAAAGATCTCAGCAGATGAGGATTAAACATCTCCACAAACAGCAATACCAGCTTCACTTATTACTAGCCAGACTGACTTTATTTCTGTCAGACGTCTACAGAAGTTCTTATTAAAAGGTGACAGGTTTAGATGTCATTTTATTTTTATTTGATGTTACCATAATGGTGATCAGTGATTGCTTTAGTTGGGCTCTTGACACTTGACTTTTGAACATTAGTCGTTCTTTGGCTGCTGTAGCTGTGTCTTTAAAATACATCAGCTATGGCACAAAGCTGAAGACAACAGGATGACAATGACTGTTTGTTAATAGTCACAATCATCATATTATGGCCTGATTTACTGATCTCATTTGCTGTCTAAAGTTGTTAAATGGTGATGTCTTGTAGTTTTGATTTTGTTGTCATTGTGATTTTCCACGCTAGATTGAGATCTAGCGTGGATTTGATGTAAAGAAAATAATGTTTTTAAAAAGGTTATACTCAGAACATTTTGAACTTCTTGATCAGCCAGACACACACAGGCATCTAATTGGTGTATGAATCTCAACAATGGTGAGCTGAGATCAATCTCTGCTGAGATCTTTTGCTAAGATTTAATGTCTTTTATCTTGATTTCGTCTTTTTTTCTGTTCTTCTTGTTCCTATCTCCTTCAGTGATTCTGATTGTTAACAGCAGGTGTTTATCAGGGTCTCAATTAACTTAATTAACTGAAAATTAACTGAATTATTCACTCAGTCAAGTGGACTATATTAGTGAACTAATGTAGGGAATAGTGAATGAGGGTATAGAATATGATTTTGAACACAGCCTCTGAGTGTCGACTTTGAGCGCTGTTAATTCAGCTGGCTAGCGCCGCCAGAGTGTCAGTGTTAAGTTTGACTGGCCAATTCTCAATTCTCATGTAGATTCTTTGTAGATATTAGCTTGCTTACATTTTTGAAATCTAGTAATTTCTGTAAACTAACTTGATAAAATCTGAGCGGCAGTGGCTCAGTGGTTCATGTAGGTTGTCTACAAACCAGAAGGTTGGTTGTTCAATCCCCGGATCCACCTGACCAAGTGTCGAGGTGTCCATGAGCAAGATACCTAACCCCAGCTGCTCCCGACGAGCTGGATGGCACTATATAAATGCAGTCCATTTAACAACATAAGATCAACCAACATCTTTTTTTTAGTTCTCTTAACTAATGTTTTCCAGTCCACATTACTTGATACAGGAAGTTGAGTCAACTCGTGTTTTGAAGTGCAATAAACTTGACACTATAAGTTGACTCAACTTAACTCAGTCAAAGCAACAAGATTACTTGACTTAGTTAAGTTGAGTCAACTAATCTTTTTTTACAGTACATGTACAAATTTGAAATATTTTTGGTACTATTGAATCAGGTTTTGTAGAATAAGCCATGATGAATTTATCTTATCTGGTATCTTGCTCCTGGATTATTCAGAATTGTAGCTTGACTTTGCATGAAGTAGAAAAATGAAGAACGTTGATCCAATCATTGACGATCTTGACTTGCACAATGAATCAGTTGAAAATGTGCGAGCGAATTCAACACGCCGGATGAAGATGAGGGAACTGCTGGACTGTATGATGAAGATGAGGGAACTGCTTGACTTTGTGAATTGTGAAAGCATTGCCAAGGACCTGGTCAACGCTTTGTTCAAGCATGAAGAATATCTCATGAAGAAACTGCAGTAACAACTGTTGTATTGTTTGGCATTATGTATTTTTTAATATTTGATTGGTGATGGAGTTTTAATTTTTGTATTGAGAACCAAGTATATTGTACAAGTGAGAAGAATCCAAACTGGGCACATAATAAACAGCAGCAAAGTTTGTATTTCTTCAAGTTTTTAAGCTTAGATATCTTTAAATACATTTGAATGTTTTTTCATTCTACGAATCATAACAACCTTATGATTATAATAATCAATTATAATAATCAAATATAAAGTATTTTTTTTATTACCATCAAATGAGAAACAAATTAACATCACATCAAGCTTTGTTGACGTAATTTTTACTGCTTCCTAAAGACAACACTTAATTCAATTTCCAGGTTAGTTAACAAATGATTGGTCAATAATTGAACAATTGCATGATACCATCCTCTGTGAACTAAAGCAAATGCATTAACATTAAGAGTCTTTACGGAGTAAAGATTTTGTAAAATGTTTTCTTATTATATGACATTTGTTAAGGTTGTACCTGTTGACATAAAACGTTAAGTAAAATCCAACACGTGTGAATTGTTCGCCATAGATCCATAACATACATTTAGAAAGTAGATAGGATGGAATTTCTTTTGTGCATTCTTTAAGTTAACAATTACCAAAGAATTCTCCCCTGAAGCGTTTATTAAATTGTCTAGAGTGAAATTAAAACATTACCGAATTCACGGGGTGTTTAATAACTTCAATAATTATTAAGCATCGGCTGATTAAAGTTTTTCTTCAAACAATGGTAATTTTCTGATAAATCACTGTGTTTTATTGTATGTGGATTAACTTCATTTACATAAGTAAATTGAACAAGCATCAAATATTGTTTTTGGTCTAATTAACATGAACATATTGAGTTAAGCCAAAACGCAATGGTGTTAAATGAAAAAATATTTTTCATAAACTGACCAGTATTTTTAAAATGTAGTAAAACAATCCAGGAAGATCATTCAACCATTAATTTGTAAGAATCAAGATACATTTTTTTATTTTATTTTTTATTTTATTTTTAGTAGCTATCTTAAAAAGATCTTCTCTTTTAAAAGAAGCAAAAATAATTTCATTTAATTTTTTATATCATCTGGACTTAAATAAAACATATCCAAAATAATTTTTAAAAAATTTGATATATTTTGGATTTTATGAGTTGTGTCTCCTGAGATATGTTGCCTGATTAGGGTATAAAAAAAGGACCATGTCATTATCTGTTAACCGTTACTGCCACTGTATGTTTAAAACAACTCATTTGTGTAATCTCGACTCAAATGGATAAAGTAAAATGTTTGAAAGTATTGTGTTGATTTAACTCCATTTACTTAAGTAATTATTTTGGTCTACTTAACTGAAACATGTTCTTTCAACATGTCAGTTTAACACAGTGCATTGTGTTTGAATGAGAAAGCTAATACAACGGTGTTAAATGAAAAATATTTTTAAAATAAACTGTACAGTATCGTAAAATAATTTTCGGCTGAATTCTCTCGGACGACATGCAGGACATGGTTATTTATGGCGTCCTGATGACGACCCCCACCGTACACTCCAGGGGCGAGGGCGGACCCCAGTCGCATGGGTTAATAAACTCTACACAGAGCCCAGCCTCAGTTATCGCACACAAGCCGTATTTCCTAACCGCTGTGTATGCCGGTAACGCTGCTAAACTCGCTTCAACGCTACGGACGGATGCTTCAACGACGTTAGATTTGAAATCGTACTGCGGGGGTACTACAACATCTCATTGATCAAAAGTGGAAGGAATTGATCAGAAGTTCCTGTTTGTCTGAGCCTGACGCAAACTACACTTCTTCGATTCACGCTTCTGACCCAAAAACACAAGCTTCCGAGCGTTAAAGCACAAGGCCTGGACAATTGTGCTGCAAGGACTCGCTCAAGAGATTCCGGAAACTATTAGAATCTTTCACCATCAAACAGTTTCCTATTCAAAAATCTAGAAACCACTGAAATGGCGACGCAAAAGCTGACGGAGAATGACTCCCTGTCGAGTTCCAGCGATGCGGGACAGAAGTATCATCCGGCGTGTGAGTGCGCCACGGGGAAAGAGTGTCGTTTAAGAGCTACGCTAGACTGTATGTTTAAAGATCATTTTAGAGACCAGATGGTTTACTTGATGGACATGATCATCGATGCTGCGTGTGATAAGAAAACCGATTGTGAGCGGGATACCAAACGTGTCACAAATCTCAAAAAAGAAATGGATGTCATAAGAGGGTTGGTGGGGACATGGACCGATGTGACGCCCATGTTTTTTAACACCATAGAGCCGACCGGTGTAATCCTCAGAAAAGTTCTGGATGTGATGTGTGCATCTAGTGGCGAATTCAGAGTCGACGAACTACTCGGTATGTGTACGTTTGTAACGGATCTCTGTGTGTCACTGGTGTTAAAAAATGCCAAACCAGATCTTGGCGAAATAGTTGAAGGCCTCGTCAACTATACCCTAGACCAAGATATGGTAGCGTGCAGAGTCTATTCTGGTTGGATCACAAATAAATGGAGTTATTGTCTACTTTATGTGTATGTAATGCCGGTCTCTCATAATTTTGTAAAGAAAAATACTGTTGAAATAAAAGATTGTACCACTTAACTCATCATTCTTTGCGACCGTGTCGGAGCTAAAAATGGTATTATAAGTCTTGATTCTTGCACATTAATAATGTAATGAATAAATACTAGATGAGAATATTTAAGATATTAAATATTTCAGAGATCCTATGGATTTCCCCTTCCCATCATACAATTTGAAATAAAACGTTATTTATGTGTTTTAACAGCAAGATAAAAAAATCGTTGACTTGTTAATGTTTATATTTAAAAGAGTTTCTGATATGTTAGTGTTTTACCATAAAGTGTAGACCATGCTAATAATAATTAAAGCGGTTTTAATCATTATAAAAACAACTACTTTGGGGATGCATTGGATGCAACAAAACCAATAAGAGTCTTTACGGAGTAAAGATTTTGTAAAAGGTTATCTTATTAGATATATTTGTAAAGGTTGTTGAACACAATCCCTAAATAAACGAAACAATTGGATTATTTGTTTTAATTTTTGTTTGATATTAATTTTAGGATAATTGAACTTAATAGTTTTCTAAATTAAGAATGTTAACCTGATTCAACTAAATGGCATTGAATTAATCTTATGTAATAAACGTAAGTTTACTGAAATAAACAATGTTAATTAAATGTGACATTACCCAGCTATGTAGAACCTGTTGACATAAAAATTTGAGTAAATCCACCATATGTTTTCCAACAAAATGTTGATTAAACATTAAAAGTTCAAAACGTATGGATGGATCGCATTAAGCTCCGTAACAAGCGTTTAGAAAGTAGCTAGGATGTATTTTATTTTGCGCAGACTTTAAGTGAACTTTTACCAACTATTAAGATGTTAGAGTTCAGTTATATACATTTAGCGCATTCAAATGTATTGAGTTTTTATTGAGTAACCGAATTCAGGGTTGTTCAATAGGTATCAAGCACCCGCACTTGGTGAGATTATTCAGAAAAAGCGACAAAAGTAATTTTCTGATAAATCAACACGGATGCACTGTGTTTTGTTGTATGCACAGATGTTGAGGGTCACTTATAGTAAGATGTCTTCATTCTTTGTTTTGCTGTTTTTTTTTTAAACATAGATAGATCTACATAGATGTTATACACAAAAAATATTTCAGAGATCCTTGTACGTTATTCTATAGCCGTATAAAGGGGTAAAATATACATTTAAGTGCTATTTAAAACTAGGATGGTATAATAATATAATGTAAATGTCTCAAGGGAAGATGATGGTTTAACCCTCTGAGGTCGGCGCGATAGTCTCACTTTTTTTCTTATCAGTGCAAAAGAAACTCAAAATACTCTGTTGATTTTGATCTTACATATTAAGTGTTAATCACCCCACCTTACACGTAAAAATAGCTACCGGTAATTCATTAGCTTAACCGTCGTCTGACGACATACACAACATAACTGTGTATCTATGGCTCGTGCCGTATTTACTTTTTAGCAAGTTAGCTTCTAGAATTTACTTTTGTGCAATTTTATCTGCAGGTTTTAACGTAGTGAGGGACTTTGTTTAACAGCCTCGAGCTTTAATGAATAGGCTTATCTCAGTGCAATAGTCAGTTGTGATTCTGCTGTAATAGTTTTAGTGTGAAACAGCATGCCCTTACTTTTTGCGTTAATACTTTGTGTGATTCCATATCATAGATAGAGGGAAAGTTGCTCTAAACGAAGTATCAATTTAGGTCTCAAACAGAAATACTATCGCTTAAATTATTAATGGTCATTTATTCCTATAAACACTGAATGTTGACCGCTCTCAAAGAAAAGTTTTCACCTAAAACACATAGTCTAACATTCAAAATGTGAAAGTGTCATCTGCTATCTGAATGGTAATAAAACCATATTTTGCAAACTTTTGTGTATTTATAATAAACGATGCTTTTCATTCCTCTTTTCTTAGTGATTTGGTCTTTTGATCCCTATACCACTCTACGGATAAAGCGTTGTGGAATTTTTCGGTTCGCGTACCTACCCAAAGTGATAAGATAAAATAAAATTCTGCATCATCAAAAATTATAGACAAGTAGTTTGTTTAGGCATGGTTTGTAAGGAATTACAAACCTGCGCACATATATTCAAACGCACATAACTATATAATCAATCCTTAATGCGCATGTGAACGCCATCAGTGTCTATCACAGGTTCACGTTTAAAGTCTGTTTAGAGAGAACGGTGTCGTCTTAGCGGCCCCTAATTTAATAACAAATGATCATTTAGACGGAAGTGAATCAATCAAAACTAACTTTAGCTGGAAAAACCATTTTTCAAGAGCCACTATAAAACCAAACCAATCTCTGTTACCTTAAATTATATGTTTATCTCTGTAAAGCTGCTTTGAAACAATCTACATTGTTAAAAGCGCTTTATAAATGAGGATGACTTGACTTGACTTGACTTTTGAATCTTACATGGATGTTTTGGACACGGGTGATTCCTGTTTAAAGATTATGTTTTAAAGGTTGGCCATAGTCTTTACAAGTGTGTGAAAAAAATATTTTATATAAATATTGCTACGCTGTGACAAAATATGTTGGTGTGTAAAAATACACCCAAACATTTAAGCACAACTATTTACACACATACTAAGCAGGAGAATATCCAATAGTAGCTTGTGAACATTCCATTATCTGATTATTTGGGTTCAGGGAACATCATTAGTTCATACACCTCTTTAATTTGTGCTGGATGTAAAAAATAAAGGTTAATAACAACCAAACAAAAACTTTAAATCAGCATGAAACCATAATATTAATAAATAAAATAGGGTTTAATTAAAGTTTGATAATGACTTTCATATTATTTTCTTTTAGTAAAGCTATGCCTGCATATTATTTTCTTTTAGTAAAGCTATGCCTGGATCAGTTAATGGCCTTGCGTCCAAACACTACAGGTATAAAGATATGTTTTGTTTTTAACGTTTTATTCTAAATTTAAAGTTAGATTATCCTTTGAAAAGGTTAATACAGTATTTGATTTTTGGGGGAACATTGCAAACTAGTGTCTTTAAACTTGATCTTTAGTTTTTAAGGGAAATTAAGTATTCTCGGGAGACCCCTTGACCCCTGAAGTTATGACTTCTGAAGATCTCTCACGTGTAGATTCACTGGGTTGAAAAATGCTGTTTTGTAATTTACAAATCTGAAATTAAAGGTGCAGTAGTTTTAAAAAAAAGTATTTTATTAGCTAAAATAAATGTCTTTATTCATAAATATGATCTCATTGGTGTAAAATTAGCTTTGCCAATGATCTGACTTATCCTCGTAAGCGAAGAATTTCTTATCTTTATTTACATGGGACGGGTAAGTCCATGGAGACCTCCATGTCGTTCTGCCATCTTGAAAACTATAATAGCAGAGAGGGACAAAAAGCACTAGCCTACCTCAACGCGTTTTTCGCTCAGAGCCGGCGGACTGAACACAGCTGAAGCTCCCAAGGAGGTCAGTGAGAGGCGCATGTCACGACCCCGGCAAATTTGAAAGGCTGCACTGCGCGGTACTTCATAATGCAATCCTCGTAACCAAAAAGCATAAACATTTTATTTAAAAGGAAATGTGAACGGCAAATTCAAAACGAGGGTAAATATTAGCTTTTTCCCGGTGGATAGAGCTAATGAAGGAGAAAGACGTTGAAAGGGACGCTGAAGTCCTGCTTTCTTCTCGACAGGTAAGTCAATGTTATGGTCTAAATTACACGCTTTTTTCATTGCTTGATTGTTTAATTCATTATATAGGTAGCGTAACAGTAGAACATGTATAGTTAAACTCGATGAAGTGCTATTGGAAGACATGTCGTTGCTTCTTGGCACATAATGGCTACCGTAGTTGCAACATGCTTTTGAAAAAGCGAGGCCCTAAAGAGCACTATTCGTTTGAATGCAAAATACAATTTCACCGCTAGATGAGAGAAATACACAGCGTACCTTTAAGGACTAAATTGTTGGGTCTTTAACAAAAAAGCCTCCAAAATGGAGGAGGTCAAAGGGCATGTTTCCTGATATAGTATCATCAGCTCCCCCAAATGCTGTTCATGCAGCCAACAGACAAACTGTCGCATCAACAAATGCTAACATTTTAAAGTTCTACATATATATTTTGAGTAGATAACCGATAGTATATTCTCAGTAAAGATTTTAACCTGTGTGTTTCCACACTGATTAAGGATAGTTTGGGAGATACAAGAAAAGTAAAAAATTATATACACCTTATACGTGCAATAGATCATAGCTACCGTAGAAAAAGTAAGATCATGCTTTGAATTAAGACGAGTAAAATTAAATATGCTGCGTGATGGATCGCATAGGCACATCGCCTCTCTGAAAATGTACGGTGGTTTTCTAAATGATACAACTTAATCTAAATAAGACCAATGTAGAGTCCTGGGATTTCTTAAAAACAACTACAAAAAATAACAAAACCATTGTGACAAACTTTGACAACATGTTTCATGTGGATGGACAAAAAATACTGTTTGAAATATATTTGTATAAGATCTCAGATGCCAAAGCACTGTTTTTGCTTTAAAATCTTAAAATTGCTTTAAACTGTTTAGTAAATAATACCTAAATTTATGCAAAATCATTTATATCATACATAAGTCTTCTAAGAAGATAAATAGAAGATACGATTTTAATAAAACGTTAAAGATTTGATTTAAACAGTCTTTTAATTTTAAAGATCTAATTTAAACTTTTAATATCCTTTTAAATGAATTTAGTATGAATAAAACTCTGGAAAGCAGACTAACTTTACAAATGCTATGACAGTGTACCCCAGAGGCTCATCTGTCCTGTATCTCGGGGCTCAAGCATTCATTTCACCCTGTAGTTTATCACTAAAGAACTACATCTTCAGCACCATGAAATGTCTAAGGTATTTTATATTTATACATATATATACTTTTTTATTTTTATATAAATTCATTTAGCTTATATGTTTAAATTGTTTGAATTTAGTAACATACTTGTTATTATTCTATATTTATAATCATTTAATTTAATGGAATGATTATTTTACTTATTTTGGAAAATGTAAAAAAATGCTGTTTTCTGTGATGGTCATGTTTAGGTGTACGGGGTAGAATATGCTGTTACAGTACAAAAATCATTATGGCTATGACTATATTAATAAACATTATACTTTAGAGCACCATTAAACAAAATCATTATAATAATCTTCTAAAAGATAAATAAAAGATACGACTGTATTAAAACTTTAAAGATACAATTTAAACAATCTTTTCATCATAAAAGATGTAATTTAAACTTTTAAGATTATACTTTGAAATGAATTGAAGATGATTTTTAAACTTTTAAGATTATACTTTGAAATAAATACTAGAAAAAACATTCACAATGTCACATTCTGAACACTGAACACTCACCCCTCCCCTCTGAATCACAGACTGTCAAATGCAAAGGGTGTGAGAGGGAATCACTTGGGGAACTTTTCAACTTTTTAACTTTAACCCAATTCTCTGAAACAGTAAGATGATTTTATTTTTTGTTTTTAAAAGATTTTTATAATCATTTCTATACTTTTTAAAGAACAGAATGTGTTTCAACTTTAGTGTAAGATATTTGTGAATGACTAAATGTACATTTCTTTTAAAGAACAGTATGATTTTTCAACTTTAGCTAGTATTAAAAATATTATATTTGTAAATGTAGGCTACATGTTTTTCAACTTTAGTGTAAGATATTTGTAAATGACTAAATTTACATTTTATAACCATTTCATATACTTTTAAAGATCAATGCTTTTTCAACTTTAGTTAGTATGAAAAATATTTGTAAATGAATAAATGTACATTTTATAACCATTTTAAAGGAACAGCATGCTTTTCAACTCTAGTGTAAGATATGTGGCATTAACTCTTTTTCTCACTGATGCGTTCAGGAATGTGGAGGGTGTCATGAAACACACACACATCACACACACACCACACACACACACCACACACACACACACACACACACACACACACACACACACACACACCAACACACACACACACACACACACACACACACACACACACACACACACACACACACACACACACACACACACACACACACACACACACAGATAAGTGCACGCTCCCTCTGACTTAGAGTGAGGTTTTCAGGATTCAGAGGGCTAAAGTAATTTATTGCCCTCTCATACATACACACAGACACAGACACACGGAAAATAGGTGCGCGCGGTTCTTTTGACTAAGATAGGAGGATGAGCGACTTTGAGAGAGGACTACAGTAATTTATGATCGACGGACTCGCTAAAACAACAGATACCAGCCTTGTGCACAGACACACACACAGCTCAGAGGCTGTCAAATGCAGAGGTCTGTGAGAGAATCACTGTGAAACGGTAAGATGATTTTATTTTATCTAAAATAATCGCTTTTTATTTTAAAGGACCCATTCATCACCTGTATGTTTTTCTCTGGGATCTTTTTTGTTTTTGAAAATATATTTTATACACTTTTAAAGATCAATGTTTTGCAACTTTAGTTAGTGTAAGATATTTTGTAAATGACTAAATGCACATTTTATTTGGATCAGTAAGATATTTTATAACCATTTTAAAGATCAATGCTTTTTCAACTCGAGTCAGATTTTAAATGCCCCGGCAATGCGCTCTGGAATGTGGTGGTGGGTGGGTGGGAGGGGAATTTCGGCTTTTCAAAGCCAATAACATCAAAACTATCAAAGCCATTAAATCTCAAACCTTCTGTCACTTCTGATAAACCATTATCATCAAAGCTTATGTTCATTATGTTAACATCAAAACCACCTGTCAACTTGACATATTATATCCTGGTCAATAGTTCAAAACTAACTGTCAACTTGATATATCATACCCCAGGATCAAAACCAACTGTCAAAATGACGGATCATTTCCAGGTCAACAGGTCAAAACTAGCTGTCAAAAATTCCTTTCAACCAGATGATCGTTCGCTGACAAGGGCAAAGGTTAATCCCTAGATCAAAGCGGCTTCTGGGAGGACCCCCGGAAGGTCAAAGGTCAGCCCCGCCCACCAGTCAATCATAGGGTCATAAATCATTTTTTTGATAAAAAATATCTTAACTATTATAACTACTGTCTAATTTTATAAACAAAGGAAAATTAATGTTCACGGCCAAAAAAATTATATTTCTTGGAGTTTATAAGAAGGGATAACTTTTTTGAGAAGTTGATAAGTTAATCTTACGGCCGTTTGCTGGACAAACAGTTCGATAGCTAAATTAATTCCATTAAAGGTTATCTCATGTAATCGATCTGGAAGTGGACCATTGACATATGATTGAGGAACTATAATTCGTTGTGATTGATCATTCATATATACAATCGATCTATTTTCAACTTCGATAATTTTACTGTAATATGCAATATAATAATCATATTCATGATTAATTATTAAAATTCCCTATGTATAATTTGAGGTAATTTAATGTAAAACTGAATGTTGTTACAATTCATTCATTCATTTATTTATTTATATTTGGAGTATTTTCTCCTGAACCTTTGAATGGCGGTTGAATGCCCTGTGTTTTTATTTGCTTGTCTCTCCTTCTCTCTCTCAGGCCTAATCATCAGCATCTGTCACTCGTTTGTAAGTGTGCCTGAGATGGAGAGTAGGCTATAAGGGTGCAGTCCAGTGTTTGCAGAGAGACACACACTTCTCCCCTGCTCCATATTGTTAAATTTGTCTGCTTCTGATATTCAGAGACTGTAGTTGGGAGTTAGCAGTGCCTAAATGAGTTTAACAGTGACATGTGTTAAGAGATCTTGATCTCGTTTCAACTAAATATTAAGCAGACGGTATTGTGTTATTGTTAACCTGTTTAGTTACTGTTGTGAGGGAAGCTGTAGGGGTGAGTGCCTTTTTCTTTCAATGGTGTTTTTGTCCCTGTTTTTGCATAGCAAGGGAGTTGAGGGAAGTTTGTGTTGTTTATTTATTTTTAGTTAACCTTTCTTAGGTTAGTTAGGACTCCTCCCAAAATTAGTTGGTGGGCTGTTTGTTTTTTTAGGCCTTGCTCTCCCCTGAGCCATTGCTCCCTAGTAAACATGTTCTGTCTTTTCTTTTCTTTTTTTGTAAATAAAATCCTTTCTTTGATATATATATATCGTCTGGTGTCATCTTCACTCTGGGACAGAGGATTGAAGTGTGTTCTCGCCTTTCTTTTTTTTTTTTCCTTTGTTACCTCTCCTTCCTACCCCTAGACGGTTAGGGGAACGTAACATACACAATGTGTTTTTAAAGTTGCTGCTGGCTAAAGGTGGTAAGGTCACAGAGCTATTATACTCAAACTCATATTATACTCATGATAAAGTGTGAACACTTAATTCCAACATGGTCCCTGGTGTTAGAACATTTAACACATAACAAAGATCTATTGCAGAACAAAGACAAATTATTTTGCATCACTTGCACTCTGTTTTTAAGTTTAACTGATAATCCACAGTATAGCAGAACATGCATAATCGAAATGACATTTAATCAGTGATACAATAATTTCTTGATAGAAGAATCTAGATGCCTTGTTCTGCGATACAGGGATTTTAGTTTACCGGCACACTTGGATAATATTCTGTCAGCAATAGATTTACAGGTTAATGACTGCTCTTATGTTAAACCCAGGTATGTGACACTTTTCTGAGGCCTCCTGAGGTTTTGCTTTTCGAATGTTCTAGAATGGAGTAATTTATCTCAAGATCTCTTCCATTTCATTTATCATCCACATCCACTCTTGTTAGAAAGAAAATATCAGGAATAATCATCTGAACACATTCATTTTATTTTATTTAAATGTCTTGTTTTCCCCCCTTTTGAATAATTTGTAGCCTATTCAGATATCCTGAAATTCTCCTTTAAAGTTTCTTATGATTATTAAAATGAGATACAGATTTAAAATATCACACAAAACAAATTATAATGATGGATTTGTGATTCAGAATGGAAAAAGTTATCAGAATATTCTTGCAAGGTATTAGTTTGTCAAGATTCTAAATTGAACTTGAAATTAATTTAGGTCACCATTTTTTATTTTATTTATTTAAAAACCCCAAAGTATTTTAGCTCAAACAATATTATTAAGAGTAAACAAGAGATGATTTTTCATTTCTAACAAACGTTGTTTATATATAATTATGTAGCACATCCTTGTCTGCTGAGGCTATCCTGGAGATCAGAGATGCCGATGTACTGATCCTTGTATTCTTTAGTTTGACTTTCCTGTTTTGTCGGCCAGTATTCCACCCAGGTGTGCTCTCCAAAGATGTACTGCAGACTAAAACAACAGAAAAGTGAAGTCAAAACAGACAAACTGAGTTAGCTACTACACTCTATACATTTTTGTATACATTTTTGTTAGGGTCAATGCACAATAAGGATGTCCAAGGTGATAAAAAAGGAGAATTATTTTAACAATATTTAATATTTTAACAGCCTTATATTGCATGTTCAGATATTCATACAAAATATATTCTGGTGTCTTGATTATATCAAAATAAAGAATAGAGCCTCTGCTTTTAAACAACAACAACAAAAAAACATTTTATTCTACCTTCATATATTCTCTTTTTATCAACACTTGAATGTGGGTAAATTTAATAAAAAGAGCAACATTTTGAACTAACCGCTGTGAAAAACGTTTTGACAAAGACTTACGATCTGTTTTGATCCTCGTTCTGAATCTGATCTGGTCCATCAACCTACAGCTCGTACTCGTATTTCGTGTCTCCTACAGCTCGTACTGGGTCAATATTTCATTCGGAAATGTTAGGCAGTTTTGATATATATGCTATGTAATGTCTATGATCACGTTAGCTTACATGTGTGTAAGCAATGCTTCTATTGCTTGTTTTTCTTTCTTCTTCGCCTGTGTTTTTATCAGGAGATTCCCTGCTCTTTCGGAGGCATAATAGCGCCCCGTACCATATAACTGTGAAAACATGGATTGCCGGAAAATTCCATCAATGGCGGGGGAAAGAGTTCATCTCCGGACCGTTATACCACCTATAATTTTTTACTTTAAGTTATTTTGATTATGTTTGTGGGGTTTAAACTCATGTTCATCACAGGAGATTTTGAATTCAAGTCATTTCATTTTTAACTCTTTCCCTGCCAGTGACGAGATATTCCGTTTTTTATGAGCAAACACGTTTTTTATGAGTTTTTTTTTTTTAATGCATTTGTTAAATAACGTGATCACAAACATTAAACAGCATAAAACGTCTCGGTTACGTATGTAACCCTAGTTCCCTGATAGGGAACGAGACGCTGCGTCAAACGCTGTGGGAACGCCCCTGCGTTGTGCGTCATGAAGCACGTATGGAATCAGCCCAATGGAGAGATGGAACATCATAGGCGGGTGACGTCGTCGACCAGGAAACTATAAAGCACCCTATAAACACAAGCGCAACAGCTTCTGATAGGCCTGAAGGAAGCGCTAGCGGGAATGCCGGGAGTATGGTGGAATGACGCAGCGTCTCGTTCCCTATCAGGGAACTAGGGTTACATACGTAACCGAGACGTTCCCTTTCAAGGGAACTCGAGCTGCGTCAAACGCTGTGGGAACGCTAATACCCACGTCGCCATAGGACCAAGTGACCGCCATGTGAGAACTAGCGCACAGAGGACGAGAGCACCTGTGCCCCAGGGGTAGAACTTAAGTCTAAGTCGTAGAACCTAATGAAAGTATGCGGTGAAGACCATCCAGCCGCATCACAAACGTCACTGAGGGAAACTCCTGACAGTAAGGCTTTAGAAGCCGCCATACTCCTGGTAGAGTGGGCTCGTACAGCCAAAGGTAAAGACTGACCAGCCGACTCATAGGCAAGTGAGATAGCCTCGACCACCCACTTGCTCATTCTCTGTTTAGACGCGGGACACCCCTTCTTGGGTGGCCCAAAGCACACAAATAGTTGTTCTGACTTCCTCCACAGGGCAGTTCTGTGGACATAGGCGTCTAACGCCCTAACAGGGCAGAGTAAATTAAGTTTCTCCTGGTCAGACGACAGAAATGGAGGAGGATAAAAGGCCTGCAGAACTGTAGGTCTAACAACATTAGTAGGGACCTTGGGAACGTAACCTGGTCTAGGATGCAGAAAAGCCTTAACCATGCCAGGCGAAAATTCCAGGCACGAGGGTAAAACCGACAGAGCCTGCAAATCTCCGATTCTCTTTAGTGAGGAGATAGCAAGAAGAAAGATAGTCTTAAACGTTAGAAACTTCTCAGGAACTTCTTCGATAGGTTCAAGAGGAGCTAGGGAAAGACCTTCTAATACGATGGCCAGATCCCAGGCCGGCACCCTCGTACGAACTGCTGGCCTCAGCCTCAGTGTGCCACGGAGGAAACGAGTTATAAGCGGGTGTCTCCCAAGAGAAACTCCCCTGAAAGGGACGTGGTAAGCAGCCAGTGCCGCCACATACACCTTTAGTGTGGAGGGGGATAGCCCTGTGGAGAAGCGCTCCTGCAGGAAATCCAGCACTGCACCCACTGGGCAGTTAACTGGGTCCTGCAGGTGCTCTCCACACCAAGAAGTGAAGAGTTTCCACTTCAAGGCATAAAGCTTCCTCGTGGATGGAGCTCTGGAGTGAAGAATGGTCTCAACAACCTCGGTTGAGAGACCAGAGTTCATGAGCTGGGCCCCCTCAGAGGCCAAGCCCACAATACTGGGCGGGGGTGAAATATCATGCTGCCCGCCTGAGAGAGCAGATCCCTCCTGACCGGGAGCTCCAAGGGAGAGCCGTCCAGGAGAGAAATCAGGTCCGCAAACCATACTCGGGCCGGCCAGAACGGGGCTACTAATAGTAGGCTGACCCCGTCCCGGCGAACCCTCTCCAGAACTCCAGGTAGCAGAGCAATAGGGGGAAAGGCGAACAGACGTGACCTCGGCCACAGCTGCACCATAGCGTCCAACCCCAGAGGGGCTGGATGGCTGATGGAAAACCACAGATGACAATGCGTGGTCTCCTTGGAAGCGAATAGGTCCACCTCAGCGCGACCGAAACTCAACCAAAGGAGCTCCACCACCTCGGGATGGAGTCTCCAATCCCCCGGCCTCGGCCCGTCTCGACAGGGAGTCTGCTACCACATTCAAATACCCAGGAAGATACATTGCTCTCAGAAATAGTAACCTCCCTTGGGACCACAGGAGGATCTGACGGGCCAACTTGTAAAGCCGGCGAAACCGCAGGCCCCCCTGATGATTTATATAAGAGACCACTGACGTGTTGTCTGACTGAACTAACACATGATGACCTCTCAGGTCTGCTAGGAAGTGTTTCAGAGCCAGGAACACCGCCAACATCTCTAGACAATTTATAAGCCGTGATAGATGATGGTCCTGCGACAGCCCTAGGGCTGGACGACCACTCGTGACCGCCCCCCACCCTGTGAGGGAAGCATCCAATGTTAACGTTACGCGACGACAAAGAGCCCCCAACACAGGCCCTTTGAATAGGAACCAAGTTTCTTTCCACATGACCAGAGCACGAAGGCAGCGCCGCGTGACTTTGACCGTGCGGAGCGGATTTCCCCTCGGGGAGAATCCCTTGGTCCTGAGCCACCACTGTAGCGATCTCATGTACAACAGGCCGCAAGGTATAACGTCGGACGCTGCTGCCATCAGACCCGACAGTCTCTAAAACTGTTTTACAGTAAGTAGCTGGCCTAGCTTTACTGGTTTCACAGCTGAGAGAACCGAAACGATGCGGGTCGGAGCGAGTCGCGCCTGCATCGAAACCGAAACCCAAACGACACCCAGAAAAGTGGTCTTCTGAGGAGATAATACACTTTTCTTTGCGTTCAGCCTCAACCCCAACTTCCTGACAAGAACGAGAACGACATCTCAATGTCGAACCGCCATCTGCTCTGTCTGAGCTAAAATCAACCAATCGTTGATGTAATTGAGGACACGAACACCCTGAAGCCTCAGGGGCACTAGCGCTGCGTCCATGCATTTCGTGAAAGTGCGGGGAGATAAAGCTAGGCCAAACGGAAGAACCCTGTGCTGCTACACCTCGCCCCCGAAGGCGACTCTCAGGAACTTCCTGTGTTGTGGAAGGATGGAAATGTGGAAGTACGCGTCCCTTAGATCTATCGTGACAGACCAGTCCTCGGATCTGATTTGTGACACGATCTGCTTGATAGAGAGCATCTTGAATTTTGGCTTCCCTACCGAGCGATTCAATAGGCGCAGGTCTAAAATTGGACGCAACCCCCCATCCTATTTTGGAACGATGAAATATCGGCTGTAATAGCCTGACTCCACACTGGGAGGAGGAACCCGTTCTATAGCCTCCTTTTGAAGGAGTGCTTTCACCTCTTGTTCCATAACCAGAGCCTGCTCGGGGCCCACCACTGTAGGCAGAACCCCTCTGAATCTTGGTGGACGACACCTGAATTGGATAGCATAATCCCTTTCTATTGTCTGCAGGACCCAATGAGATATTTTTGGAAGGCTTTTCCACTCTGCCAGAAATTCTACTAAGGGTTCCAGTCTCTCGAGACTGGCCTCTGGTGTAACTTGAGCAGCAAACGCAGCGCCCTGTAACGGCACACCGGCAGGGAACAACTGGTCTAACCCCTCTGAAACCCTCCTCAGAGGGAGCGAGCGTCCCTCGGGAAATCGCTCGCTGGGACCGTCTGCGCCCCGGCATGAAGGGCGTGGTTGGCAGAACGGGCCCCTGAGGGCACCGAGGAAGAATGGGCACCGTAGAAAGAGGTGAACACCTTTCCGCCTCGGTGGGGACCACCCTCAGTGTCCTGCGCGCCGTGGCGCCAGGACTTCTTCTTAGCCGAAGCCTTCTTAGCTTATATAACTGTCCTCAGATCAGTTCTATTACTGGGAGATTTCGGCTGAGAGTGCCGCGGCTGAGCCCACTGTCCAGCAGGGGGAGCACGAGACGCGACACTCTGCTTTAGCGCCCTATATAATGAGCTTGCAGACGGCCGGGGCTGCTCCCGCTCAGCAGCCCCAGGGACATGAATTTTTAAAGGGAGAAATTTCTTAAAAGCTGTTGTTTGCTTTTCCTTCTCCTGGAATTTATCGATGACAGAATTTACAGCATCGCCAAATAAACCCAGGGGGGAGAGAGGAGTGTCTAAAAGGAAAGCTTTTTCTTTTTCTTTTATATTTGTCTGATTTAACCACAGATGTCTTTCTGCGGCCACCGGAGCTGCCATAGATCGACCCACTAGCTTGGCCGACTCTCTGGATGCGCGCAGGGATAAATCAGCAGCCTGACGCAGTTCGCGAACCACGTCAGCACTGACCTCCTCACTCTCACTCATGTCCCTCAGCAGGTCAGCCTGGTATGCCTGCATAATAGACATAGTATGCAGACATGACGCAGCCTGACCCGCCGCCGAATACGCTTTACCCACAAAAACCGAAATATTTCTAAGAGGCTTGGTGGGTAATGCCGGTGCCTTAACAGATGACGCAGCCTCGAGGGAGAGAAAACTCGCAAGCGTCTCTTCCAAGCGAGGCATAGCCAAATAACCATATGATTTTGCCCCCACAATATTAGAATATGTTGAAGTCTGGGGACTAAACACTCTATATGACACCGTTTTTTTCCACGATTTCGACACCTCAGTGTGGAGATCGGGAAAAAACGGCAAGCACCGACGTGGAGGTTGCACTCGTGACGGCAAAAATCTCTCATCTAATTTTGATTTAGAAAAAGACTCCTGTCTAGTCACTGGCCATACAATGCTGAGTTTTTCTACAGCTCTTGTTAATGCCTCCACTAGCTCATCACTTTCGGGAGTGTAAGGTGGCGAATCCTCCACATCTCCCTCATTTATTACTGGTGCCTCAGCCCGAGCGGAAGAAACCGCAGCGCGTGCTTCCGAACACGGGACTGAGGCACTGGATCTCACAGGTGAAGGGAGAGATAAGGCAGAGCCCGTCTCTAACCCCGCCGAGAGATCCATCTGCGATCCCCACGATACGCTTCGTCGCTCTGCCTCGGCAAGAGCGGGACCCGAACCGCGGGGAGCGCGCACCGAACCGCTCTCCTCGAAGAGCGCCCGGCGGGAGCGGAGCGTCCTTAATGGCAGACCCTCGCAATGCTCACAATCAGCTCCCTCGAGAGCTGACTGGGCATGCTGCACTCCCAAACAA
The DNA here is from genome assembly GCF_051911475.1 of Siphateles boraxobius. Lineage (NCBI taxonomy): Eukaryota > Metazoa > Chordata > Actinopteri > Cypriniformes > Leuciscidae > Siphateles > Siphateles boraxobius. Next base: position 1,259,726 of record NW_027509108.1, on the reverse strand, counting down.
ACAACATAAAGAATGTGTGTATCCCCACTCGTAAAATAACGCGAGCAGGGAGGGACACACTTCCTAAACTGCTGTTCGTTCGCCATATCTCTCTTAATATATATATATATATATATATATATATATATATATATATATATATATATATATATAATTGTTTGTGTGGTGCAGAGTATGTAAAGACAGACAATATTCACACAGGGACAGATTCACATATAACGCGACTGAAGGCACAGAAAGCTGTTGCGCTTGTGTTTATGGGGTGCTTTATAGTTTCCTGGTCGATGACGTCACCCGCCTATGACGTTCCATCTCTCCATTGGGCTGATTCCATACGTGCTTCATGACGCACAACGCAGGGGCGTTCCCACAGCGTTTGACGCAGCTCGAGTTCCCTTGAAAGGGAATTCAAAACTGGCTAATGTTACAGAATGAATTGTCGACCCATAAAGAGAAAACGACTGTGAAACATTAGGGGCGTTCATGGACTCGATCTACTCCATCTGTGTTTTGATCATTGTTCTGAATCTAATCTGACAAAAATTAGATTTTCTCAGCATTTTTTTTAATTAAACTTACACACATTCAAGTGTTGATGAAGAATGCATATAGCTAGAATAAAATTGGCTTTTGGTTTGAAGGCAGAGGGTATGTTTTTTTCTTTTGATACATTGCATGTTATCCATTCAACAAAATATTCTGGGGGCCATGAAATATTTGTGAAAATAATCAAAAATGCTGGGGGGAACAGACAACTTTAATAAATAAATAAAATAAATAAACTGGCTGGGAAATAGTTAATTGTATGTCTTTATTTATTCAAGTTTATTGAAGTCTTAGTTCAAGTCTATTCTAGGTTATATTAAATGCATTTTGACAAAAAACAACTGAGCCATGAACAACATTCTGCAGACTTTACATACATAAAGCTCAGGCAAATCCTGTTATTTACAGAGAGATGAGACACTTACGTTCCTCCAAGTCTTGGCAGGTCAGTGGATTTGCCCATGATGAGGTACGACTTGCCTTTTACCAATCCCAAATGTTCTCTGCAACTGGGACGACCCAAAAATGGTCTGACTTTACCCTCAACATCCTCATCAGTGCCTACAGGACAGAACAGTGTTTAGGACACACTTTCACTGCAATTCAAATTAGCCTCTTGCTGAATATGTATTTGAAAAAAAAAAATGCATTTTACAAAAATCAGACACATTTCATATGCATTTGATGATGTGTGGAGTAGCATGGAGAGGACATTGAACCGTACCTTCTTTCAGCACTTGCTCCACCTTCAAGTGATAGATGTCAGAGTCCCGTGCCAGATCCATCTCCACCACTGAGACTTTATAAACTGTCAAACATACATTTTATATTCTTACTGGCATAATAACTGATTAGATCTCTGTTGCTCTCAGAAAGCTTTCGTTTGGCTTCAGGAGACATGGAATACGTGCACAAAACAATGTTGGAGCTTAGTAGAAATCAGAATCAGAATCAGAATCAGAATCAATTTTATTGCCAAGTAGTGTTGTGCACATACAAGGAATTTGCTTTGGTAATAAGGTGTTACCGAGGCTGCTATATCAGCGCCAACTTGAGAAAAAAATACAGCATGACATGAGGATAGGTGAGGAGAAAAAAAAGGCGACCCCCAGACTATGCTCCTGTAAGGAGAACAGTCTGGGAACAGGAAAAAACACCTCAGCAACATTAGCACATAAACAGTACACTCTACAACATGAACAAGACATTGCAACACGGTTGGGAGTGGGGGATGGAGGTAGTCCAGCCCAGGCAAGCACATCCGGTCCTGCAGCCATTATGGCGCTGGTCACAGACCCGCCTGTCAGACTGGGGGTACGAAGCGGCGAAGGCGTGGGATGGGGTGTGGGTTAGGTGCATATCTGTGTATGTGTAAGTTCATGTGTGTGTAGGCCTGGAGAGAGTCGCTAAGCCGGCACCATAATCTAGGAGCTTCAGTCCGCAGGATTGTCATAGCGATACACAGCAAGTTGCCATGGAGACAACCTTGATCATGTCCCAGGCAGAGTCAACAATCACCAGGTGTCTGAGGAGTCGGGGAAGGAACGCAAGAGCGGCTCACTGCAGTGCTCTTCCGGGAGAGTTGTTGTTCCAGCAGCGGCCTTGGCCAAGGCCAGTGCTGGTAGGGGGGTGCCGAAACAGATAAGATTGGGATTGTTTGGTCTTCGGGCGAGTAGCCGCATCCAATTTATACAGGCTATTCTCCTGGTCCGTTTTGGTCTCTGAAACGATCCATTTGCCTTTGCAAAGCTGTGAGCTTCTCCATGATGTTATCCATATTGTGGTTCATAGACCCAGTCCGAGTGCTGACAGCTCTGCCCACCGCTTCAATCATCACGGGCAGCCTTGCGGGGCTTTTGACAGCTGTCACCATCTGCTTAGTTCCTCGATAAACCAGGGCAGTACCTAATCCAATCAGCAGAAGACCTGTTATCATGGTGCCGAATAGGTAGATATCTTCAACGTCCTCCACGGAAAGAGCCGCCAGACACACGACCCGCCACCTCTCCCACGCGTCCATCGTGTGCCAGCTACGAACGTCCCGGCAGGGCAGTCAGGTTCCCCCGAACCCAAGCTTCTCGTTGAGAAGATGGTGTCAATTGCGTTGAGAGACCAGTTGATCAAATCCATAATTTCTTGGTTTTGGAGAGCAGTGTAGCGAGAGTCTCTCAAAGTACAAGACAGTAGACGTGACGAGAGAAGCAAAGCAGGAGAGGTGAGGGGAGGAAGAGGGAGAGAAAATGCGACCGCCTTCGTTGAGAGCCAAGAGGGAATGGGCACTAGTGAACACATCACATCTTTTTTGGTTAACTGGTTTGTGAGCAACAGTATGCGTTGTCATTTATTTTGTCATTACTTACTCACCCTCATGTAATTACAAACCCGTAAGACTTTCGTTCATCATTGTGAAACTCCAAATGTTTAATGTCCAAGTGTAAGTATGCATCACTGCTTTAATGTCTTCAAATTCCTATCTTGCCTGGTATCAAATAATATCATTTTGTTACATGGTATTACCCTGTTAGTACTGTATACAATAGGGACAAGTTGTCCTTTCTTGGCAAGGAAGATAATTAATTTCCCAGAATTGATAACTTCTAAAACTAATCAAAATATTTGTAATTAATTATAATTCTGTCATGACAACACTCTGAGAGATTAGTAATGTAATAGAGATGGTAATGGATATGTTAATGTATTTGGTCTTGGCAGAATAGATCTGCTACGAGACTTGCTACTGCAAATACATTCACAGAAATTCCTGTGAGCATGTAAGACATAATTCTGCTGCACATACAGTATAACATACATGAATTAACCCTCATAGCAGATCTATACAAGTGGAGCTGGTGAAGGTGGAGGGTTTCTGAAAGCGGGCTCTAGACTGGTAACAGCAACACAACCGGTATTTGTTTTAATGTTGAGCCACAGCTTATTGGCTTATATGCAAAAGCAACCAATCAGCTGCACTATGTAGATAATGATGTGATTGCTACCAAATTAGTTAATCCTCTGGGGTCGGCGGTATTTGCCTTCTCTCTGTCAGTGAAGTCCATTCTGAAACGCCCCGGAAAATGAACTATAACTCAGCGAATACTTTCACACAGGCACGAGAGATTTTTCTTTATGAAGCTTAAATTCTCTTTAAAATGAAGTAATTAACATAAAAAACAATATTCTCAGTTTATGTAATCTGTATGAAAAGAGAGAGATGTCAGCCTTTTTCTTTTCAGCTCATTATACCTGATTAAGTGTTAATGTGACAGTAATGTGACAGTTAAGTGCTAGTAAACATGTTATTTTTACATGAACACATCCAAACTATATTGCTATAGCCTACTGAGATGAGTAAATATAGACTGAAATATGTTGAAATAAAATGTATTTGTATAAGCAACAAACTGCAAATTAACATTTGTATGCTAATATATCATAAACACTATATGTTACAGACTAAATATGAATGTTTAGACAAGATTTCGTTGATTAGTTTTGGATAGATTTTAAAGTTTTTACTGTAAAAAAAGCCTACTGCCACATTAAATAAGCTTTTGTTCGCCCATTTCTGCTCATATGTTAAATATATAGTATGGGATGTTTTGTCAAAAATAAAGTAGGTATATTGAATTATCAATGAAGAGGTTATTATAGTGTTTGTTCCAATATTCAAACTAATAAATCCTTACCTTTGAAATACGTAAGATAAAATGTATACTTTTTACAAAGAAAGATTACACTTGAAATATTGTTAATTTTAATTGTTGTTGTAATTTTAACCTTTTTTTATTGTGTTTTATCAGTAACAAATTTGGGGAGAGGATATTATTCCAAAACATATTCCAAAACTTTCTGAAAATACACTATGATAATTAACTGCACAATTACTAGAAATGTATACCTCGGATATTATACAATTTGCATGCATACAAAGCTTGTGGAAAAAGACAATTTTTTCAAAATGTTTCCGACTCAAACTTTGAACCAATTCTGTAGAATATTCTACATAAAAGTATAACAGTCATGAAAATGAATTAACCTACCATAATCCATGCCAGCTTCACAGGCTTTATCCATACGATCATCGTCGATTTTGTCGACTTTGTTTTTCTTCTGGAAAGTGCAGCTTTCTGCGTTCAGAGAAATTAACATAACGCTTTTTTTTGTTTCCTTGTTCACATACAAGAATAAAAAACATCACTGAATGTTCAAAATTACAAGTAGACTGAAGGTAACCAAATCAAATACTACAAAAGTTCAGGATATGGTCAATTTATATTATTATTTTTGTGTGATAATACCTTCAGCACAGAGGCACAAGTCTCCCTTACACAGTCTGTATATAGCGCCATCTGCCCTTTCAGGGTGCTAGAACTTCATACAGCGTGCATCTGACACACACACACACACACACACACACACACACACACACACACACACACACACACACACACACACACACACACACACACACACACACACACACACACACACACACACACACACACATTTAGTGCAGGGATGTCAATTAATTAAAAATGTACATAATTTCAAGAAATATTATATAACAATATCTGCTGAGAAAAGCTCACAAATAAGTATCATTTGAAGACATTATGGTGGCAGATGAGTAAATCACCATAAAAAAATTACCTCTCTTTAACATAAAATAAAAACATCCAAAATACAAAACAAAAAATTATCATAAGGAAACAAACAAATACACATATACAAAAGAATATGGTGTGTATGTTCGTACCTAAACAATCAAACAATGGCATATTGACTTACCTAAGCACATATGTAACTTTATACACAGTCATAAACATAAAATATAAATGATCCTACATACAGAAAAACAAAACACTTAACCAACCGTAATAAGCCTAAAGTAGGGGAGAGCCTGGACGATTGAAACATGGGACAGATGAAACATTGAGATTTCCTTGAAAAGCACTCACGTCATTTACGTCAAATTTCGTCAGCACGTACAGCACGCAATTCAGAACAAACCCGCGAAAACATTTCTTCTTTACGTCATGCCGTTTTAAAGTTTGAGCCGGAAAACTGTTTTTGAGTGCAGTTAGTGAATTCATCCGTGCGATACTTTTTTTTGACTGACAAGTTACATTTATGCTTTCATGTGCCATTGTAATGATAATACGGAAGGTGTATTAGCAGGCACGGCGTTATGGGTGCTTTTCTTCAAAAAAAAATTGTCAAGAATTATAAGAAAATCGCCAATAAGCTCATAAATTGTGCCAAAATAGTCTAAATGTTTAGTTTTAAAAACAATTTTAAAAAGCTGGTTATGTCTATTTTGATGTTTCTGCGCAAGTTCAGCAGACAGTGTTCGGCTTTGTTCCGATCAGAGCATGTGAGCGGAGAGCGAATTTCGCTCGCTCATTCCGCAGGGTCGCTCGCTCAACCCAGAATGGCCTGCTGGTTCGAACTTCGAAGATATGTGGAATAAGGCATCCGACAATGCACTATGACGTCATTACGTAATCGCAACGCAAAACTATGCCATTATGTTAAACGTATTATTTGAAATTCTAATTTGCTTGTAAAATCCCCAAGACCTGTTTTCAATTGTGTGGTGATTTGTACAGCCCCAAGCAGCACACGAAGCAGGCATTTTTCTCAATTCCCGTAATGAGAGGTTTTGGAAAGTTACCCTCTGCAATATGGCGGCGCTGTTGACGTACGCTCCAGTGGCCATTAATTTTTAGATTATTAAAAATAATTTAGATATTATATTATATATTTGTTATTTAGACTTTAGGCTACTTCATAAATGTTTATTTACCCTATACTTTTCATAGATTCATATAGGCCTACTGTTCCATGTTATCTCTTTAATAATCATCAGTTGTTCAATCTTCAATAAATTTCATTTATCGTCTGGTTGACCTAATTTTCTTCATAATAACAGGCTATTCAACTATCAAACACTCAATATGACTCAAGGAAGAAATGTAAGAAAATTATTTGTAAACTGATTTGTCGGTCTTCTTCAAAATAGCCTATTAGAAAGATTACGCAAAATGCGCATAGGCTGATCGCCTATTGTATATTGGGCGACAGAACAAAAATGTCAATATGAACCTTTAATTAAAAAATAAAATAAAAAAATATGTTTTTAACAATATGTACATAACTTACTTGTCAGGTATTGTTCATAAAAACAAGCATTAGATCAATAGTTACTGTTTAAACTTATGTTTCATTCGTCCCACCTGTGTGTTTCAAAGCAACAAAACACAACTACCGTTCAAAGTAAATTTTTACTTAAATCATTCTATGTTTCTACCGAATAACACATGATACTAAGATAACACATATGTAAGTTGTTGATCACAAAACAAAACAAAATCTATCTGTAACCTTATCTTAGAAACCGAAGTTTATCTGAAAAGTGTTTCAACTGTCCCGGCTTTCCCCTACTCAATGTTTACATTGCTGTAAAGATTTCAGCCATTTATTCAGCTTTGTAGAGAAAACTGAGTTCTGATTCCAACTTTAAATCTACAGGAATGGTGTTCCATAGAAGTGAAGCTTTCAGTGAAAAGGATGATTGACCCACAGCAGTTCTGCAATTCCCACTTACTGCGACCTATTACTACTGTATTTTTGTATGAACTGACAGATTACAAGGCAATACACTTTTACTGTTTTTATAAATGAAAACTTCATAAAATTATCAAAACTTAACAAATTATACTTTTGACAATTATGCCATTTCATTTATTTCTGATCCATTAGTGTGTACAACATCGTTGAACATGTTTTTGCTGTTCTTGTTGCATTTACACGGCTTTAACCAGCAGATGTCCTCAGCATGCTATGGTTTGAGTGAAGCTAGAATAATCGATCTAATAATTTAACAGTGAATTTAGCTGACGTGGTCAATATAACGGAGTAAAAAACAACACCTAACAGTTTTTTACCGCAACTTTAAAGGAAGCAAGACAATGTTGTCGAAATGAGCACTGGATACCTGAGGTAATACTTCTCACCATTTATTCAGAGAGAACAAACAAACGATTGTTTCGGAATCCATTTTCTTGAAGTGTTGGATTTTTTCTGTACCTCGGCGATTAACTTCTCCGCAATGTCTGCGAGACTTTAAATTAGAATAGATTCCGATTGGCTGTCAGTGTTTACAGTTCAACGGCTGGAAAAAAAAATCGTTCCGAAAGTGATCCCAACGATATAATTTCTCTATAGGCCTATCGTTATCGCTGTGGTTTGAACTCTGCAATTCTTTAATATAGAGAATGATTTTTAGAACTGTATCTTTATCGTTATCATCCTTGTTGTGATCGGGCCTTAAGACATTTTCTTAATATGGGCATTAAACTTAAACTTAAGAGTCTACAATGACATCTAAATATTTAAATTCAATCACTTCCTTGATTCCCCTTTGATCATCCAGTACTTTGTTTTTACTGAAAAACACATTGAAGCGGTTTTGTTGGTAAACCATTATCCTGTAGCCGCTGGGAAACGCTGACCAGCTGCCTGGTTAACAATTCTGAAGCTGGTCAACAGGATAATACAACATAAACAAGGTTTTATTAAACTAGAAGGTAGCAAATGTAACAGCGTGTGTAACACAAACAACAACCGACAAACGAATAGTGAAGATGGAGGAACTTAAATACACAGTGGTGACAAACTGAATTATGAGCAGTTGTGATGAATGAATGTCCATGGTTACCGATGAGTGGCGGGAAATTAGAAAAAAGGAAACATGTGACGGAAGACAAACTAAAAGTCCATGAAAGTGAAACTATCTGAACATAAATGTGACATTAACATATTTGCATAATGCCTGCTTGATGACTACTTGGCTGGCCTTCCAACTAAAGCAAATATATGTGAAGGAAATGCGTTTTTTTTCACTGCGAGGGAAAAACAATTGCATAGATTTCCAACAGCAAAGGAATTGAAGAATCAGTGGTTACAATTATTTAACAACTACAACCTTTTGCCCTGCGGTTCGATTGATGCCGTGATGTACTGTAAAGACATGACAGATATAATATCACATCTGACATTTAAGATAGGTATAAAATGAAATTACCAATGTGAAACGTCCTGTACAAGTCATGCTTGTGAAGGTAGTTTGGGGCAATCAGCTTGTTCTTCTTGACTGTCATTATTGGACTCGGACTCGAACTGATACGGCAAAACTGATCCCATAGTTAGCGTAGTTGCAGTATTGTTTACAGCAAAGCCTCCAGAGCTGATACTCAACAGTCAAAGTAAGGGCAGTTACATTTCCGACACACTCTGAGCGGTAAACCCATCAGAAAGGACTGGGACCGGCTGACCAATCAGAACAGACTGGGCTTCTCGGAAGGCGGGTTTAAAAAAATAAAAACTTAAAAGGGCATTCAGACAGAGGGTGAAAACAGGTGCTGCAACAATTAAAATTATTGTTTTCAACATTAAATCATGTAAAGCTATTCCAGTAGACCCCCTGAACAAAATGATGAATCGTAAATAAGCATAATAGGCATAATAGGGGCTCTTTGTGCAGGATTGGGAACTCAGAACACAGTACCCAGCAATGACTCTTTTTAGTGAACCAAAGACGTACACCGCTCACAGCTGTTATGCTGTATTTGAGGCTTGTGAGACTCAAATCCGTGTGGTTCCTGAATGGTTTTTCATAATGACAGCATGTAGTTGAAGATGTCACCAACATTGTTTTAGTATTGTTGTTTTAGTATTGTTATTTTATACGTTGTTTGTGAAAAGTCTGTGTAGTGTAAACTCATTTAGTAGTGTTATCCTCCGAACGATATCATCATTTGGCAATGGAATTGCATGTTTTATATATTTTTTCCACAAAAGTAATTGTTGTTGGGTTCCCTTAATACTCTGTTGATTAGATAACGGCCACTAGGGGTAGGTGTTGTATTATGTGGGGAATCGGTATGTATTTGAGAGGCGAGAAAAAGTATGCTTTTGCAAGCAATGCTTAAAGGGGTGGTTGATTGCGATTTCACTTTTTTCATTTTAAATAGTGTGTAATGTTGCTGTTGGTGCATGAATAGTAAGTTTAGTTATAGTTAAAGTTTAATGCCTACAAAAACGACTTGAATGGGAGTACAACGACATACTTCCCGGGTTTTATACGTAGCTAACCCATTCATTTACATCAACCCTCCCTCCGGAATATGCAAAAAAGGAGGCATGGCCATATTTCTGCGGCTTTGTCGAAGAGGAAGAGTTATAGTGGAGAGCTGTAGCCATGCCGTCGAAAGTGTGTTATTTTCACCCAGCAGTCAGGTCTTCTGTTGTCGGGCTTCCTACGGTCGCTGTAGTTCGTCAACAATGGCTACAATTTATGTTTGATTATGTTCCAGAAAATTACAATCGTAATTTAGCTCTCTGTGCTGCGCATTTTACGGATCCGGCAGCTTCCAGAATCTCCACAAATTCAATGTCGGATTCAACAAGAAACTAAAGCATGAAGCAGTTTCAACTTTAAAACCAGAGGCAGCAGTTGTTGGGCCACAACCTGTAAGAAAGACTTAATAATTTTAAATCCCAGCGGGCACCATGATATCAATTTGACGTCAAAAGTTGGTCAAGACTTGATCAAGATATTGTATATCATTTTAAGGTCAGTTTGAAAAGAAAATGTCTTCCAGTGGTAATTAGATGAAAAGAGAAAGTTAATACCCACACCGAAATTGGTTTATGTATATGCAGGTCAATATGTTTGACATTCACTTTACATCAAATCAATGTCAAGGATTGGTTTTGACGTCAATTTGATTTGCATATTTGACCTGTTCCTTGACGTTGATTTTGACATCAATTAGATGTCTTTTCAACATCAATTGCCCACTGGGATGTATTTGCATGTATAATTTTAGACGTAATGTCTTGGGTTTAATCGAGGACGTAAACAAATGCCAGCGCTGGCTTTAGTAGCCACTTAGTTATGCTATTTCGTGTGTCTATGACAAACGCGTACATTTTGGACCTGAATTTGTAATTATGTACTCATTTTGTAAATGTATTTTCCATGTATACTTCATGACGTAATTTTTCGATTTGATCAAGAACGTAAACCAATGCCAACGCTGTTTGTTTATAGTAGCCAGTTAGTTCGATGCTATTTTGTGTGTATAAGACAAACGTGTATAAAGTTCAAAAAATTATATGTAATTGCAACAGCAAACTTCAGCTGCTGTTATCAGGGTACAGTATGGTTTATATATATATTGACATATATATATATTTACAATACCTTTTGTATTTCTTTGCAACAGATGTTTTCACGTTCTGTTGCAATTTTAACAGAGTTGCCACATGTACACCTAAAGAAAACGATACACCGAGTAAACTAAGTTTTGTGAATAGATAAACGGTTGTTCATTATATCGATAAAACAATAACTTTAAAAAACGGTATTACTCAGTCATTTATTCAGTTATATTAAATATTTAATCAGGAGAAAACCATATCTCAAAAGCTAACAAGCAGCAGTAGCATTTTCAATAGGGTTGGAAAAAAAGCAGTAAACCACCCCTTTAAGTAAAGAGATGTGCATTACTTTGATGTGATCTCTATTGATTATGTGACTACACAAGAATCGTTACTAATAATTGGAAGATGAATCATTCATTTTCTTATGATTCCCTTTCCCAGTTGCCTGTAGCAGCAGCTGAGGCTGTGCTGATATACACACACAAATTCAAGCTTGAACTGAGCCATGGTACAATAATACAATTACGTATTATGTACATGGCTAGATGTGTTCAGTTTTCAATTAATAATTTTGAGAGCTTCAGTTTAATTAAACAAAAATATTTGTGTGTGTGTGTGTGTGTGTGTGTGTGTGTGTGTGTGTGTGTGTGTGTGTGTGTGTGTGTGTGTGTGTGTGTGTGTGTGTGTGTGTGTGTGTGTGGGTATTAATATCTCACCTGGTGAGTAATATTCATATATTGTGACTGCAACAGGTTGAAGCAGACCCACATTAAACATCTTGTTCATTTTGAAGGCAATTCTTTCTGTCTCTTTATGAGAAACCTAATAAGAAAAAGATAAATAAAAAGCAAATTTATTTGATATTAAATGTGAAACTGCCCACATTAGCATTTGCACAGGCGACAATTAATAGTATTAATTATTATGTTTGCATATGAATTGCAATGGTGTTTCTTTCTTGCAGTCATTTAACAATTGAAATTTGTTTAATGTATTCCAGAATGTATTCCAACAGCATTCTGTTTTGGATAGCTGATAGAAAACAAAATGTATGTAAATTTTGTATAGTCATAGGCTCGACCTATAAATTCAATACATTTTCTTTTGCATAAATTATCATGTGAAATAGGATTCTGATATGCAGTCTGTAATGTACAAACAGGTGAATATGCAGTTCGATGAACTATATGGTCTTCGTTAAAGCGTTATAAGCCATGAACCGAGCCAACAAGATACAAGGTGAATCAAACATTAATTAATAACAACTTTGATTTGAAAAGAAACAAACAAATAGGGCTGGGGAACAAACTCAAGCTCCTCCGACATTTCTCTTTAATAATTGTCGTTTTAGACTTTAATTCGTGACTGGTGTTTTGTTTTGCTCTATGCTCTGCGCTTCCACATTCGTCATTACGTTGTGTGTCAAGTTAAAGTGTTACTCTTTAGGCGTAAAATGATGTGTACGGCTGTATGTCGAAAGCTAGTTATTTTAGTCAATAAAGTTTTAAATATGGATATTTTTCTTTTACTTCAGATGACCTTTATTAACCCGCCAGAGCCGTGAGGAGCCCAGATAGCAAACTGACTCCGGAACAGATCTGCCGCGGAGGTATCACAAGGTCCAGAACGGAGTCCACTTGCACAGCGCAACGGATCCGGAACAGATAAGGATTGCGGATCCAGACTAGATCCGCGGCAGACCCTATCCGTATCCGCTGATAAAGCAGCTCATCCGCTGCGGATCCGATCTGTCCCGTTCATTTCGGTCTGAAACCTTTTAGATCACTCATTCAAAACTAGTAATCTGGCCAAAACTACAAAAATATTTCAAATCTATTGGTGGACCAACATTAGATAGACTGCCCACTAAACAACATGATGTCCAAAAGACGTCTTTTCAACGTCTTTGTCACAAAAGTCGGACTTTGAAAAGAAGTCCACTGAGGAGCCAGAAAGAAAGTTGTTATTACGTCTTTTTTTGACGTGTTCTGCATGTCCGATATAGACGTTCATGGACCCTCTTCTGACAAGGTTAAAAAACTAGTTCAAATGTGGCCATTGTGGACATATATTCAACATCATTTATGGTCTCATTTAGACAATTTATACTGTTTCTGGACCAAATAAACACTCAGGATGCATTAAATTAAAACTCATGTTTATATAAATGTAATTTCCTTACATTGTTTAGATGAGGTTTAGATGTTGATGTTTCATTTTAAGTCACCATTGTGGTGATCAGTGTTTGCTTTAGTCGGGCTCTTGGTCCCAATTCTTCTTTCTTTATTTTTTTCTTTGGCTGTTGTAGCTGTGTGTTTGTATAACACCATTGTTGTGGCAGAGAAAGCCAAGACAAAGTAAGCTCGGTTGTCATCAGCTCCTTGTCGATGATGACAAAATCACAAAATGATCATTTAATGTTGTGTTTAGACTTTTGTCTTTATATCTGGCATTTATAACCACCTATCTTGTGGAACTGCATTATGTGGACCAATATCATTAAAATGATTACCTGGGCTTTTATCATGGATGGATGCGCTTTGATGGACTTCCAAAAAATACAATCAGAGTTATATTAAAATTGTCCTGGCTCTTCCAAGCTTTACAATGGGATTAAATTGGTATCATTCATTCCCATTATAAAGCTTGGAAGAGCCAGGACATTTTTTTATATCACTCAGATTGTATTTGTCTGAAAGAAGAATGTCATACACACCTAGGATGACTTCAAGTGTGGACTGCGGATGAAAATTAGCATCAGCTAACTCTGGCACAAAACATCTTTTCGCAAGATTATTGTACGTTGTGCATTGTCCCTGATAAATAAATAAAAAATAATAATAAAAAAAGGTGAGTAAATCATGGGCTAATTTTCATTTTTGGGTGAACTATCCTTTTAAGTATTTTGAGAGTCTAGGAAGCTAACAAGATGGTGATTTTTCATTTTCACCACAAATTCCACTGTTAAACAATGTTTTAAAACTAAGTTGAAATAAGGGAGGCTGACAGCTTCAACAGAAGCAAATACTATCGAATAACAACCTCGTAGCTCAGCCCTTACGGAATGAAATTATATAATTTATATTTCCCATATAGGAATGATCAATATATTAAATGGTTTAACAGTATATTTGTAAATATACAGAATCATATATTTTGTTAATATATTACAATATATTGAATAATACATAAGGAATTGTCGCTTTCCATATATTGAAAAATATGTGACGACAATATATTTACTAATATATCATAATGTAGGCTATGTAATTTTATATTCAGGAATACACATCATAATTTATTGAGAGGTGATCAGATATGGTACTGCATGTGTAATCTATTACAATATATTTACTCATGCAACATAAACACACATATATAGAGACATATATAATGAAATATATTTATTATATTCTTTAATTATTTACATTATAATTTTTTATTATTTTCAAGCTAGTTAACAAATGCATTTACTCAAGTATTTAGAGTCTATCACTGTGCTGACGAGTGCACAACCATTTCTTTTAAATAAAATAATTGTATTCTTAATGGTGTTCAGCCAATCACCAACTGAACCACAGGCTCTACTCTTCAGCACAATGGTGACCCCAAAAACTCACTCATACCAGATATCCTTTTAAAATCCAAAATAATAGAGAATTAAACACTAACAGATCTACAACTAACTGATAAACAATAACAGATGTGTGAACATACATTGCACATACATGTCCCCATATAAATGTGAATGTATGTACACAATAAAGGATAAAACTTTGTGAATATAATACATGTAATGCTATTTTTGTCTTCATTTACACATATTTATATTCACTAATATAAAGCCATACATGGTCAATGCATATATTGAAGTATATTAAAAAATATAAGCACTAGTTTCCCATATATGGAAATGTATTATGTAATATATCGCATCATATTTTGCAATATATTCCCATATGTTTGTGTTGCGTAAGGGACAGTAGGGTCTATAAAGGTATATTAAAAGTTATCGTTAAAATTCAGTTTCCCTCTGGAGAAATTGAACAGAGTTTTTACTTCTGGAACCCCGTCTCTTGCACTTTATACTGTGATAAACAGATTTGTTTTCGTTTTATCAGGAAACCACGTGTTTTGCTTTTGACATAATCAGGCAACACAATCTGCTGAAATACCTTATCCAAGTGGAGGATGAGGGATCCTCGCTCTGACAGCACTTTATTCTTTTCATATTTCTGAATGTATATCTCCTTCCCCGTGGACAACTGAGGGCAAGAAAATGAGGAAAAAAAGCTCAATGCATCACATGATGACCAACATGTTTTATGGCCTATCTGCAGATGTGTGTTAGATTCCTCTTCTATATGCAAATATGAGGCATCACTGCATCAGTTTATCATCATAATACCTCTTTAAGATCATTTTCTTCAACATCAAATCCTGTCGGTATTCCAATGTCCAGAATAGTCATAGTGGCATCGGTTTTATCATTTTTGTAGCTGTAAAGATGGAAATAAAGAGCAGATTGTATTAACAGGTTTCATAGGCTACCCAGGCTGCTTTTAATGCTGCTTTCACACAAGAGCTTTTGGTTTGAACCCGAGTCCGTTTGATGTCAGATTTACAATATTGTTGTATAACACAGAGATGCTTGTCTCTGAATAAACGGTCTTTGAAGAGAAAGTGACATTGTCAGAATGCAGTCACATTGGTAACCAGCTGTCACTAGTACTAACAAGCAAACATACCCTAGTGAACACGTTGATCTCACAGTGATGTCACATGTGGTCACAACGTCTGCAATCTGAGTTCACAGTGATGTAAAAGTGTAACCTCACAGCGCTCTCGCTGTGTGTACATGCTATGGCCACAATATGAGCTCATCCCAGCTAGAAATGTTTTTGTTCCATGAATCTTTTGAGAGCATTATATTATGTTCTTGTATCGGTTTCTGTAGCTAATTTTATTTTTGTTATCAGAATGTTCTCCTAAACGGTAGGATAACACTCTCTAAACATTATCCCCAAACGTTTTAGCGGGAAGTTTTCCAGCAGACACAGGACTGAACCTCTTAAAATAGTTTGTGTGAAAGTAATAGTTTGGTTTGGTCATCATTGTGGAGGTCAGTGTTTGCTTTAGTTGGACTCTTCTGGCAGCTGTAAGTGTGTGTTATAGCAAGAAAAAATGTGAACAAGAATGTTGACTACTTGTTGATAATACAGATATTATGATAATGTAGTGGCCTGATTTCATCCATGGACTAGTAAATGGACAAATAAATTAATAACAACTTAATAAAAATTACTTGTAATAATCTATCATAACAATTAAGGATTTCAAACTCATGAGATTCTGCAACATTTTAATCAGAAAATCTGAACTATTTAATATAAGAAACTAAATCTGTGGAATTAAGTTATAAACCACTTTGAGACAAACACAGACCTCAAGATCAGCGCGTGAATCTCAATAACGATGACATGCTTCACGCAGCAATGCATTCTGGGTGCATCATACAAAGCTCATCAGTGGCTCCCAGAATGCATTGCGGCATGAAGCATGTCAGTGTTATTTAGATTCACACACTGATTCTTAAGGTCTGTGTGCATGTCTAAGTGAACCATAAGTTCAAAATGTTTTTTTTATCTTATTATACAGATTTTCTTATTTAAACATGGTTAGATGTCATGCTGCAATAACTTTACTATAATCAATTATATAAAATTAATAACACACATGACAGTCTAGAAGCTGATCAGTGCATAATATGATGATTATACCATTGTCATCTTCTGATCACATTTTCTCTTACTGTTCTTGTCATAACAAACAGTTACAGAAGTCAGAGAAAAACTAACATTAAAACATTAAGAGTCAAACTGTACAACTAAAGCAAACACTGACCATAATGGTGACATCAAACCAAACTCAATTTCAATAAATCATCAACATCTAAACCTCTGTTATTCTCAATAAGGACTTTTGTACACATATGACAGAAATAAAGTCTGGTTATTTAAAGTGAAGCTGGTAATGGCCCTGATGTGGAATTGTTTAATGACGTTGGAGCCTGACATCCAATGTTTACACGTCAACCCAATTTTAATTTTCAACCAAAATTTGATGTCTGAGTGATGTTGGAGTCCATGTCCAATAATATTTCTAGCTGGGGTGACTCACATATTTGATATAATATGAGTACATAGTGAGTGCACTGTGCAGTTACACTTTTAGCTCATTGTGAACTCACATTATGATCATACACAACAAGATCCCCAGTGTACATATGTACACTCTCGGTGTACATATAGGTCCAACTACAGGGTGTTAAAAATGAACACTGAAGCAGTGTTGAAGTTAATGAGATAATTAAGTGATTAATTAAGTGATGATTGGCCATTAGTGGTGACACCTAATGTTAATAAGAAGAATCATTGAAGGAAAGAGAAACAACAAGAACAGACAAAAGAGAAACACAAGAAATACTGACTTCGAGCCATTACACATTATTGTACTTATTATTACCAGTGAATTTCTGTCATACATCTACACACATTCTTATTTATCTTGAACAGAAGTTTAGATGGTAATGCTTTATGGAATGTTTCGTTTCATGTCACCATTATGGCGATCAGTGTTTGCTTTAGTTGGGCTCTGGACTCTTTGCTTTTTAACATTAGTTTTTCACTCTGGCTGCTCAAACTCTGTGTTTATAAAGCACAAGTGATACTGCAAGAGAAACCATGACATGGGCTGTATTTCCTGAAAGCTTCTGCAAGCCTAATTTGATTGTACAGACCTGTTGTTGCTATTGTTCTGTGATCAAGTTAGGCTTAAAATGCTTTTGGGAAACACAGCGCAGGTCATGATGGTCATGTTTAAATTGTGAAATGTTTTGTCTTTAATAGCTTGTTTTGTGATGTTCAGAGTTGATCTGTGTGTCACTAGTTTGTTTCTTGTCACCATTGTTGTGATGCATATGCTGATTCTTGATGTTTGTGTGTCTAAACACAAGAGCTCCAGTGCACAAAGATTTTTCAAAATTGTTCATATTGCTGTTGGATCTCAAACTGTAGAATGTCAGGGCTACAATCACCAATACTAAAACGCAACATCAATCATATAGTCAAACATTTAGACTCTGCACGACATCAGTGAATCAGGTCACTACATGATGATAATGTCATCATCACAAAATATTGTTAGCAGGTTTTCTCGTGCAATAACAAATGTGCTTTATAAACACAATGTTGGAGCAGCCAGAGAAAAACTAACAATAAAAAATAAAAAGGTTCAAGAGCCCAACTGAAACAAACACTGTCCACTGTCCACTGTGTGGCTTGAAATGAAAAATTCCATAAAACATTGCCGTCTAAACTTCTGTTGATTCTCAATAACTTTTTGTAGATGTAAGACAGAAATAAAGTCACACTGGAAATAATAAGTGCAATAATGTGTAAAGAAATGTGTTCTTGTGTTTCTCTTTTTTCCATTCTTCTTGTTTCTCTTTCCTTCAATGATTCTGCTTATTAACATCAGGTCTCACCACTAATGGCCGATCATCACTTACTTAATCACTTAATTATCTCATTAACTTCAACACTGCTTCAGTGTTCATTTTTAACACCCTGTAGTTGGACCTATAAGTACATCAGGGGTGTTCATTTAACACTGGGATTTTGCTGTGTATGGAGAGATCACTGTGAGATCAACGTGTTGACTGGGACAGCAACTGTGGGAAAATGTGGGGTGGGATCAAACTTAAGTAAACAACCCAAGTGTGAAGCCAGTCTAAATGAGGACATGTTGATTATTTATGGATAAAATGGTTTCTTGACATAAAAATAAATTAGGTATTTGTTCACATACAAGAAATCCATGATGAAGTTGAAACTTTCAATGGCTCCTTGTTTTGCTAAAGAGAAACAAAAGTATTTGTTGGTTTTAGTTCAAGTCAAGTCTTCCCTTTCTAAAGGGAACATAACAATAGAATTCTAGTAATTTAAATGAAAAAGTAATAAAGCTTTTCACACTTGGACTAGTTAACCCTGGGTAAACAGTATCCTGGGTTATCTTGTTTCATGTTTCACTGCTCATAATTTTCCTGGGGTTAACAAGTAATCCTGAGTATTCATTTGGTGGCATTCCACACTGTAGCCTAAATGTATAAACCTTGGATTAATGTTCTTATTTGCATATATGCTGCGTCATTATCATTGATTGGACAAATGCAGAAAGTGACCCATTTACATAAAGCGTTGCACCTGTTTACATCTTCATTTTGTATATTGCCAACTGTACTACACTTTTATTTTCTGAAAGGATTTTTCAGGCTTTAGAGGCAAGAATAAAAGTTTGTCACTGCAATGTGTGGTTAGCACATCAAAAGCGATAAGGTTTTATAACCTGTGTAAAAAACAGTGCTAACCACACTTCTAATGTAATTGTAGTTCTAGTTACAAGTGTCAAACGTTCCTCTACCTGGGGTTAAAAACAGGGTTTAGAGCGAAGATAACCCGGGGTAAAGCACAGTATGAAAAGTGCTACAGAAAGCCCTTGAACTCAGTCCGTCTTACTTTCAGGGTCTTTTTCCATTTTAACAGTCAGATCAAAGAGTGTACAGTCAGACTTCTTCTCAACAGGTCTGGCGTAGTACAGCATCAGAACCTGAAAAGAGCATCAAGTCTTAGATAAGATGCTCAAATGCTTTAATCTTGCTGTAGACCTCATGAACACTCACTGAGAGAGTGGCTGTTCCAGTTCCTCTAGCCGTCACATTGAAGTCCTTGTTGATCTCCACCTAATGAGTGAACATGGATGTCATCAGCATAATCAAATCCATGATAGTAGGGTTCCTGAAGGTCTCATTGACCAAACACGGAAAAATTGAGCAGGAACCATTTGAACAATTTTGATGAGTTTCTCCTCACCTTGTCTGACCGTGTAAGATGCACATTATCTCTTCGAATGGTCCATCTGACAGGTTTGCTTCTTCCATCCACCGACAGCTCCACGTCCAGATTGAAGTTTTGTCGGTCCTTCACCTGCGTGCGATACTCTGCCACGGCCTGAAACACCATGATGGTCGCCTGGAAAGCACAGAAAAGCATGCAAAGACAGAGCTTCAGAATGTGACTAAAATGTAAAGATGGGAGAAACACAGCTTTTCTAAACTTTGAAAGAGCAAATCATTTTACGAAGCAATTGATTCAAAGCACATTTAAAACACCTCAAACTGGTGACACCTGCTGGTCAGAATAGTGTTAATGCAATGACAACCCCAAACATGCATAAAAACATGCAAATATTTTATTGATAGTGTATATACTATATACCATTAAATATTATCTGTCTGTATAATGTAATTTCATTAATTTGAAGGCCTTATTTTGTTTGTTCACTTTCAAATTCTGTTCACTCAACATGGCATCAGTAGCTGACACTATGGGGGGGATTTCTCCTTCTCAGAGAAATCCTGAAACCTTGCACTGGCCAATGGCATCCAACTGTATGAAATAAGGGCGGGCTCGTTCACTATATAGGCGCCACTAAATCTACTTAAAAGATTACTAAAATTAACGTTAAAGAGGTGTGTAAACTCGCAAATACAATGTCAGGCACTGCAATTTGCTCTGGCCCCCTTCCTGTTTGAAGGAGTGATGAGATAGTTAACTGTCCTCACTCAATGGCTGGCTGTCTTAAGTAGTGTCCGCAAATAATTCATAGACAATTGGAAAAGTTTTTGGGGCAGACCTGACCTGTTGAAAAGAGATGGTATTCATCCCTCCTGGGATGGTGCTGCTCTTCTCTCTAGTAATTTGGCACATAGTCTTAGAGCTCAAACATGACAATCTGGGGCTCAGGTCAGGAAGCAGACAAACTGGCTAAACCGACCGTCTGCTAGCGGCCTCGCGTCACCAAGGTCAGATAAATCCCATCACATAGATGCTCTTTCACCTAGATATGATCATATAGAGACTGTGTCTGTTCCCCGAATTAGGAAATACAAAAACTTCCAAACTCATCTAAGGGTAAAAACTGAATTGATGTTAAAAAAATAAAAAACAGATATAATAAAAATGAACAAATGATAAAGCATGGGTTGCTGAATATTCAATCCCTTACTTCAATTAATAATTAAATAAATTATTTGCTGACTTTGATTTGAGTATACATGTAGATAACTAAAAAGATGCATTGGGATTGGCATTTAAAGACATTCTTAACTCTATTTGAGTTAGACAACACGTGTCAGGACCTACTCATTGTCGTAATCATACTCTAGATCTAATATTATCACGTGAAATCAATGTTGATGCCGTTGAAATTCTGCAGCAGAGCGACGACATCTCAGATCATTATCTAGTCTCGTGTAAACTTCATTTAACCAAGGCTGCAAAGCCAACTCCGTGTTACAAATATGTTAGACCTATCACTTCTGCCCGTAAATATTGCTTTATTAATAATCAGTTTCATCTTCTCAGCATCCCAGATAGCTTACAAGAACTCGATATTGCGACAGAAACCTTTAACTATCTCTTTTCTAGCACTTTAGAAACAGTTGCTCCTTTGCGCTTATAGAAGATTAAATAAAATAATCCGACGCCGTGGTACAACAAGCACACTCAGGCCCTTAAGAGAGCAGCCAGAAAAATGGAGCGCAACTGGAAGAAAACATTTTGCATTTCATGGAAAGAGAGCACGATTACATACAGAGAGGCCTTAAAAACTGGTAGATCTGCTTAATTTTCAACCCTATTAGAAGGGAAAAAAAACCTAGGCATTTATTTGAAACAGTGGCTAAACCTACAGAAAAAAAGCTTCAAGCCCAGACGTTTCCAAGCAGCACAGCAGTAATGACTTTATGAACTTTTTTTACTTACAAGATGGATAAAATCAGGGATAAAATTATAACTATGCAGCCGTCTACTACAGTATCGCATAACAGTGCATCATAGTCTCACTGACGAAAAATTTTATTCATTTATTGCTATAGGAGAGGGTGAATTTTATAAACTTGTTAAATCATCTATATCGACAACATGTACACTGTTAGACCTTACCAGTTAGTTTTTTTTTTACAGTAAAATACTGGCAACACTGTTGGCAGTATGCCATAATGTTTGGTTTGAAGTTACCATTATAGACATCAGTGTTTGCTTTACTTGGGATGCTGACCCTTGACTTTTTAACATTACTTTTTCTCCTGCTTGAACTGTGTTTTTTAAATTTCTGGGATAAGAAAATCTAAAGATCCGATGCAGACCATCAGTAAGGATATTTTCCCAGACTGGATTTAGCATCATGATCGCACTTCTGCAGGCCAACGTTAACAAGTTGGTTTTTCTCTGGACATTCTAAAGCGCTTAACATGAAAAAAGCTTTTAAAACGCTAGGGCACTTTTGGCTTAAAGCAGAACTAAGTAACTTTTTTACCTTAACCGAACAGCTTTGGAGTCATTGTAATGTTTATATTACTGATTTCGTGTTGAATGGTGGTCGTCTCGCACCCCCCTGGTGCCTGTGAGCCGCAAAACCACCCTTGCAACTTTGGGCCGGCGGGCCGCCGTGTTAGGAAGTATCGTGTGATATCAGGTCTCGCGAGGTAACAGATTGCTTTACGGCATTGCACGCGTACACGCCCCCATCCAGGATACAGCTAGCTATAATAACAACTATCGTCCCATGGCAAAGCTGGCATATAAGAAGCAGAAAGCTAGAAAAGCATTGTCGGAGGAACAGAGAAAGAGGAAATGGCAGACTGACCGAGCGAGGAGTCAGACACGAGTAAACGTCGGATCTGCGTTTTCAGAATGGCAGAAAAAAAACGAAGAAAGCTCGGTCGGAAGAGTCTAGAAAAAGGTAACGAGAATCTGACAGCACGAGGAACCGGACAAGAGTCCCACTCGCTCAGTCTTTCACTGTTAAAGTTGATTCCTGCGATTATCATGAGAACAGTTGTCAATATCTCACATAATTATCAGGACATAAATAAGCCTACATGTTGTAAATAGTGTAAATGAGCGCAATTTGCAAACTATTATGATAAATTGCAATAATCATGTCTAACAACATCATATCATAACGGACATTGTTACGAAATCAGGGCTATCAAGTGTCACGCATTGAGCGTGAGTCACTCATTTCGGTCTTGTGTCATGCTCTCCCGCCACACATTGTATTTCTCACGCTGAAAAACTATTTGTAATATATTTAATATGCCAAAACTCTGGCCGCGCCGCTCTCACTGTGGAACCGGCAGGAATCAAGCGCGTCTCCTCTGGTGTTGTTCGTCGGGCAACACAATAGCCAATCAGAAAATAGCACTATTGTATCTGTCGGCTGTCACTCTTGCCTGTCTTCAAAACTTGAGAGCCCTGCGAAATAATGCGACGTACATGATTCACTTTATTGGTGTCATCTGGCATTTAGGCTCAGGTAAGCCTAACGCGGTAGGCTACTTTATTATTATGAAGTGCAGAGGACGTGAGTGCAGATACACTCTGCGTGAGTGGTGTTTACGACATTAACGTTAAATACAAGTGCTCTACAGCGACTCTAGGGATCGCTGTTTGACAAAAACAGAAATCCTGCATATATATAGTGCCGCTTTAATTAATGTATAGTAGGCTACCTCATTAAGAAACCATACAATGTGCAGATAAGCAGATGAACCCAGAATATGAACGCAACGTGTTCCTCCTATAGAAAGTCACGTAAAGCGTTTTCTTTATAATAATGGTTTTCAAATTGGAGAAAATTAGCATTTAATTAAACGCGTTGCGTTAATATTCTGGGCTCATCTGCTGAGTTTTACTGAGTTTTTCTCAGTAAAAACCCAGTTTTCTCCTTCAGAGATTCTGCTTGTTAACATCAGGGGCCTTCAATAATGCTCAATCATCACTCAATTATTCACTTAATTATCTCATTAACTTTAACACTGCTTCAGTGTTCATTTAACTCTCAGCTCAGAGTTTCATTGGATCGCTTAAAATTACTTCCATGATGTTGAAGTTACATGAACAAATTATGTTTGTTTAACAAAACCCAGTTATGTGGAACCAGTGGAACCTGTTTACATAAAAAAGTTAAGTAATGTCAACACATCATTTTTTTGAGTGTACACAGGATGAAATTAGAGCATCAGAAATCTCCAGGTTGAATATGTCCAGCATGTCCATCATCACAACAGCAAAAAACACCTGATTATCTTTCTCTTGGCTGTTTCTTGCCATATCAAATGTGTTTTAAAAACTAAGTTACAACAACCAGAGAAAACTAATGTTAAAAAGTCAAGAACCCAACTAATACTGATCTCCATCATGGTGACTACAAGTTTTATTATTTTCAATAAAACATCAACAACTAAATATCTGATAATTCTCAAGAACTTTTGTACATGCATGAAATAAATAATGTTAAACTGATTTGTAAACTGGTTTCACACTCAGTGTGTCTGGAAGTCAGTTGTAGATCATGTGTTTCTCTTTTTTCTGTTCTTGTTTCTCTGTCCTTCAGTGATTCTGCTTATCAGGTGTTCCTCAGTGTCTCAATTTACTCATTTCCTTTCATTCACTCTGTCAAGTGGACTATATTAGTGAACTAATGTAGGGAATAGTGAATGAGGGTATAGGGTGTGATTGGGAAAACAGCCTCCGAGTGTCGATTTTGAGCACTGTTAATTTACAGTATAATCCTGTAGGCTAGTTTTGTTTTCTTACGGTATATTACTCATTTAATGGAAAATGGTATGATATTGTCAAAATGTGGCCTTTTTTTACAGCAAGGGTTAACAGTGTATGTTAGACCCTATACCGATTAAACTACTGAAAGAGATGTTTCTAGGGGTCATAGATCCTCTTTTCTAAATATCATTAATTCATCTTTGTCATTAGGATACGTACTAAATACTTTTAAGCTGAGTATGATTAAACCACAACTGTATCCTAAAGAATTTTTCAATTACAGGCCTCGACCTAGATCTCGAATCTACCTTTTCTGTCAAAGATACTAGAAAAGGCAGGATCTTCACAACGATGTTCCTTTTTAGAAAAATATGGTATCTGCAAGGATTTTCAATCAGGATTTAGACCGTATCTTAGTACTGAGACAGCTCTCATTAGAGTCACAAATGATTTGCTCCTATCATCTCTTATTGCTATGATTATCTCACAGCAAAATCCCCAGAGTTAAATTAACTCTGAGAGTGTTACATTAACACTGAGAATGTGAATTATATAAACTCTGAGCTGAGTGTTAAATGAACACTGAAGCAGTGTTAAAGTTAATGAGATAATTAAGTGAATAATTGAGTGATGATTGAGCATTATTGAAGACACGTGATGGTAACAAGCAGAATCACTGAAGGAGAAAAACTGAATTTTAAAGTCACCGTTGTGGTGATCAGTGTTTGCTTTAGTTAAGGTCTTCCCCCTTAAATCATTAACTTTAGAAATTTTGTGGCTGCTGTACATGAGTTATAACAGTCAGATGAGCAATTGGAAAAGTTAATTTGATGGTTATGTTCATAAAAACACGAGGCCTACATCATAAAACTCACAAAATTATGTATATCAATATTTCTGATAGTCTAAATGACAGATCATGTGTGAATATTTGGTCTATTAATACCTGAGTCAATGCATTATTCTTTCCTTTTTTATGAATGTTTAAAATATTTAATTTACAACTAATTATATTGATTTATATTTTTACTTATTGGGCGACCATGGTAGGCTATGACAGTCGTCATTTAGAAAACTCAGAGCTGTTATCATGGCAAAAGGAGATTGCAAAATTCATTTAAAAAAAGGGTGCCAATAATAGTGGCCAACGTATTTTGGGAGAAAAACATTTATTTCACAATGTGATTTCCCCCCCACTATCAATTCTTTTACTTCAACGAAAAGTTACATTTTTGCAAATTTTTTGAATGAAAGATCAAAAGGCTGAACAATGCAGATTTATTTTTTACAGCCATTTTTGATCATATTTACCAGGGGGTTCCATTAATTCTGACCCAGAGGTGTATAGTGTATTATTAGGGCTGGGCGATATATCGCACGATATTGTTATGCGCATCTGGTCAGTAAAGCCGGTTCCTTGATTAGTAGTAAATCGCCTTCACCTGCTTTCAGATGGAGCGGCATTTACTACAAAGAGCCGTAGTTCACTGACAAGCTGAGCCATATCGCATTAATATCGCGGACGTATCGCCAGCGATAATTAATGCGATATGGCTCAGCTTGTCAGTTAACTACGGCTCTTTGTACACAGCAAAAACTCCAGTGTTAAATTAACACTCCTGGCAGTGTATATGAGTCCACACTCAAGAGTGTTAAAGTTAATGAGATAATTAAGTGATTAATTGAGTGATGATTGAGCATTATTGAAGACACCTGAAGCAGAATCACTGAAGGAGAAAATCTAAAATTGTAAGCCACCGTTATGGTGATCATTGTTTACTTTAGTCGGGCTCTTGACCCTTATATTATTAACTTTAGATTTTGTTTGGCTTTTGTATTGGAGTTATAACTGCCAGATGAACAAAGAAAAAAGTGATCTGATGGTGTTGGTTATATCATGACAATCATCATTTGAACTTTATGTTTATGATTTATGCTGTTGGTTATAGCATAACTGCGATACTGCATAAATATCCAGAATTTAAGATATAATATAAAGGATTTCTTTAAAGTTGTTTTAAAAAATAAAATTCTTCTTTTAGGCACACACAGATATCAAGATTAAGTCAATGCATCTCAACAATGGTAACGAGCAGAATATTCAATTAGGAAAAGTAAATTACATATACAATTCAGATCATAATTATTCATACCACAATATATGATGGGAGCCATTAATGAGTTGTGATTGGTGGCAGCCACTGCAACATGTAATATTATTTATGATCAAAATTGATTATTTTTTTTATTATAATTTTACCAGCAAAACTTTCTTGCAGCAGATCAAACATTCTGAATTTTGTTTTTAAAATACATTATGGGGAATAATGTGTTTAAACACACACACACAGAGACATCAAGAATCAGCATATGATTCTCAAAAATGGTGACATGCGTCATGCTGGAATGGAATCATAGTATTAAAATCATGGCTCCCAGCAGGAATTGTGGCATGGAACATGTCACCATTATTGAGATTCATTTCTGATTCTTGATGTCTGTGTGTGCGTGTCTAAAAAAAAAAAATCCCACAAGTGCAGCTGCCTTGCTCTCATTTTTTAATAAGAGCAGAGTCTTAACTCGGTCAATCAGAATATTAAAACTTAACCCTATGAAGTTTTTACAGTTGTTCCCGTTTTTATTAAGCTCAAGCTACAGTGAAATGATGAGATGTTAGTGTACCTGTGTGGTGTCATAACCACCAGAATGGGACTGTTGTCTGCCCAGCCAGTGCACGGCTTCTCCTGCTTTATCAAAGTCTTTGTCCTTCACAAGCGCCAGCACAGCATAGGCCGTCGCCTCCAGAGAGTGATGACGCTGTCCAGGGACACTCCAGAACGTACCGGCTGTTTCAATCACAAAACAGGAATAGAAACAAGTGTGGAGATCTATGGGAAATCTGTCGATCCGCTCACATATGGGGATCCAGACCATCGAGCTTAATGCTTTGGCTTATATAATAATAAAAATATGTTTTATTCATATAGCGCCTTTCAAGAACCCAAGCACGCTGTAATGTTGATGGAAAACATGAATACGATCAGTATACAACACATAATCAAGCAAATAGAGCAGACAGAGATCATATAATATACATATAAGTAATATATATAAGTAACCAAAGCAAGCATGGAACTGAAAATTGAGGCAGATAATCAATTATCAAAACATATTATAAATAATTGAGTATTGAGGTCAGTTTTAAAGGTCGGGAAGAGACAGTACGGAGGTTTTGTGGTAGTTTGTTCCAGAGCTTAGGAGCTGAAATGCTGAAAGCCCTGCCATCCACACTAGAAGGTCAGAAGTTGAGAGAACAGCACAGGAGTGATGTGGGCTGAATTTTTAGTATATGTAAGGGCACGGCCAGCTGAATTTTGAACTAGCTGCAAGCGTTAAGGGCTTTATTGCGTTGGTCATAAAACAAAGTGTTACAATAGTCCAGGCGTGACGTTATAAAAGCATGAACAACAGTTTCAGCTCCTTTGAAATTTAGTGAGGGTCGTATACGAGCAATATTGCGAAGATGGGGAAAAAAAAATGGAAAAAGGCTCGACAAGCTAGTTGATATGGGGTATATATTTCATACCATTGCTGTTATTGATACGGACAAGCAGCTATCATAACCCCACAAAAATTACATAATTATTTCGTAATTTCCACTATAGTTTATTTTATTGTTCGATGTTATATGAAGCACAACACATTTTGATGACTTGTTGGTGTCACTGACCTTCTCCTTGGGTGGAACGCCTCATCAAGATGTCTTTATTGAGTTTTCCAGCATTGGCCACGGCGTAGGAAGTAATCGCAACAGCGTAAGGATTGATCAGTCGTGGAAGTCGACCTTCTAAGAATACAACAGCCTTCCTGATACTTTCATGCAGACTCTATAAAGTGTGTGTGAGATGTTTAAATCAAGAGGAAGAGTAGGAAAAAGCAACTGTTCATTTTTAATGTTTATGGTAAACAAAACAGTGGAAGAGGTTAAACCCAAAAAAAAATCAATTGTTAATCTAGAATTAAATGTTTTAATGAATAAAACAGTGGAAGAGCTGTACTTACACCAACTGATCCAGCACAGATATCTCTGCCCTCTTGCATGGCAATCACAACAAAGGCCGTCAGAGAGGCATCAGCATCGTTGCCCTTTACGCCACCCTGGAATAAAGCACACATAAACAGAATATCAAAAACAAAAAAAACAAAAAAATGCGTTTTATAATAAATCAGCAAATCTAGCACTTTTTACTAAGGTTATTAATCAGTGGCCATCAACTGAATCCATTCAGGACTTTAAAATATTGTAATATAGACAGAATAGACATTACTAATGTATCTTTCTATGGTTCACAGTTTCATATGGATATTATTTGGGGTGTATGCAACTGTATTTTCCCAATAAAACACAAACATTTTATTAACAAAATATCAGTTTTGTTTTGCTTTCAAATAACTAAAATGTATGATGATCATTGGCTGTTTGGGTTTCCTTCCCGAACACGTGGAACTAGTCCAATCTCAATTGGTGTTGCGTCATGACGTCACATGTGACGTGTAAGCGGAAGCCATAAAGGGATGCCGGCACATAACAGTGTTAGGCCCTGTCCCAATACTCACACTAAGCCCTAAGGCCGAAGTGGACACTTGCTGAAAGTGCACTTAGCGGAGTAAGTGCGCAAGGGCCAGAATCTTGTGAAGAGCAGAATTGGGACAGCTTTGCATACGTCACTATCTACGTACTTCTGTTGTGATCAGGAGAGTAACGTTCTCTACCGTTCATTTGGCTAATGTGTGTGCTGCAAAGTTAATAATACCTGTAACATGACATAATTAAAATAACCCTGTAAGGACGAATTTTCTCCTCACAGAGCGATGAGCGTGTTCCTCATCTAGTCATAAAGGCCATATATTTATCTGATTGTCAGTGAGTGTTCCACTGCGATCCCCGTGATAAACAGTTATGCTTATCTGTTTGTGTCTGTTCAATGAATTATCGTGTAAACACCGCGCGTGTCCAAGTGTAATTAAATAGGAGTTATTTTAAGTTTTGTTCAACTCTGCTCGTCGAGCCCTGACAAAAGAAAGGGAAATCATTGTATCATCATGTATTATCTTATTTATTGCTCCTATTCTTATAAAAAAAAAACAATTTTCACTGACACTTAAAAAAAAATTCTTCTCCATTTGTTTTTCCTCTTGCCGGCTTCCATTTTCTTCGGAGTTTTCCCGCTGCTGACCAGCACCATAGCAACCGCTTTGCTCCCCCATTGGTTAGCTGTTTGAAACGTCACGACACTACAAGGATTTTGGGTAATAGGCCATAGCAAAGTGAGGTCTGATGCGCACTTGCGAAAAGGGTGCATTAAGGGCACTGATGATCACCCCTGGAGAACACTTTAGAGAATCGGGACACCCTACGGTCTTGCACCCCTTAGCGAGAACGCGCATTTGAGGGGCACAAGGGCAGAAGTGTGGGTATTGGGACAGGGCCTTAGCTTCTGCTCTTCAGCAAGCTTACACATTAATTGTAGGTCACTGCAATTTCTCCTCCACAGATGAGTTCAAATACAGTCAGTCATAGCCACATTTAACTTACTGCCAACACAGGCGAAGATACAGGTGAATCCTCTCTGAAGGAGCCGTCTGGCTGTTGTTTGTGGAGAACAAGCCACTTGAGGGCGCTGCAGATCACATTGTCCTCTATAACAACTAAGTTATTGGCCATGGCGAAGACTTTAGCCACATATGCTGTCAGCCTTTAACAAACAGAAATATAAGCTAATAAATAACAAGTAATAATTTGCTACTATTAATCTAAATGTTATTAAACAATAACATGACAGGAGAAAGTGGGCATGAAAATAAAACAAATAAAATTGATTGATTGAAATGAAAATACCATGTGCTGCTCAGCGAGGATAAATAGGCTTTGTAGGATCCATCTGATGTACGATGACTCAGCTGATTTTGATAACCTTAATACAAAAAGTAAATAAATAAATAATATTTATGTTTATTATTTGCTTTGTTTTTTATTCCTTTTTTTCTTTTCAAATCCTAGTCAGATTCTGTGTATCTGTTGTATCCTGCTGACCTGTGCGGATATGGTTAATGGCTTCACTACGGCGGTCCATGCCAACAGCGTCCCACTGATTGGTGCTGTCCAGATAATGAGTGGCAGTGACAGGTAGAGTCATACTGGCCATGTTTTGCTCTGCACATCCACCGGGCTGTTTAATAAGGCTACCCATGAAGTCTCCACTGATGGCCCGCTCAACTGTCTGGGCGATCCCTTCACCTGGAAGGAGGAAAGAAGAAATGGAGGCTGAGAATTAAGCTCTTAAACTATCTTTACGATGAGCTATAATTTATGCAATACTTTCAACACTATTCCACATAGCAACATTGCAATGACGGCCCTTGGGTGGACCGTTCCTGTTTGCCAGATCTGAGCCACAAGCAGGCCATAACAAAGCCACATGTCAGCCAAGAGCAAAGAAATATACCAGAACTGGACCTTATCTGAGCCATAAAATCTGTGTATATTAAATATGGAGTCATCTCAGCCTTAATAAGCCTGTTAACAAGCAGAATCACTGAAGGAAAGAAGAGAACAGAAAAAGAGATGAGCAGAAACACAACTACAACTGACTTCAGACACAAGAGAAAATATATTAAATCCCTGAAGATCTCAGCCGAGGAGGATTAAACAATTCCACAAACAGCATTTCCAGCTTCACTTATTACTAACCAGACTGACTTTATTTCTGTCAGACGTCTACAAAATTTTTTATTGAACATTAACTATTGTGTTTCATTTGAACTCAGCAATATTATAACAATCAGTAAGAAGATT
This sequence comes from Siphateles boraxobius, assembly GCF_051911475.1. NCBI lineage: Eukaryota > Metazoa > Chordata > Actinopteri > Cypriniformes > Leuciscidae > Siphateles > Siphateles boraxobius. The sequence goes on along the minus strand of NW_027509108.1, from coordinate 1,228,409 downwards.
TAACAAACATGAACACTAAAAATTAATCTACGACGACACACACACACATGAACAATCAGCACATGAATCTCAATTATTCTCGAATCTCTTTTTTTTATTATTCTAAATATTTTCTTTTGTTTTTTGCTGTGACATTTATTAGCTTTTCAGTGATGTTCGGCGTTGCTATGGCCTGCTTGTGGTTCAGATCTGAACAGCAAAATCCCCAGTGTTAAAATTAACACTCCTGTTGTACATATAGGTCCAACTACAGGGTGTTAAAAATGAACAATGAAGCGGTGTTGAAGTTAATAAGATAATTAAGTGATGATTGGCCATTAGTGGTGACACCTAATGTTAATAAGAAGAATCATTGAAGGAAAGAGAAACACCACGAACAGAAAAAAAGAGAAACACAAGAAGTACTGACTGTGAGCCATTACACATTATTGCACTTATTATTTGTACACCAGTTTGACTATTTCTGTCATACATCTACACACAGTTGTATTTCGATTTACAGAAGTTTAGATGGTGATGTTTTTTGGAATGTTGCAATGCATGTCACCATTATGGTGATCAGTGTTTGCTTTAGTTGGGCTCTTGACCCTTCACTATTTTATATTAGTTGTTTTCTGGCCACTCCAACTCGGTGTTCATAAAGCACATTTGATGTGGCAATAGAAACTATGATCTGGGCTGCTTTTTCCAAAAGTATCGCAAGCCTAAGTTGATGGTTCAGACCATTTATTAAGTTAGTTAAGATGCTTTTGGGAAATGAAGCCCAGGTCATGATGGTAATGTTAAGATCAAATACAATCCTGTAGTGGCATGATGCAGTGAACCAGCATTATAAACTGATTATACAAATGTATTATTCATATTCATTACAGTAGCTAATTACAGCAGTGTTTTAATAATCTGAAGATTTTAAAATCACACACAGTCATGAAGAATCTACATATGAATCTCAACAATGGTGACAATCACACAAATGCTTCATGTTGCAGAGCATGATGGGAGCCACCAATCAAAACGCATCCATGGCTCACATCATGCATTACAGCATGAATAAATTATGCAGCTGAATTGTCCTTTAATTTTCATTGTTTTTTTCCTGTTTGCTTTTATTTTGCTATTGATTTGTTAGGACTTTGGTAGCTTGTTTTGTGATGTTCAGAGTTGATCTGTTTGTCACTAGTTTGTTTATTGTCACCATTGTTGAGATTCATATGCTGTTTCTTGATGTCTGTGTGTCCAAACACAATAATTTCTATGCTCAAAGTATTTTCAAAAATGTTCATATTGCTGTTGGATCTCAAACTATAGAATCTTAGGGCTACAATCACCAATGCTAAAATCACCAATGCTAAAATAAGACATCAGGCATATAGTTGAATATTTAGACTCTGAATGTGAACCAAGTCACTACATGATGATAACGTCATCACATAACATATTGTGAGCAGGTTCTTTCTTGCAGTAACAAATGTGCTTAATAATTACAATGTTTGAGTAGACAGAGTAAAAGGGTCAAGAGCTCAACTAAAGCAAACGCTGACCACCATAATGGTGACTTGAAACGAAAAATTCCATAAACATTTCCGTCTATAAGTGCAATAATTTGTAATGGCTCGAAGTCAGTTGTTCGTGTTTCTCTTTTTTTCTGTTTCTCTTTCCTTCAATAATTCTTATTAACATTAGGTGTCACCACTAACGGCCAATCATCACTTAATTAATCACTTAATTATCTCATTAACTTCAACACTGCTTCAGTGTTCATTTTTAACACCCTGTAGTTGGACCTATATGTACACCAGGAGTGTTCATTTAACACTGGGGATTTTGCTGTGTGGCAAACAGGAGTGAGCCGCCCAAGGGCTGTCATTCCACGCTGCATGTGGGCCAGATCATCTTTCCACATGTGCCAGATGTGGGCCGGATCTGGGATGTCACAATGTTGCTATTTGGGATGTTGTGATTGGTACGTTTTTAACTGACAGCTCAAATAGTCAGTAATCTTTTCATACTTTAACATCCCCTGTAAATGGTGGATCAGGATATTCTAGTGTGATCCATAATAAAATATTATATCTGTGATCTATTTTCCTGTCTGGGAAAATACACAGTATTTTAAAAATAACACTTAAAATACTGTGTAGCGTCTGGACCAATCACAAACACACAAATTATTCATTATATTTAGTCCGGCAAACTCACTCTCCCAACAAAGATCTGTGTAACGTCCCCCCAAACTAACATCACAATGAATCTATCACCACTGGCAGAACTCAGACACTCACAGTGTCCTGTAACATAAGAATTTTTACGACCCCAAAAAGGGAATTCCTGAGAGATGTGACACTCACTTAATTCTTACTGAGAAGGAGAAGTAAACCCCGTTAATCCAACACATATATATATATATATATATAACAACTTGAGAAATGTATAAACATGTATCTAATTTTCCCATCTCATGATTTTCCTTTTATGTAGTTTTTTTCTTGTAAACTAATGGGTTAATGTTTCAGACATTGCATACTATTGTTAACCAAAATCATGTGTGGCATGTTTGGTCTCTATGAACTCCAATCTTCGTTACCCATTTGTTAATTTATAATGGCTTTATTAAACGCTTTATAAATTACTGATCAAGATCAGCCTCTCTCTTAGCTTCTCTTAGCTCTCTCTTACTCTCTTGGTCCTTCCTGGGAAGTCCTGATGTGAAGATGATGCTAAACTAGAAGTTTTCTAAGGACCCCAAACTTGTGCCAGGCTGCGGCCTTGTCTTTCCATTCACCAAAGATCCTCTGACTTGGTTCTCTCCCATCAAAACAACATCAGCAAAGATCAACTGGAGCCTCAACAAATTGCATCAGGACAGTTTAATTCAAATGGGCGAGACATGCAAGTATCAAACCTAGTCTCATTATTTGATGCATTAAGTATCCTTACACCTTTTAAAGAAGGGTGTGTTAGAACTAAAATGATGGTTTGCTCAAGGACTGTTGATCTGCTGAATTTCAAACAATGCTATAACTTCTTGCTTTCCTGTATTCTTCTTCAGCTCTCTTTCCCTTGGGAAACTGTATGCATGTATGTATGTGCTTGTTAGAGTAGTTTAAATGTTTAGTTTAGTTAATAAAGTCTTGTTCATGTCACACGTAAAGCTGTCTGTGTTTCAAGCTCATATCTGGAGTCCCTAATCATATCGATCTTGAGTACTTGCTCTTAGTAGTACATATTAAGAAAGACATTTTTCCATGCCCCGGAAATGTACATTTCTATTAATTAATTACCAATATTGAGGGTTCACAGGGTGAACTGAGTAATTGGTTGTAATGTTAATGTAGCTACATCAAGTTAATCCGATTAACTGACACAAATATTCATAATCAATTATAACAAGTTATGATTGGTTATTAATATTTCATAGAGCTAATTCGCTACAACTGTCATATTTGTAGGTTTTCCATACATCAAAACTGACGTCAGTAAACTAATCGAAATATAACTTAATTTGACTCATTTCCAAGTACAGAATTTTTTTTAATAATAATATATATATATATATATATATATATATATATATATATATATATAAGCCATGATTTAAAACTGCAAAAAAAAATAAAATAATGAAGGATCTAAGGATTTTCAGTAGAGCTATTGTGAGAGATCAGATGCCCCAGAAAAAGTTCAGAGGAGAGTTATGGAAGGAATGGAGTTTGGGCGCTAAGGACAGCAGCATGTGTCTTTGAGATAAAGTTGTAAACTTGTGCTCCCCTGGTCCCCTCCACTACAGAACAACGTCTCAGATAATTCTAATTGTAACATGTTCACTGCTTTTGTGTTTCTTGGTTTTTGACTTTTATTTTGAAGTGCATTTTCTTTTTCCATTGTTTCTTGTGCTCACTTCCTGTGTTCAGTTCCTGTTTTACTTGGGATGCTTCACAATATCCCTCCTGGTTTCCTTGCTCCACTGTCCTCCATCCTATGAACCGGAAACCAAACAAGCTCAGCCATCTTGAAGGACATCTCAATTCTCTAACTGCACCTCGAGGATCGAGGAGTGAGGAGGCTTCCAGAGGAGTTATGAGCGAGGATGCACAGGTGTATCCATATACGGAAGTCTGTCTTTTCGAGAAACAAATGGGACTACAGAGGCTTTCGGGGAGATTAAGGGTGCTTCTAAATTCTTATTTGTGCATCTTTGTTTCCTTTCCTCGTGTCTCAGCTCCACCCCCTGTAGGATACAAGGGAAGGCTGCAAGGGGAAAAAAAGGAGGACGGAGGAATCGATGGAAAGCTTTTTTTTATACATACTTTAGCACTCGAGTGTCAGTTCACAGCATCATCAGCTGCTCTAAAAGGATCTGCCCTTATGTTGTTGAAGTTTGTTTATTTAAGAAATTCATAATAAATAATAATAAAGCAAGATACCCTGTTGAAATATGTGTGATGTGTGGTTTACATAAATTTTAAAAGGTAAAGTATAAATTAAAATGATTGTGATCGATGTGAAGGGGGAGGAGAATTGATATGTGCCTCACGTTTAGTCGATAAAACACTTCCGCATAGGATACACCTGTGTATACTTGCTCATGGCTCCTCTGGAAGCCTCCTCACTCCTCATGGTGCAGTTAGAGAATTGAGATGTCCTTCAAGATGGCTGAGCTTGATAGGTTTCTGGGTCATAGGATGGAGGACGGAGGAGCGAGGAGGGATATTGAGAAGCACCCTAAATGTCATCACGGCGAACAGATAAACTCAGACTGCTTTTACTGCCTTGTTATGCTTATATAAATCGCAATTCTACAAACTATTCAAACTCCAAAATGTTTTTAGATAAAAACTGAAAGAGTTGTCGGATGCTTAGTGATGTGACGTTGAATTTGTGGGACCATGGTGTAGTTTGTTTACAGCCTACCTTTAGCTTTTCTCTTCTGCCGACTTTTGCGTCTCCAGTCCCCGTTGGATTATGTTGTTCATAGTTTGGATTATTGTCTTCCCTGTTTGGATTTTCTTTGTTTGTTTGTGCCAGTGGGGGGGGGGGGGGGGGGGGGGTAGATTACTATAAAAGAGTTCACATATTCACTTTTCTTGAAAATATTTAGCTATTCGATCTATTTAAATGCTTCAGTTTGTTATATATTATAATAATATAATATGTAAACAAATTGAAGCATTTAAACTGATATATTATATCACTTCAAATACTTCAATTCGTTTTTTTAATATTATATTATATTAGGCCTATATTTTATTATATTATAAGCCTAAATAAAGAATCTCACGGGCTCATTGCCATTAAAAACGTTGAAACCCCCTGCTAACGAAAAAATAGGAAATTCATAAGAAATAAACAATCATTTAACTTTGATAGTTTAATGCTTCCTGTACACAATTAATTGACTGTACAAAAACACTTGATGTTTTTCCCAAACCATCTCAGTGTAACAGCTTACTTTTCTTTCATACTATATTCTATTATTGTCACAGTGTTGGGTTTGTGTTCCCCTGATGTCCACTAGATGTCCTCCTTTCCTACGGTGTCCTTCACTTATTAACTACATTTCCCACGATCCTTTGTCTCATCATTGCACTCAGCTGTTCCTTATCACTGATCATTGCACTCAGCCAATTCCCCATTATCATTGTCGATTCCCTGTGTATATAACCCTGTCTGTTTCAGTATGTGTCACGGAGTCCTTGTTATTGTCCCCACACTTCCGTTTACTGTTCGAGTCGGTTCCTTGTGTATGTCTTCTTGTTATTGGATTGCCTTTTCTGGATTTTGACCTTTGCCTGGACTGTTGTGAGTACGGATTACCCTTTAAATAAAGACCGCTATTGGATCACTGAATTCCTTGTGTGTGCTTGTCGTGACAGAAGGACTCCGTCGTCACAAGATCCAGCGGTATGTTTCTCAATATCTCTTCCCCAGCCACCGAGCGGGAGAGAAGGGAGTTTTTTAAGGGGACCCGATTAGTCAAGTTTCGCGGGACCCGTGGAGGTCGCAGTGGAGGAGGTGGTCGAGAGCCTGTTCACGTCCCGTCTGCCCAGTCAGAGACTGTTCACGTCCCGTCTACCCAGTCAGAGACTGTTCACGTCCCGTCTGCCCAGTCAGAGAATGTTCACGTTCCGTCTGCCCAGTCAGAGACTGTTCACGTTCCGTCTGCCCAGCGAGAGACTGTTCACGTTCCGTCTGCCCAGCGAGAGACTGTTCACGTTCCGTCTGCCCAGCGAGAGACTGTTCACGTCACGTCTGCCCAGCGAGAGACTGTTCACGTTCCGTCTGCCCAGCGAGAGACTGTTCACGTTCCGTCTGCCCAGCGAGAGACTGTTCACGTCACGTCTGCCCAGCGAGAGACTGTTCACGTCACGTCTGCCCAGCGAGAGACTGTTCACGTCACGTCTGCCCAGCGAGAGACTGTTCACGTCACGTCTGCCCAGCGAGAGACTGTTCACGTCACGTCTGCCCAGCGAGAGACTGTTCACGTCACGTCTGCCCAGCGAGAGACTGTTCACGTCACGTCTGCCCAGCGAGAGACTGTTCACGTCACGTCTGCCCAGCGAGAGACTGTTCACGTCACGTCTGCCCAGCGAGAGACTGTTCACGTCACGTCTGCCCAGCGAGAGACTGTTCACGTAACGTCTGCCCAGTGAGAGACTGTTCACGTCACGTCTGCCCAGCGAGAGACTGTTCATGTCACGTCTGCCCAGCGAGAGACTGTTCACGTTCCGTCCGCCTTCCTGGACCTGGACTATCTGGAGCGTCTGGCTCGGATCCTGGACATGCCCGTGTCTGCTGTTCCAGAGCCGGAACCAGTGTCTGCTGTTCCAGAGCCGGAGCCGGAGGCAGAGCCAATGGCCGTTCCAGAGCCGGAGGCAGAGCCAGTGCCCGTTCCAGAGCCGGAGGCAGAACCATTGCCGGTTCCAGAGCCGGAGGCAGAACCATTGCCGGTTCCAGAGCCGGAGGCAGAGCCATTGCCGGTTCCAGAGCCGGAGGCAGAGCCAATGCCTGTTCCAGAGCCGGAGGCAGAGCCAGTATCCGTTCCAGAGCCGGAGGCAGAGCCAGTGCCGTCTGCCTTCTTGGATCTGGACTATCTGGAGCGTCTGGTTCGGATCCTGGACATGCCCATGTCTGCTGTTCCAGAGCCGGAGCTAGTGTCTGCTGTTCCAGAGCCGGAGGCAGAGCCATTGCCCGTTCCAGAGCCTGTTCCAGAGCCAATGCCTGTTCCAGAGCCTATGCCTGTTCCAGAGCCGGAGGAAGAGCCAATGCCTGTTCCAGAGCCTATGCCTGTTCCAGAGCCGGAGGCTGAGCCAATTCCTGTTCCAGAGCCGGAGGCTGAGCCAATTCCTGTTCCAGAGCCGGAGGCTGAGCCAATTCCTGTTCCAGAGCCGGAGGCTGAGCCAATTCCTGTTCCAGAGCCGGAGGCTGAGCCAATTCCTGTTCCAGAGCCGGAGGCTGAGCCAGTGCCTGTTCCAGAGCCAGTGCCTGTTCCAGAGCCAGTGCCTGTTCCAGAGCCAGTGCCTGTTCCAGAGCCAGTGCCTGTTCCAGAGCCAGTGCCTGTTCCAGAGCCAGTGCCTGTTCCAGAGCCAGAGCCAGTGTTTGTTTCTGTGTTTGTGTCTGTTTTTGTGACTATTACAGTTCTTGTGGCTATTCCTGAGCAGGTGTCTGCTGTTCCTGAGCCGGTGTCTGCTGTTCCTGAGCCGGTGTCTGCTGTTCCTGAGCCGGTGTCTGCTGTTCCTGAGCCGGTGTCTGCTCCGCCCTGGCCGCCCGAGGGGTCTTCGCCGCCCTGGCCGCCCGAGGGGTCTTCGCCGCCCTGGCCGCCCGAGGGGTCTTTGCCGCCCTGGCCGCCCGAGTGGTCTTCGCCGCCCTGGCCGCCCGAGGGGTCGTCATCGCCCTGGCCGCCCGAGAGGTCTTCTTCGCCCTGGCCGCCCGATGGACTTTGCGTCTCGCCCTGGCCTCCCGATGAACTGTGTGTTTCGCCCTGGCCTCCCGATAGACTTTGTGTTTCCCCCTGGATGCCCGATAGATTTTTTGTTTTGCCCTGGTCCCCGTTAAACCCTCACCCCTTGTTCCTGTCTCCCTTCATGGACCTGGCCCACCTTCCCTCCCCCTGATCCTCCACCGTTCCACCTCCCTCCTGAACCTCTTGTATTGTATTGTGTTGTGTTCTCTGTGTTTTTTGTTGTTGTCATGGAGCGTCTGGTAGCCGCTCCGTAGAGGGGGGGTTATGTCACAGTGTTGGGTTTGTGTTCCCCTGATGTCCACTAGATGTCCTCCTTTCCCACGGTGTCCTTAACTTATGAACTACATTTCCCACGATCCTTTGTCTCATCATTGCACACAGCTGTTCCTTATCACTGATCATTGCACTCAGCCAATTCCCCAATATCATTGTCGATTCCCTGTGTATATAACCCTGTCTGTTTCAGTATGTGTCACGGAGTCCTTGTTATTGTCCCCACACTTCCGTTTACTGTTCGAGTCGGTTTCTCGTGTATATCTTCTTGTTATTGGATTGCCTTTTCTGGATTTTGACCTTTGCCTGGACTGTTGTGAGTACGGATTACCCTTTAAATAAAGACCGCTATTGGATCACTGAATTCCTTGTGTGTGCTTGTCGTGACAATTATTGTAAAGAATTGAACTGTCCTGCAGAAGATTTTGTAAATAATTTTTCATAGGATTTCTTGGTAAAGACTGTACAGTTAACAGCACTGTGAAGAAAATATCAGGTAACCTAAAATGTGCTTCATTTAGTGACTTCTTAATTAACTGCTTGTTTTTCAAAAATATGATTTAATACCAATAAGTTACATCAAGGGTCAAATACTAGAAAAAATACTAGACAAAAACTAGAAATGCCACATTCAAGTTAAAAGTTACAACTGAATGTTGAAACCATTGTGTTTCTACGTATGCTTTACAGGTCAGGTATAAAGAATATTTTTGCTCAGGTGGCGAAATATGTCTGCCCAAAAGAAAAAAGTTTTGCTCAGCAAGAAAAAAAATTAGAGGGAACATTGATCAAGACATGCCAGAATCCAATGCTAGCTTCCCTTCCTGTCTCCTGATAAACCTTCATCTGATGGATTTTTGAAGGCAGCATAGATCTACCATTCTACTATATATATATATATATATATATATATATATATTATATAATGTATGTATATGTGTGTGTGTGTATATATATATATATATATATACATACACACACACACACATATACATATATATATACATATATATATATATATATATATATATATATATATATATATACATACACACACATATACATATATATACATATATATTAGGGGTGTGCAAAGCAGCCGGTATTTGTATCTGTATTTGTATTTGTTGAGGGGGGAAAAGTATTTGTATTTGTATTCGAGTAAAATCCAAAATAGGCGTAAAAATCTAGTTTTTTTGCGTTACACTTCTAATTTACGTTATAGTGTAAGTATTCTTTAATTATATAAATCCAGCAATGAACATGTACCAAGGAACGTCATTGAAAAGAAAATAACATAACAGCCATTACCTCATCCATGGTTAAACCAACAACTAATAAAATACCATTGTGAACATTATGAATCCCACCACCCCCCGTCCTTGTTGGAGGACGCTGAACAGACAGAATAAGTAAGGGATAATGTATAGCGAGGCGGTTGATTATGAGCCTGACGCGAAGCGGAGGGGTCTTGATTCAGCCTGAAGGGTTTGTATTCGCTATAACAACCACCTCGCTATACATTATCCCGCTTACTACATGGCTACCTACCAAATAAATCAATAATTTGACTCAAAATATTGATTTAAAAAATAGTTTATTGATTTAAAAACGATTGTATTGCTTCCGCTAAAAAAAATAGTCCGTTCCGTCTCTACGTTTAGAATCCATGGCAACGCTCTGTTTTTCGTGGCAACGGTGTGTTATACTTAGCAGCGGTCTGTTATTAAGAAATAACCATGGAAATAACAGACCGCATTCTACATTAGAATTCAACCAAGCCATGTAATAAAAACAAATAATTACGGAGCTAACAGAGCTACGTAAACAGAGCGAACATGAGAGCACCCGGCTGCAGACGTCAATAATGCAGCGTAATGAAATAATCTCCCGATCAAACTCCACTTCCCGAAAGTTATAAACTGCCTCCGGAACCCAGTTAAGGTACAAAAATCTATTCAACAAAAATAGTAATGCAGTTAAGTGTTTTTTCGCTCAGCCGAGCCCTCTCTGTTGCTGTGTGGAGCAGCCTGTGTCAGTCACCTCTTCCTGAACGTCACTCACTCACTCGCGCACTGCGGTCTCGTGAGGAAACGCAGCTTTTTGATATAAAGTTTTTCTTGTTCCCGAATACAAATATTTTCTAAAGTATTTGTTCGAAATAAGTATTCGTAAAAAACACGTTATTTGTGCCTTTCCGAATACCGTATTCGGGTTCGGCTCCACCCCTAATATATATATATATATATATACATATACATATAGATATACATATATATATATATATATATATATATATATATATATATATATATATATATATATAAATAGAATGGAAGTGAAAGTGTTAGTATTACTGGACCAAGTGTTGCCAAAAAAGAGGTGTCTTCAGCAGTTTCTTGAAAGTAGCTACCGACTCAGCTGCTCTTTTATGTTCAAAAACAGGAGTTGGATAATGATGGAGTTTCAAGAAGAAATGACAACATGTAGAATGCAGCAGGAAGTTTTCTGAATGGTTTGTTGATGAAGATGGTTAACTGCACATGAGCTAAATAAATTCAAGTCATTGATTAGCATATTCTATCATGATAATCTGTAAATCGCTCGTGTGGGAACTGTTGGAAGATGCCGTCAGAGCCAGAGAACATATGCTGCATGAGGATAGAACAGGTATAGTTTAATTTAATTACGGTTATAACATATTATAACCGTGCCAGCACAGGGCAACGTTGAGGAGAGCAGAGTGCTTGAGGAAGCAGCTTAAGAAGGAAGAGCGGACGAGGGCTGCTTTTTACAAAGACCCATAAATGTTTGCCAAAAGCCTCTTCGTAAAGGAGAAGACCAATGAGGGAACTGGAGGAACATTTGAAAAACACCTATTCAGATAATCAGAGGCATGTGCCTGCTACCATCCCAACCGACATGCCACCAATCCAATCACCAGTGCACCAGATGGATACAAAGCTCCCTACATGGAGCGAATTTGAAAGCACGGTAAAGCGGGCAAGATCAGCATCAGAGCCCAGACCCAACAGCATTCCATATAGGGTTTATAAAAATACTCCTGGCCTTCTGAAGTACCTCTAGCACCAAATGAAGGTGGCATGGAAAAAGGTCATCATATGAAAGGTATAGGGATGGGAATTGATAAGAATTTATCGATTCGATTCCATATTGATTCTCTTATCGATTCTCATTGGGTGAGGGAATAAGTACAAATTTGTTTGTTTGTATTAACTTATTGAACTTATAACTTAAGTTAAGTGTTGCTTATCTTGGCGAAAGCCGAGTACAAATCAGCATGAAGTTTTAACATCTACTCTCGTGTAATGGAAATCATAACTTAACTTATTTGTTTGTTAATTATTATTAACTAGCTGACACCGCACAGAGTATTAGGGGTGTGAACCTACACTGGTCTCATGGTTCGGTTCGATTACGATTATCATGTCATCAATTCAGTTCAATTCGATATCTCATGCATTACATGCACTGCATCCTCAATTTTCAATTTTACTTCAAAAGTGATGTGTGCGTGCGTGCGTGCGTGCGCGTTTGCGTGTTCACCTGTTCGTGAAGTCGCAGTGACAGAAACAGTGACATTCCAGTTTAAGTTTCATGGGACTAAAGTCTGTTCATGCTGTGTGTGTGGCCAAATGTTTCTGCATATTGGAGGTAGTTCCCCCCTTTGACGAAATGGAAATTTTACAAGTGTTGCAAGTGACCGTATTGTTATGAGGCGCCGTCATACTCTCATTGAGTATGTGCCCGTCTGCGCGAGTTTGAGTGTGTGTTAGTGTGTGTGCTCGCGTCTTATGAGTATGTGCCTGGAGAGTTCCGCCATCTCGTGTGTGTAGAGTTTGCGTGTATGAGCGTGAGCGACTTTAGGTGTGTCGTTGTGCATTTCATATGTATTTGTTTGAGCATTCAGCTGTGTACATATATGAAACACTTGCATACACGTATACTAAGTAGTCAAACATACATGTAAGCGACTGTGCGTGAATGAAGTTTGATTTAAGCCCTAGACGGCGCCTCATTGTCGTTCTTTCGCGTAAAATATAACCAAACTTTAGAGTGCTTCTGCCTCGATGTTTGCTGCATTCTGAACCAAAACAAGGCAGCGCCTGTGTGAGGTCATGACACATTTGCAACGAGCGGAACCGATAAGCGGTATCGTTAAGCAGGCATAATAACGTTTCCAAGGAATTGGTTCACTGGGCACCGGTTCTGAAGAAGAACCGGTTCTCGATTCCCATCCCTAGAAAGGTATGGTGAAGGGCAGGAGGGATTCTTATTCCTGAGGAGAAGAACTCCTTAAACATCAACCAGTTCCGCCAGATCAGCCTGCTAAATGTTGAAAGGAAAATTTTCTTCGGCATTGTGGCTCAAAGGCTTTTGGTGTTCTTGCTGAAAAACAGCTTTGTTGACATCTCAGTGCAGAAGGCGGGGATAAGTGGCTTCTCAGGATATTAGGAGCATGCAAATATTATTTGGCATAAGCAACAAACCGCCAAAAAGGAAAAGAAGGACCTGCATGTGGTTTTCCTTGAGCTTGCCAACGCCTTAGTTTCAGTGCTACACAAGATAATCTGGACGGCGTTCAACTTTTTGGTTAAGGCGTACTTCCAGGACCTCCAGTTCTGCGTCACTACACAGAACAGTACCAGATACCTGCTGGATAAGCTCCAGGATAATATCGACTGGGCACATTTGAAGAACAAACCCAGCAAGTCCTGTAGCATCTCCATTGTTAAAGGACAGCTTGCCAATTAGAGGTTCTGCATCAATGAGGAGCCAAAAACCAACCATCCTTGAGAAATCCATCAAAAGCCTGGGCGGTGGTATAATTCAGGCAAATTGAAGTTGTGGTGCTTCCATTTCGGGCTGGTACCCCGTCTAATGCGGCCAATTAGCATTTACGAGACCAGCCTATCACACGTCATGCAAGTGGAGAGACTGGTGAATGCCCAAGTAAGGAAGTGGCTTGGGCTGTCAATATGCATGAGCAGTATAGGGCTGTATGTGAACTGAGCGCTTTCTTTGCCCATCTCAAGCCTGGTTGAAGAGTACAAATGTGCCAAGGCACGACTGGAGTTGACACTCACTGAGTCCCAGGATCCCTTGGTACGTGGTGCTGCTCCCACTTTGGCAACTGGGAAGAAATGGAAGCCGGGCGCAGCAGTGGCAGATGCAAAGGCCGCCCTCAGACATCGGGATATAGTGGAGCATGTCAAACTGGGTAGGGGCAGCTTTGGGTTAAAAACAACAACACCCACATGGGAAGATGCTACTCCAACTAAGCGGTGTCAAATGGTGGTGAGGAAGCAGCTAGACATGCCAGAGCGGTCACACAAGTTGTTGGCAAGTTGGGATGGCATTGAGAAAAGGAAAATTCAATATTGATTCAAAATGAGAAGGAAGGCTTGCTGCGCTACTGTGATTCCCAAACAATCCGGTGCAACCAGGGCAGGACAAGACAAGGCAGAAAAGTAAAATCACCGGTGCAACACATAAATCTTCTTAGTAATCCATTTATTTGAGGTACAAACCAGTGACTAACGTTTCGATGTAAAGTTACATCTTCATCAGAGTCCTTGGAGATCATGGGTAAGAAACCATTAATAAGGATCTTCAACAGGTGTGTAAAGGGGGCGTTAACCACCCAAGACGCACCCATCTACAACAAGGTGCCACACTCAAACAATCAATCATTTAAGGGGTAAATGTCCAAACACAAGAACTATACATGAAATGTGCACAGTATAATGGGAATCGAAATATCTACATCTCACAAAATGTACTACTATGTTTAAAATATTTAGAGAAAACATGATAGGCTCAATTCTTCATTTAAACCTAGAGGTTCAAGAGTGTTAAGCGTATGTATCCAGAACGCTTCCCTGTGAAAGTATTGATGTCCTTGTATCGTTGGATGTGCAACGCAAGTCTATATACATGTATACCTCATCATATAGGCTTACAAGCCATATCTCATTATCTTACTAAACGTCCCACTGATGTTCTACCTCCATCAGAATTTCTTATAAACTTGGTCGAGATTATTTTATCTAATAACTTTTTCAAATATTATGACAATTTTTTTTTTACAACTCCAAGGGACTGCAATGGGGTCTTCGTTTGCACCTTCATATGCTTGTCTGGTAATGGGTCTATGGGAAGAAAAATGTATACAGAACATCGAAAATAACCCGTTCCATTCTAAATTATCACTCTGCCGCAGATACATAGATGATGTTTTTTTTTAATATGGAAGGGCACAATGAGTGAGTTGTCTCAATTTCTGACTTATGTTAAACTCTACCGCAGACTATTTGTCTTTCACTATGGAATATAATGAGCTGTCCATTGATTTCTTAGACCTTACCATCTCTAAGGATGAAAATAATATTTTACAATCTACTATTTACCGCAAGCCTCTCAGCAGGAACAACCTGTTAAGAGCAGACAGTAATCATTCGCCTCATCTGGTTCGTAATATACCAGTGGGCCAATTTTTGCGAGTCCGAAGAAATTGTAGTACTGCAAGTGAGTTTATGTCTAAAGCAATCGATCTAGCGCGTCGTTTTGAACAACGAGGTTATGATAAATCTGACATTAGTAAAGCATGGGATAGGGCTCTAAATACAGATCGCGCTTCATTGTTAAAGAAGAAATCTAAGCCTCACACGACATCTAAAGAATTATTTTCTACTAGCTATACTCCACCAGCAGGAAGAATGAAAAATATAATTCGCAAACATTGGCATGTTCTTAACAGTGACCCTATACTTAAAGACATCTGCGCCGAGCCACCCAGGTTTGTATTCAGACGCGCGCGTAACATTCGTGACCGATTGGTCCACTCAGAAATGACTCCTTCACCGCCGACCACCTGGCTCCCTAGCCCACCTTTGGGCTTTTATAAATGTGGCAACTGTGCGCAATGCTCCAATTTGACCAATGCAAAGGAGTTTTCACATCCACGTACTGGTAAGAAATATTTTATTTCTTAATTTATTAATTGTAATAGTACTCACGTAATATACGTGTTAAAGTGTCCCTGTGGACTGGTATACATGGGTCAAACAAAACGTCAATTGAAATTAAGAATAGCTGAACATAAAACAGCAATTCGTACCCAAAATATAACATATGCCATGGCGAGGCATTATAAGCAGGCCAATCATGGTTCCCCTGCATCTTTGAAGTTTTGGGGAATTGAGAAAATTACACCCCCATCTAGAGGTGGTGACATTATCAATAAACTTCTATGCAGAGAAGCGTTCTGGATACATACGCTTAACACTCTTGAACCTCTAGGTTTAAATGAAGAATTGAGCCTATCATGTTTTCTCTAAATATTTTAAACATAGTAGTACATTTTGTGAGATGTAGATATTTCGATTCCCATTATACTGTGCACATTTCATGTATGTTTCTTGTGTTTGGACATTTACCCCTTAAATGATTGATTGTTTGAGTGTGGCACCTTGTTGTAGATGGGTGCGTCTTGGGTGGTTAACGCCCCCTTTACACACCTGTTGAAGATCCTTATTAATGGTTTCATTACCCATGATCTCCAAGGACTCTGATGAAGATGTAACTTTACATCGAAACGTTAGTCACTGGTTTGTACCTCAAATGGATTACTAAGCACATTCAATATTGATTATTTGGTATATATTTACCAGGCATAGTACATGGCAAATTTTCTCAAGGGAAAAAAGAAATCTTTCAACTAATGTTATAAACTATAGGCCTACATGGAAGTCGGTTGGTATTAGGCTACATTACTATAATATTGAAGGTTAAAATGTACTGATTTGTATACAAACACTTACACAAACACAAGTTTTTTGTAATAATAAAGTTAGTAGTATAACTTTACAATTACATCATTATATTTGTATTCCAATTTCTATATGTAATATGGTGCATATATTTAACAAAATGCCCCTCTCTAGAATTAATTTTTCCTAACTGACTTACGAGATATGGTCACTGAATATGTTTTTCTGTGACAATACGTGACATTTTTCACAAGCTGATTTATTGGTGTCTTTCTGCGGTTGAAACACAGATTGAGCGGTTACATGAGACACGATACGGATTTTGGTAAGTTGTTCTGTATCTTTTAACATAGCCATATTATCAGATGTTCATTTATGTTTATTTTGCGCTGTTCTGGTATTAAAGCGGAGACAATCAGTTCATGTGCGCTCCCGCGTTGCCTCTTCTCTTGAACTCAGGCGCTACGGCGATCTGTCGCACCACATTAAACAGCCCCAACACAATATATTTTTTGAATTTCATAATACAACGGACAGAATTTGAAATCTGAGACTGACTTTTTCTTCTGTTGGCTACACAGGTCCGTGTATGGAGGTGGCATCCCTTACATCCAGGATCAGTGAATCCTTAACATTTGTATTTCCGATTTGAGCTTGAGCTTCAGAAATGCTTGGGAAAATGTAGCTTGAGTTGACGCTACCGCACTACTTGATCAACAAAAGTGCTTCGCTACTGAAAAGCTATTTGATAAAAAAAACAGCAACGCTACCACCACACTACTGAGAAATGTAGTTAAACTAACACATTACTACTTGTAGCGACTCTACTGCCCAACACTGCCGTGCCCACAACCAAATGTTGAGATGCCTAGCCTCGACACTTGAGCATAAGAGAGTCACAACCTTTGAGTATTACTTGTTTGTTTGAAATAGAACATAGTTTGTACCTTAAGAACTTTGTTGGTATATTTGATCCCTTTGCCTGTTTTCTGATACTGGTTTGGACTGCCCTTTTCAGTTTGTTTGCCTGGTTGTAAATGCTTTATATTGTAAATTCTGAGTATTTGGGAAAGTAGGGAGTCTGCCGCCATTTTCATTTATTGTAAACTGTTTAGATCTCTGTTTTTGGATAAGGAGTTAGGTTTGTATATTGTATTTTCCTTTTCAGGTTAGGTTTCAGTAAAGAGGTTTAAAAATAAGGAAGTTTGATTTGTTATTTTGTCCTGGTCAGCTGCTGAATCTAAAGTCCCAATTTAAGTCAATAAATATATCTTTGTTCAAATTTACTGCATTTTTCGGAGTCTTTCACGATGCACCCTTCACCTACTCGGCATAACAGTGCTGAATGGGTCAAACCAAAGTTAATGTTACAAAAAAATAGGTAAACATAGTGGTGAATAAAAGTGGCTGCATTTTTTTCAAAACAGCCCCCAACACTTAAGTACTACAACATTTGTTGTGTACATAGAGGAATAGAAAGATGCAAGATGATGTTTGTAGATATAGGTTTCAGCTTCCTTTAAACAAAAACTGCACAACTATACATGACAGAAATAAATCACACATATTCTTGAAATCTTTTTCCTTACCAGAAATCGAGATGTAGGTGTTAGCAGGTGTGTCTGGAACTTGATCCTTTGGTTTTGCAGTTCTAATAACTATAGGTTTTTCCCCTGTTTGATTTGGGATAAAGAACAGGAAGATAAAGGAAGAGTCACGAGTCATGTGCTGATCAGATGCTGTACAGTTTTGGTGAGTCTTGATCAAAGAATCTAACCTTTCTTAGCAGGATTGAGTTCCACAATATCGGTTTGTACTGGAGTCAGCACACCCTCAGACTGAAAGAGAGAGAGTAAATGACTACCTATGGTAATCTAGTTTATCTATTAAAAAAAGGACAAATATCTATTAATCATTATATTAACAAATGACCAAATAAAACAGAAGTGCTAAAAAATGACTGGAATGCCATCAGACTTACCACCACCTTCAGGGTCTTTTTCACTCCATCCTCATACTCAGATAATAAAGCTTTCACCTCAATATCATGATGTCCCAGTGTCATGGGAATAATCACATATGAAACTGCTATGTTGGAGTCTTGGTCAATGTTTACTATTGTTCTGTATTTGCCTTTCTTACTGGCAGAGCTGCAAACATTTTCTGTCTCCATAAACTCCACACGCACCTGTGAAAACAGGAGAGCGAGACACAAATCTCTTCAATATCAAGAGGAAACGTCATCAGGCGTGATGATGGAGGACATTTCTGTTTCTGCACAGTTCAGTATCCTACACTTTTCTTCAGTTTGAGTCACAAGCAGCTCAAAAAACCTGAAATGCTTTTCAGGATAAATGATTTGACTTTAAATCAGGGGTGCCCAATCCTGCTCCTGCCGATCGACTGTCCTCCAGTTCATCTCCAACCCTAATTAAAACACACCTGCCTTTAATTTTCAAGTGATCCTGAAGACCTTAATTGGTTGCTTCAGGTGTGTTTGATTAGGGTTGGAGATGAAACTGTGCAGGACAGTCGATCGGCAGGAGCAGTTGGGCACACCTGGTTTAAATGTATAACAAATTCTGAAAGCATTTTTATTATTAAATCCAATCTACCTTCTTCAGATTCCTTGGTGTATAGTTGTGAATAATGGCCTTGATTTCCAGTTGTTCTCCACGCACAGCTGAATAAGGGATTTTGAGGTCAATAAAAAAGGGTTTAAAAACAATAATCTCCTCGGGTTCTGCCGCACAGAGGCCTTTGATGAGGAACACAGACACACAGAAGAGTTTAAAGCAGCAGCTCCTGTATGATGATGTTTTTCAGATCATGTATCTTGCGTTTGCAGCTTCACCTTACCAAGTGTTGGTGACAGACTGACAGCCAAGATCTGCCAGGTAGTAATAGAGTCTTTCAGGTAGATCACTTCGTCTTTGACTGGTACTGAACTGAGATATGAGGAAAAATACAAGAAAAACTGTCGAAATACTCTTTTAATGTGTAGCGGGTGACACCAAGGGAGTAAAGTTGTGAATCAAGCGGGTGTGGTTAGCCTAGTATAAAGCTCAGTGGTAGGAACGAGGATAGTAGGTGCGTTTGTTTCTGGCCGGCGGAAATTGATCGACACTTGTGGTGTTCATATGCGAGAGGTTCGCCTGTGGATTTCTTTGGATCTTTGAGAAAGCTCTACGGAGCCCATTTGTTGTTCTTGTTGTAATTGAATTTGTTTGTTTTTTGTTTGTTTATTTGGTTTGGGTATATTGTCTAGTCCGCCCGGGCGATTGAGCTGGTAATCGGGCCCAAAAGAAATGGGAAAGGCCTTTGGGGCGGACTAGTTTTCTTTTCTTTTTTGTTTGTATATTGTTTGTTCCCCCACTATTTATTACTGCAGCACGAGGATGCTACTGGCTTAGTGTTTGAACAGAGGAGCTACTTTTGCATGTAATTTATACACTGAGTGATTCACAAGGTTTTGTTTGATGAATTTAACTTGTGTTTTTTTTCAGATGGTCTAAGCCCCCTACTAGCAAATGCAACTGGTCGTAACTTGCCGTCGTGTTACTGTGACAGCACGGCTCCAAGACCTGAATGGCTAGCATCTATTTCTAAAACAAACGGCTTCTGAAAATCAGCGTAAGCCAAAACTGGAGCAGATATCAAAGCTTGTTTCAACTGATGGAAAGAATCATCACACTCTATATTCCAATATAAGCCAAGTGGCTTCCTTGGAGTTTTACCTCTTTTTCCTGCAACACTTAACTGGGCCACCACTCGATGCAATGGTGCTGCCATCTTTGCAAACCCTGCAACAAACCTACGATAGTAACTGGCGAACCCGAGGAAAGATCGCAGCTCTACCAAATTACTTGGGGTTCTCCAATCCCGTACTGCTGCCACCTTATCTGGGTCTGTAGTAACTCCCTCCGCCGAAACCACATGACCAAGGTACCTAACGCGAGTCTGAAAGAAATGACACTTAGACAGTTTAACCTTCAAACTCTGTTTTTGAAGACGCAAGAACACCTCCTCCAACCTTTCCAAATGCTGTTGAACAGAGGAAGAAAACACAATTAAATCGTCCAAGTATAACAAAACTGACTGATACCGGCAGTCACCAAACATACGCTCCATGAGGCGCTGAAAAGTGCTAGGAGCATTGCACAACCCAAATGGCATCCTATTGAATTCAAATAATCATAATGGGGTGCAAAAAGCTGTCTTAGCCCTATCCTTTTCAGCAACCTCAACCTGACTGTAGCCACTGGCTAAGTCCAGTGTTGAAAACCATTTTGCCCCAGTAAGACCATCCAATGACTCTTCAATCCGCGGCAAAGGAAAAGCATCTTTCCTGGTATTTGCATTTAACTGCCGGTAATCTACGCACATTCGAAAACCTTTTACTATCAGTCAGAGACACACACACACACACACACACACACATACACACACTCAAGTTGAATGAGATCATTTGATCAGACGAGTCACTAGTGGTGAGAAAGGGGATAAACTCACTGCTTTTGTCTAAGGGGGCTTTCACACTGGCAGTTTAGTTCGGAACGGGGCACGGTTCGCATGAAAAATCGCTAATGTGAACGCTGTCATGGGACCCGGGTGCGCACTGGGGTACCGAACCCGAGACTACCTGGAGGAGGTGGTCTGAGTTCGGCTGCTCCCGAACCGTGCTGCGATTCGCGTGTATGTGAAAGCAACACAGACTCGGGTGCACACTTGTTCAGGAAGTAAAGTATCCTGCGCATGCGTTTTAGCCGATTATGATGTATTTAGTTAAATAAAACACACGTAAGGGATGAAGATTTACCCTGGATACGAGCAAGAGTGAGTCTGGAGTGTATTCGCGCATAGTGCGTGCAATCAGGGCAACAAATTAATGGAAATCCACTGTCTCCTCAAAAGAGTCCATTTGCAAGCAGCGGAAAGACAGCTTATGCGAAACACAGACACAGTTAACCTGCATTGTTTACTCGCTATGAATAATAGCACCAAATTAATAAAAAACACAATATATTGACCCGCGTCGTGTTTTCGATCATGCGAATCAAGTTGAGTGTGAAACCAGACCAACGCTGCGGGGGGCCCCGGGAACAATCGCGCCCGGGCTCGGACCGCAGCAAACGAGCCCAGTGTAAAAGCCCCCTAAAAGTCTCCTACTCACCAATTCTCACACAGATCAATCTCTTTCCAAAGCCAACTCTCAGGGAACTGAGTACGTGACATAATCTCATCAGAGTCTGTATAATACTCATCATCATCATCACCTGTTGTAACAGATAAACATATACCTTTTAGAGCAAAAGGACACATCAAAAAATCAATTCAAGTAAAAATGTATTAGGGACCCTATTGTATTTGTACTGTTTTACCAATTATTCATTTTCTGCCCTTTTTCTCTTTAGCTGTTCCTCTTTCTTTCAGTGATTCTGCTCATTATCATCAGGTGTCACCACAAGTGGTTAATTATCACTTAATTGTCTCATTAACTTTAACACTGCTTTAGGGTTATTTTTACACTCTGTAGAGTGGGACAATATGTGCTCTGAGCTGTGTTGATTTAACACTGGGGATTTTTCTGTGTACTTACTGCGAGCCAGAATCATCTCCTCCTCTTCTTCTGTCTTCATGTTTTTGCGGGTTTGCATCTCTTTGCAGCATTGTAGGAAGGCCTTTGCGCAATCGGTCCCATCTACTATATACGTGGCTCTTCGTTCACAGGTGTAGCCGAGTTTATTATCCCTCATCCCATCAAAGCAGCACTGCTTCAGTTCACCAGAGTATTGACCAGCTGAGAAGATCATGAACAATGTAGGTGAACATGGTGAGAATTACTGGAGGGAAAGAAAAAGTTTCCCGAAAACATGAACAGTGAAGAGAAAGGTTTGGGATCTTTAACAGTAAAAACAAAAAAAACAATCCCTTTCTGATTTACATTATAAAAGCAAAAACTGAGTAAATTCCAGTTCCTCACCCAGTTTAGTAGTGATCTGCAGGAGACTCTCAGCTCTTCGTTTTCTCGTTGCAGTGACGGGACACTCAGGCACTAGAGGACAATTCATTTCAATGAATTAGTATATTTTAAAAATAACTTGTTGATTAAAACTTAGCTTAAAAAAACCAAGAGCAGCAACATTTATTTAGTAAACCTACTCAAATATATTCCAAAAAAGTGGTCATAAAATTGTAGAGTTGATTGATTGATTTTTAATTTTCACCTGTTTTATTGCAAAACCATCTGTTTTTATATTTTACTTGGATTAACCACATCGGCCTTCTTTGTGTCATGTCACCAGTGTCGGCTCCACTACTGGGCCCTAGGGAGCCTGTCCTGGCCACTTCAGTTACTGTGCCCCTTACATTGATTATTTTCCCCCGGGCCGCGGTTTCAACCGTGATTTCTCCTCTGTGGTCTCTGCATCCGTTAACATTTACTAAACATTTATCTTCTTTTGATGTCAATGAAGCAACTGACAAAGCCTCTGCAGATGATCCAGAAAGTGACAGCATGTCACACCCCTCCTGATCTCACTAGATGGATAATATTTAAAACGTTCATGTTGAATTTCAAGACTGCCACTGGAACTGCACCTCCCTACCTCAATTCACCCCTAATAGTATGTGCTCCCTCCCTCCAGCTAGGGCAACTGAACGAGGGCCGCTTTGGTGTTCCTTCACAATGAGGCACAAAGTCACTCTCCAAAATCTTCATGTCTGCTAAATGCATGTAAATGTAGATACTGACCTGGTGACAGCTTGACCCAGTCTTCCCTATTTAGACAATTCCTGACAAATTATGACAATGTGATGTAATGAACATAAACATTTAGAAAAATTCATAATGCGGGTTTTGCGTCAAAGTGTGTTTTCTCTATATCAACAATCATCATAATTAAAAAAAAAAAAAACCTGTTCTGGTGTTGGTTCCTCCTGCAGTGTGTGACTCAAACATCAGACCTGCATCACTGAAAACCCCCATACTGTCCCTTCCACCTCCTGCCGTACAGCCGGTGTCATGCTTCTCTATGACGTCCCAGATCTAGAGGTGCGAAAAAGACACCAGTTACATGCGGTTTAAATCAGAGCTGATTGTGCCACGACATCTGAAGTTGGTCCTTCACCTGAGTCTGACTGAGTCTGTTCTTGTTCAGGACATTCACAGCCTTATCAACCGCCACCAGCCCAACTCTAGCTCCAAGATCTCCAGTTATCTGCAGCGTGACCTTATCTCCTGTACCATAGGTATTCATCTTGTTCTTCACCTGAAGCTTGAGCTGTTAAAACGAGAGACACTGAATCAGATTCTAGTTGATTAGCATGTCAACCATTTCTGGTGATGGTTGACCCACCGTTCCCATGCACGTGTCCTTCACGTCGACCCAGACTGAATCAGACACCACCTCATACGAGCCCACATGATAATAAGCCACAAAGCGGAAGGACGGCACCATGTCTTTGGTTACAGGTAGAGACAGAGTCACTAGAGCTTGTCCTCTCCTCTTAAACCTGCTTGCTTGAACAATCTGACCTTTACTCAAGATCTGGAAATGAGACAGATGAGTTAACAGTATTTATAACAATCATATGATTTCAAACACAAGCTGTGGAAGTTAATCAAATATTGACCAAATAAAATGAATACATTTGTGGTGTGGTGTGGTTACCATGTATGTGTAATCTTGATCTTTGACTCCTGGACATTTTTTCCAGTGTTGAGATTGACTGTCATTTGATGACCGATCTGAAGCTCTGCAGAATCAATGCCGATGTGCAAGTAGTTTTTGGAGCTCTCTACTTTGGGAAGGTAGTTCAGAGCCGTCATCGTCTTCACTGCCTGCTGTTCATCTGTTAATTGTGGATCTTTGGTCTTTGCCTGGAAAGAATACATTTGTGTTCTAATGTGCTGTGTAGTATATGCTCCATTGCTTATTCAGCATATGTTAACTGATCTATTTTCCACTAGTTCTTCAGTGAAACTGACTGAACATTAGTTGAGTTTGCAGGTCTTACAGTGATCTGCAGTGTAGAAGATCCTCCTGGAGTGTTGACGGTAACCTTCGCAATACCATTGGTTGTTGTTTGACCTCCGACCCCTCCAGGATTGACTTCCACTTCCACATTTTCAGCAGGAGTCTGGTCAGGATTTGTTACGTAAACCTTTTATAGAACACAGAGCAAAAATGAATGAAATTTTTCAATAGTTTCTACAACCATTCAGGTTCTTAACTTTATAGTTAACAGCTTTCAATTGTAAATCAGTGGCAGATTTTCAGGATGATATGTAATAACATTACCAGCAAATTAGTGTTACAAGCGTTGACATTGAGTGTGTCATCAATTTGAGAACTGCTCAACTTTATCCAAATGACAGGTGAAAAATGCAATCACAACCAATTGCTAAAAGGTACAAGTAATGAGTGTTTCAAAATCTGCCTGTTGTTCAGTATTTTGGTGCTGATGAGTTATCTTAACAGTATCTTAATGGTATCGTAAAATCAATTGCTTGTGTGAACAGCAGATATGGCGTGTTTTGCCAGAATAGCCAATCTGCTAATTTATAGTCATTTATGGAGTTTAATGTGTAAAATCAACTACTTTTTTATACCGAGACACTGAAGGGCATCCCAGGTTTGAAGAATTGTGGTGTTTTTTTGAAGTGGATGGTGTACGGTGACGTCACTATCTGAATGCCTCTCCTTTCTGCTTCCACCATTTCACTGCCTGAAAAAAAACCACACACAGACACACACACACACACACACACACACACACACACACACACACACACACACACACACACACACACACACACACACACACACACACGATTAGCCTCTCATAAACAATCACACACAGGCATGTAAACATACAGATGTACAGTGTTGAGTCTTACCACTTTCTGTTAAAAGACTGACTGAAACATAGATTGATCGTCCAACCAGCTGGTGAATGTCTGGAAAGGTCTTAGTGATCATCTCCCTGGTCAGTTCTGCAGCACCTTTTCCTTCACTTATCTATTCATATATGAGAAAGACAATAAAAGTCTAAGATGCAGTAAAAAAAAAAATCTTAACTTCTTGTAAATTCTAGGTAAGAAGAAATGATATCCTAGCGGATTTAATTTTTCTCACCTGAACTTTTTGCAGAGAAGAAGCAATACTTGTTTTCTTCTCACCTTCCATCACACCAAACATCACAAACGCATTTCCTTCCACCGTCTGTCCAAACAAGTACCTGTAAAAGCACATACAATTTCTGCTGTAAAAACTGAACGGTGACGATGACTGTGCTTGATCCACATCCGCTTTCATTACATAAAAAAATTAGCTTGGACATTCTCTGTTCCTCAAAAGAAGGAAACAAGACATTTTACCATTTAACTCCGATCTGACCATTAAAATTATGTTAGCTGGTGTAACCCAATGATGTCAGTTTGGGCTTGCCCAGAACAGAACCATACCGTCAATCCAAACTGTATGCTAATTGTCAATTACCTTTGACGGAAGTGGTCCTGACAGATTTACATACAAATATATTTTAAATAGGTGTTTACTCACATTATAGATTCATTTTCAATACAGAGAAGCAGAACATATGTTGTCTTACTTGGCTTCAATGTCGACTGTCAGGCTCTTGTCTCCAACATAGAAGAATGACTTACTGGGTTTTAATTTCACTTCAAATGTTGGAAGCACTATAAACCAAACCAGAGAAAATAGACAAATAAATAAATATTTTTCAAACAACAAAACTTCCAAGGCACTCGCATGGTTAACGTTAAAAGGCCTAAGTTATTGGGCTAAGTTATTAAAGCTACAGTCTGTAGTTTTTCCTCTTTGTCGCCATCTCTGTTCGAAATCTGCAATTGCAGTTATTCGCAGAATTATCAACTTTACGCACGAGTTGTGCCTCGGCAGTGTGGATCCTGGCATTCGCAATCACAGATTATACTTTTTGGAAGTACCAACATAACAATAGTTTTCACCGGACAATGTCATCTGAACAAATAAGTAACATCCACTTTTGTTCTGACCAACTAAGGGAAAAAAAACATTGCAGTAAATTGTGCTGATTAAATCTAACGATCGCTTATCATATCAGGTCAAACCGTGCATATTGTAGCCTACTTTGTTCACAAATTGTTAATGTTAACAACATCAGCATTGCATGACTACATTCCGATATTATCCTTGTTTTCGCATGGGCCGGTTGCAGTCTCTTTTCTTTCTCTAGCCACTCCGAAGTCTTTTGCCTTTTCTCATTTTACAATGGGTGAATCTGCAGTTGTCACTGGTGATTGTCGTTTGAACCTTTCTGAATTCGCCATCAAATTAATAAGTTTAATTATATCATGTACTGTGAGAAAAGTCTATAAATCTCCACCTCCAACATCCTCACACACTCACAGGCTCCTAGCCGAGACTCCTTCTTTATGTGTACAGATGTGACGTAATGACGCAAAGACATGCTCGAATTTCCCATGGAAATCCACCAGTACCGCTGGAATTAAAAACATTATTACAAGCTTACCGATTTGAATCGAGCTAAGGCAAGCAGAACATTTTGAACACTGGCTGGTTATGTACTTGCTTAAACATTTATTTTGGATAATTTTTAGAAGTTATGGACTGGAGCTTCAATAAATTCAAAAGTTTAAAAAAATAAAAAATTCTATGCGTTTTGGTTAACCCTTCCCCTGTATACTGTATCCTCAGGAGTGCCTTGGAATATTTTGTTGTTTCATTCTCTCATATCCATTGAGAACCAATGCTCCACATGAGCTTATACCCCCTTTAACACACTCAGTTGTTATTCATACACAACATACAGTTTGTTGAAACAGGTCTTACCATATTCTTTGACCTCAAAGTCAGCAGTAAACTTCTTCTGAGGAGTGTTTGTGTACTGAGTGACAACCTTCCAGATCCCAGGACTGAAATGCCACGAACATGTCCGATTTTAGTGATATTTTAACAGATGATATCATCATGAACAGAGTAATATTTTTTCTACACTAATATATTGTCCTGAATTAGAAACTATAGGCAATCAAAATTAAGTTTTGTCAGTTCACTCAGGTTGAATAGCCTCCGTTCTGTCAGCGTTTCACACACCTGGCAACCTCAGGAATGGCGTATTGTCCAGACTTCATCCCTTTCACTGGATATATCTTATCTGATGAAACTGTGATGCCTTGTGGATTCTTAAGAAATACAGAAATCAGTATATTACCACTGTGTTTACTGAGATCGTCAGTGCAAATTATGCTCATTACAGCTGAAATGTTGTGTGTGTGTGTGTGTGTGTGTGTGTGTGTGTGTGTGTGTGTGTGTGTAACAGTGTGCACTTATATAAGTGTGTACCATGATTTCCACTGTGACTCCAGACTGACTCAGTGGTTTCAGGTTGGGCGTCAGAGAGAAAATCCTGTATTGAACTGCAAAAGAGGTCAAAGCAAAAACTGAAATATTCTGATTTTTGAGTTCTGATTTTTTCCCCCTTCAGATTCAAACTCTGATACACATAGCAGTCAGTTTAATAATAAACAGAAGGATGTTATGCTGATGTAACAAATTTAAAGTTCACATTGTATGTTAATTCACTCTATATAACATATGTTCTTAGCATTGAATCTTACCTGTGCTAGCAGGCGTGTAGATTGGCTTGTCTGTCTGTATAAATATATATCCAGACTGGAATGAGACCATGACCACTTTCTCCAGAGTGTGAGATGGAAACTGAGCTTGTAGAAACACATACTGCTTCTCCAGAGGATCATCAGAGAAGTAGTTCTGATCATCAGGGATCTAAATAAAGGAAAATGAATTAGTCCTTTGCAAATTTTTAATAAAAGAAAAAAAACATTTTTCAATTTACAAACAAAAATTTACATTCTGTAAATTGCATAAGGTGGCATCACCTTTATATCAGTAATGATCTGGAAATTTTTGTCTCCCGGCAGTTTCACTGTTTTGAACAGCATCTCCACGTCTTTCTTTGGGAAGTTCTTCACTGAGATCCTCACATCCAGAGCTCCTCCAGAGTAATCCTGAGCCTCCAGAAACACGTTCTCTGAGGAACCCACTCTCAGTAAATTAGGAGCTGACAGAACAAACCTGAGGAGATCAAATCAGCGTTTGAAATCTTTAAAACTAATTATTAGTAACACTATGAACAAATGGTGTGTTTAATACTCACAGCGGGTCACACAGTGTGAGGAGGGGTGAGGAGAGAAGAACAACAGTCAGACACAGCAGCTTCACCTCCATCTTGTCTGTGTGTCTGTGTGTGTGTGTGTGTACCTGCAACAGCTCAGATTTATACCCGCCTCTGTGACCCTCACAGTCCAAACTGCTATTTCTCTATCTATCTATTTGTTTGCTTTTTTTTTTTTTTTGCAATTTGTTTTACTGGAAATTACACAAGGGGCCTTTACGTACACAATATATAATTAAACAGTATAGCACGCAGCATTTTGCTATGTTTAAAATAATATTTTTTATTTTGTGGATACTTTGATTTCTCTCAGGGAACTGAATTTATTTAACATGAACATTCAGAATCAAAGACCAATAGTTCAGATTTGTCCACTAGACTTTGTTTAGTGACTCCTCCTGTAAGCTTGTCATTGTTAGGCTCCAACATGGTGATCATATCATGATCAGCAGGCTTGAAAACCACATATAGATGTCTATCATGAAATAACACTTTTGCTGGGGTCAGTCAAATTGAGGGTAGTTTTCTTCTAAATGACCTGTAAACAACAGTTATGTAAATGTAACCTTTGGTAAATTGGCAGTTGCTCTATTGATTTTTTAGGGGTCATGAGATGTTTGTGTAAACTGCAGCACTGGAATGATGCCTAAAAGTTTACTCTTTTTTTTCCCCAGCGATGTCAAAACATCCAATGAGCAGCAGTTCTAATCTGTAACGACTGAGACACATCAGACACAATTTTTTGTTAAAGTTAAGAAATAAAATGTAAAGCTCACTCTGGGATCTGTGGTCCCAGGGCAAGAAGGGTCTTTGGTTACCATGACTATGATCAGATAAGTTGGTTTTATTGCTGTTAAAAATGTGGTCACATGGTTAAGATACAAAAAACAGAAAAAGACTTTAAAACAGACTGCATTACATATTACTGCTACATATTGCTGCATTAATTATATGAACTGATCTATACATGAACATGCATTCCAGAAACTGTGTGAATTATCTACTGTCTTGTGTACTATGTATTTGATATTACGGTATGTATTTTTATAATAGAACCAATGGTCAATATAACCTCACCTATAACATGTCTTTATAAACTGGTACTTTGAAGATTGAAATTATCGTGTATATGATATGGTGATAGCTGCGCAATATATTAGTATTACAAGAATCTTTCATAGTTTCTTCATCAGCAGCCCATCCAGCTGCACATGCAAATGAGCATGCTTGAAACAAAGATCCATAAATCAAATTCTCCCACTCGGACTTTCCACCTTTCTTATTGGTCGAGTCAACCCTGAGAGGTTCAATCCCGCAAGTTCATCATATCTTCTTCATCCAACGGAGAAGAAAACGATTGCAACTTCAACATTTGACACTCACGGAACCATCAACAACTTCAATCTTCAACAACTTCAACACAGGCCATGCAAGTATACGTTTGATAAGATGCTTTGAAAATGTAAATATTGATGGTAGTGTCAAACTGTCAAAATGATTGATTGACAGGTGGGCGTGGCTTTCCTTTGATCGCCCCCGCCCCTTCTGGTTCCTCCCCTTCCTGTCCCGCCCCTTGTCCCGCCCCTTCCGGTTACAGCTTCTGTCAAAATGATGGATGATGACCTTTGATCTAGTTCCGGTACCTTTGACCTAGTTCCGCCACATCCGGTTACAGCTTCTGTCAAAATGATGGATGATGACCTTTGATCTAGTTCCGCCCCATCCGGTTACAGCTTCTGTCAAAATGATGGATGATGACCTTTGATCTAGTTCCGCCCCATCCGGTTACAGCTTCTGTCAAAATGATGGATGTGTGACAGTTAGTTTTATCGTTTGAAGTTCATTTGATCAAGAAAAGGGAGGTATTGGCCTTTGATGTTAACATAAGCTTTGATGTTACAGTTACAAAGTGATGTGACAGTTAGTTTGATCGTTTGAAGTTAGTTTAATCAAGAAAAAGGAGCATATAGGATGTGTGACAGTTCGTTTCTGACCTATGTTCCGCCCCTTGCGGTTACAGCTTCTGTCAAAATGATGGATGTGTGACAGATAGTCTCAGATGTATTGGCTTTGATGGTGACAGTTAGTTTGATCGTTCGAAGTTGGTGTTTTTGTCGTCGCATCTCCTACATATCCCTGAGCTTATCACGGCAGCTGTGAAAGTGATAAGAAAAATTGTGGAAGTTTATCTGTTCTGTAAAAAGAATAGAAAATAAAATCTCACACAAAAAGTTTGAATAAAATGTAGAACTATTCACTGAACCAAGCATTTCAGTTTAAATAAAATGGAGCCACAAAAATATTGCAAACAGTACAATGTATGAATGATCTGACTCTGTCTCAAAAACATAGGGAGCACGCGCGTCTATGTGTGTGTGTGTGTGTGTGTGTGTGTGTGTGTGTGTGTGTGTGTGTGTGTGTGTGTGTGTGTGTGTGTGTGTGTGTGTGTGTGTGTGTCAAAGCAGGAATTTCCCCCCCTCCGCATTTATTGAGGACCTTGGAAGTTTATCTCACACAGAAGTTGAAAAAGCATTATGTTCATTTAAATTAAATGATTATAAAATTTACATTTAGTCATTCACAAATATTTGACACTGACTCAAGTTGAAAAACCATGCCGTTCAATTAAAAGTATATAAATTAAACAAAAATAAAATCATCTTACTGTTTCACCATGGTTGAAAAAAACCCACAAGTGTTTCCCCTGAAGTCTTCTCTCTGTCACACCAGCGTGTGTCTGGCCTGGTATCTGTTTTTGTGACACGTTCCTGAGCCCATTGAAAAGCATTGTGTTCCTTTAAAAGTGTATAAATTAAAATATATCATATATAAAATAAATAGTTTACTAATTTAACTAAAGTTGAAAAGCATGTTGTTCATTTAAAATCTTACTAAATTACTGAAGTTGAAAAGCATTCTGTTCATTTAAAATAAATATTTTACAAATTTACTGTACCTGTGACGATCTGCGGCTGGAGTGCCCGCTTGAGCCTCTGGAGGGCACTCCTTCCTAGTTTATTGTTTCTATTATGTTTCACCCTGGACTGATTATGGTTTATTTGTTGCACCTGTTTTAGATTGAGCGTCCCTGATTTAAGCCTGAGTTTTCCCTTTGTTCAGGGCTCAGTATTGTAAGTGTTTGTATGTGTCTGACTGCATTACCTAGCCTTGTTCCAGTTTCCTTATATTCTAGTGTTTCGGTTCCTTGATTATCTGCCTGTTCCCGGTTTCCCGTTTGCCTTATCCCTGCACGGATTTGATGTTTGTTTGGACTGCTTACCTGGTTTTGACCCCTGCCTGTTTCCTTGTACCTGTCTCTGGATTCTCCTCTTAATAAAGCCCGCGTTTGGATCACCTCTGTCCATGTTCCATGTGCAGTTTCATGACAGAATACTGAGCCACAACTGATCCAGCGGCTGAGAGGAACACTGACCTCGATATGGATCCCACAGCGCAGATCGTAAGCCTCCGTCAAGGAGAACGTCCTCTCAAGGTTTTTGTGACAGATTTTTTGAAGCTCTCTCGTCAGTCCTACTTGAATGATTTCTGTTTGATGATGCTCTTTCGGGGAGGACTGTCTGAACCGCTCGGCTCTGCTATACCATTTCCGTGTTCAAGCTGGACTCTAACCCAATATATTGACCTGGCCCTTTCCATGAGCGGTTCGGCTTTTACTGTGGATTTTTTGAAACTTTTGCTTCACAAAGGACCCGACGATTCGCCACTTTACAAGGTACCCACTGAATCCACGCATCAATTGTCTCCCGGTGAACCAGCGCATCACACGCGCTCCGCCGAGTTTGCGCTACATGAAAGCCCAGTTGAACCAGCGCTTCGTAAAGGGTCCGCCGTATCCACGCAACATGTGAATCCCGACGTTCTAACACTTCACGTAAGCTCCGTTATATTCCTGCCTCAAGAGTTTTCTACTGAGTCTGAGCGCGTGCCAGCTGAATCAAGTGAGTCAAGTGAGTCAAGTGCCGAGTCAAGTGAGTCAAGTGCCGAGTCAAGTGAGTCAAGTGCCGAGTCAAGTGAGTCAAGTGCCGAGTCAAGTGAGTCAAGTGCCGAGTCAAGTGAGTCAAGTGCCGAGTCAAGTGAGTCAAGTGCCGAGTCAAGTGAGTCAACTGCCGAGTCAAGTACCGCCGAATCAAGTGAGTCAAGTGCCGCCGAGTCAAGTGAGTCAAGTGCCGCCGAGTCAAG
This sequence comes from Siphateles boraxobius, assembly GCF_051911475.1. Taxonomy (NCBI): domain Eukaryota; kingdom Metazoa; phylum Chordata; class Actinopteri; order Cypriniformes; family Leuciscidae; genus Siphateles; species Siphateles boraxobius. The sequence continues at coordinate 1,195,958 of NW_027509108.1, read as the reverse complement.
TGAGTCAAGTGCCGCCGAGTCAAGTGAGTCAAGTGCCGCCGAGTCAAGTGAGTCAAGTGCCGCCGAGTCAAGTGAGTCAAGTGCCGCCGAGTCAAGTGAGTCAAGTGCCGCCGAGTCAAGTGAGTCAAGTGCCGCCGAGTCAAGTGAGTCAAGTGCCGCCGAGTCAAGTGAGTCAAGTGCCGCCGAGTCAAGTGAGTCAAGTGCCGCCGAGTCAAGTGAGTCAAGTGCCGCCGAGTCAAGTGAGTCAAGTGAGTCAAGTGAGTCAAGTCCCGAGTCAAGTGAGTCAAGTCCCGAGTCAAGTGAATCTAGTCCCGAGTCAAGTGAATCTAGTGCCGTGTCAAGTGAATCTAGTGCCGTGTCAAGTGAATCTAGTACCAAGTCGAGTGAATCAAATGAGTCGAGCCAAATGAGTGAATCCAGTCAAGTCAGTGTATCAAGCCCAGTGACTCGCCGTCGCAGGAGGAGAAGGAGGACTCGTTTGGTTCGCCAGGCTCCGGTGGGTGTTCCCAGACTCCTCGCCCTGCCGGCCCCGCCTCCGCGCCTCGCCCTGCCGGCCCCGCCTCCGCGCCTCGCCCTGCCGGCCCCGCCTCTGCGCCTCGCCTTACCTGCGCCTCTCAAGCTTCGGGAGCCTTTTCCAGTAGCGGTTTCCAGCCCGGAGGCTTTAGCTTTCAATTTCCCCATGAACTTTTTGGGGGGGGGCAATAGGTACCCTAAGAGGGCCATGGAGGTGGCATCTACGTGGACCCTTGCACTACCACCTACACCTGAGAGGGTCATGGAGGTGGTGCCTACATGGACCTTTGCACAACCACCTTCGCCTGAGCTTACCATGTCACTGGTCCTGTCCAGCCCTGTGCTCCCCACGTCTTGGTCCCCTGTTAAGTGTACTCTGCCCTGGTCCTGTGTTATGTGTACTCTGTCCTGTTCTCCTGTCACTTATGCTCCAGCCTGTCTTCCTGCCAAGCATGCTCCGCCCTGGCTACTTGCGGAGCGTGCCTCCCCGTGGTCTCTTGCCCTGCTCTGGTCTCCAGGCCCCAGGTCTCTCCATGGGCCTGGCCCCCTGCCTCTCCACGGGCCTGGCCCTCCATCCCATCCCCCGTCGACCTCCCTCCGGAGCTCTTAGGAGCGTCTGGAGGCCGCTCCTTAGAGGGGGGGTTATGTGACGATCTGCGGCTGGAGTGCCCGCTTGAGCCTCTGGAGGGCACTCCTTCCTAGTTTATTGTTTCTATTATGTTTCACCCTGGACTGATTATGGTTTATTTGTTGCACCTGTTTTAGATTGAGCGTCCCTGATTTAAGCCTGAGTTTTCCCTTTGTTCAGGGCTCAGTATTGTAAGTGTTTGTATGTGTCTGACTGCATTACCTAGCCTTGTTCCAGTTTCCTTATATTCTAGTGTTTCGGTTCCTTGATTATCTGCCTGTTCCCCGTTTGCCTTATCCCTGCACGGATTTGATGTTTGTTTGGACTGCTTACCTGGTTTTGACCCCTGCCTGTTTCCTTGTACCTGTCTCTGGATTCTCCTCTTAATAAAGCCCGCGTTTGGATCACCTCTGTCCATGTTCCATGTGCAGTTTCATGACAGTACCAATTATGTTAGATTTAGATAAAAATAAAATCATCTTACATTTTCACCAGGGTTGAAGAAAAAAATCACACAGGTAGTGCCTGCCAGCATGGACATGTGTGCGTGACAAATAAGTGATATCATCGCTGTTTTCGTACCACCGGTAATAAATTACTTTTAATTCATAAGACTTATTTTCAGGAGTGACAGTTATCAGTGAAATATGGCGCTCGTGTAATCAAAAGCTCTGCCTAAATGCTGGGAATGTGAATTGGCCTTGAACCTAAACAGTTCCATTCATAGAGTACTGAAAGAATATAGTGGACACACAGCTCCGCCGTTTTCCCATAGTTTTCCACAGGCTCTTACTGTAAAAGGCTATAAAATAACCAAGACACATGGACGTGTGCCATACCCCATGTCTGGACCAAAAACTTTTGCCCCTCTCTTCTATGACCACCTCATCAAAAATGCAAAACAGTAAGTATTTTCTCTATAATTAATTTATGCTACGGTGCTGTTTATCTGTATTATGCAATGATGTTTAATTTGAAAAATTGTTTATACATAAGGAAAAGACGGTATAATTCATTAGTGTTTTAAATAGCCCTGGCTACGTATTTGTTTTATACACATTATGCTATTAGTATTTTTATCTGCTGTAACTGGTGATACAGATATTAAAATTTATCTACTATATTAATTTATCAAAGTATGGGTTTAAAAATATGGAGCATTGTATTATGATATCGATGTGATACAGATATTAACATGTATCTACTATATTAATTTATCAAAGTATGATTTTTTTTAAATATGGAGCATTGTATTATGATATTGATGTGATACAGATATTAACACGCATCTACTATATTAATTTATCATAAATTATGATTTTAAAAATGTACAACATTGTTTATGTTCATTATGCTATGTTTTTTTGAAACCATATCACAAAAGTATCAGTTTAACATGACTGTTTTACAGCAATGTTTATTTTGCATTATGCTATGTTGTTTTAACTGTTGTATTTTTTATCTGATGTAACTAAAATCTGCAGCATAGTTTATTTAAGCTGCGGGGTTTCCATGAAGGACCTTAAAATAAATGTTTTGGATTTATCAGTTTTAAATCTTATTTAGAGATTATTTTAGTCAGACATGCTTATATATGCATAGGGCTATTTTATTCCTCTTCAGTTACTTACTTTTTAAATTTTGCTAGGTTACTTTTTAATTCTTCTTTTACTCTGTCTTTGATTTTAACTTTTAGCAATTTGCATGATAAAATTGTTTAAAATGTAAGCTATAAATATGAATGGCACAATGTGATAACCAAATTATATAACCAAATTATAAATTATATATCAATGTTTATGATATTATGCTCCCTTGAATGGAAAAGAACTGTAAACTTCATCAATGTACTGTAATGCACTGCGTTACTGCCTATAGGATGATTGCATGATTTTTTTTCCATTTAAAATAACATGGTCTTTCCTTTTCTCTCTCTCTCTAGAGTCAGCAAACACTGCAGGACAATCAGGCACCCAAGTAACATGTTAGCATGGCTTATATTTTATTTTTAATGAGAAAACATTATAGAGTGCAACAGGCGGTTTCTGGGAGTAAAAACAATTACTTTCTCCATACGGAAATTAATTTTAAAGACAGACCTACTGTGAGCTAAAAGGTTGTTAATACATGGTATTTGCTTCTGATAAAGCCTTCAGCTTATTTTTTTTGTAAATAATCATGTTTCACAGTTGAACTCCTGGTGAAAACTACATTACCCATGAGCCATGATGCTGTAGTGAAAATTATGTCAAACATAGTTTTTTTTTTTTAAAGCAACACACTCCAAAATAGCTCTCCCCACTCCCATGAAGCACTGCGAATGACATAATCTCCCTACCATTCAAAATACAGAAATGTTTGTATAAGCTATATATGCATATTTTGCATATTTATATATAAATATATATCTTTTTAAAAATCACTATGGGAAATAAGAATGAAAAAAGGGGGCTGGGGGGGGGGGGGAGGCACTGTTGCACTCTATGTATAATGAACAATTGACAGATGAACTGACAGATATTTTATGTAAACAGGCAAAATCTCTTCATCTGATGGTGGCCATGTGTTTTTGCCTATCATAACTGGTTTAACTCATGGCTCCTCCTTTGAGATCAACATGACTTCTGCCAAATCAAATGTACTGGCAAATTGTAAGTCTGATACATGAGAAACTATTAAAACAGCTTTTCGCGGCGTATGTAATGTATAAAATTAATCTTAATTAAGCAGTCCGAGTTAACTATTTGGGACTAATTTTAAGGAAAGTTACATTCTGATCTAACAGCATCATGTACAAATTTGAAATATTTTTGGTACTATTGGATCGAGTTTTGTAGAATACGCCAAGATTAATTTATTTTATGCGGTGTCATGCTCCTGGATTATTCAGACTCAGAATTGTAACTATTACTACAGCCTTCAGACTTTTCTTTGAGAGCCGTCAACATTCATTGTTTATAGGAATAAATGACCATTAATAATTTAAGTGTTTGTACTCTGAAGTATTTCTGTTTGAGAATGTTTGACTAAATTGCAACTTTCCCTCTATCTGGGATGTGGAATCACACAAAGTATTAACGCAAAAAGTACGTGCATGCTGTTTTACACGTAAACTATTACAACAAAATCACATATGACTATTGCACTGAGAGAGGCGTATTCATTAAGACTGTTAAACAAAGTTTGGTGCTTAAAATTAAAATCGCACAAAAGTAAATGCTAGTGATCAACTTGCTAAAAAAAAGTAAATACAACATGAGCCATACAGAAAAGCCACTTGTGATCAGTTTTGTATGTTTGTAATTGACATTTTATATAGTCAGTTAGGCCATTTACATCTTGCTTCTTTTTGTTTTTGTACAGTTTGCAAAAACTATAGTCTCCGAGCAGGAATTTATGAAAAACATGAACAGATATTTCTACATGAGATATTTATTTTAGAACATCTTTCAGCTATGTCTACGAAACATCGACATGAAAGATGAGTATTGCTGTTTTTCTGTTACCTATAATACTATTATACTTCAAACTCATCTAGCTATTGCCCATTTCACAGCACAGTCATAGATACACAGTTATTTTATGCATGTGGCTAAACAACGGTTAAGCTAATGAATTACCGGCTATATTTTTACGTGAATGGCGGGATGATTCATTTTTTAATCCGTCTACACCGATACTTTGACACAAGAGTTTTAGGTCTGATCCAGAAAACAGACGGTAAGCAGTAAGTTATGAAAACATGTGATAAGCAGTTTTTTGGCCTCATCATCAAAAATGTTTAAACATATTGTAAATATCAATTGTTATATAAATTATATGTGAAACACGCTCAGTCGCATTAGAGTCGGATTCTTGTTTATATTGAACATTGTTATTGAACCGCTAGTGTTCTTAAATAGTTTACCACGGTTTCATTTTTGACAACACAATCGTAACACTTTTCGTATTTTGTACGATGTTTTCTTTACACTCTCATCCCATGGATATCCGTTTCCTACAGTTAGCTGTAATGTTAGTGAACTCTAGGCCTTCTCTTTTTTCATATACGACAGTATTTGCATGAATTGGCTTGATTTAATAAAATTATGGTTTAAACCACATTATATTGTTATACCATCCTAGTTTTTAAATATCTCTTAAATGTATATTTTATATTTTAACCCTTAATGCGATTGCGAATATAGAATACCGCACAAGGATCTCTGAAATATTTTTTCGTGTAAAACATCTATGTAGGTCATAGATCTATCTATGTTTTTAAAAATACAAAGACATCTTTCTCTAAGTGACCCTCAAAATCTGGGGATACAACAAAACACAGTGCTTTCGTGTAGCTACGATGATTTATCAGAAAATTACTTTTGTTGCTTTGTTTGAAGAAACCCTTATTTAATCAGCTTCCCAGCTGGCATTCGACTGACGTTAAACGTTTAAATGTTGTTGAATTAATGTCAGTTTATGAAAAACCATTAATTCAACGTCAAAACAACGTTGAAGACCAAATAGTTGAAGTGGTGTTGTTAACTCACTACAGATTCAACATAAAAATATTTTAAAATTTTGAGTTGTACGTCAAATCAACATTATTTTTACAACCATGACTTTTAATTATTTTGTTGAAATATATCAGTAGAAAAATAACGTTGTTCCAACATCGAAACAATGCTGATCAATTAACTGTTGAAAAAGTGTTGATACATGAATAATGATACAACGTTGAAAGATCAACTCTGAATTAAACGTTTGTTGAGTCGTGATAAAAGCGCTTTCTACATCTCCCGGCGTACTTTGAGAGCAACTCCAGTCTGATTGACAGGGCTCTCAAGTTTTAAAGACAGGCAAGACTGTTGGGTAAGTTACAGACACTCATGAAAAACTGATGCTAATTACCTGGAAAACATTCTCTAACAGCAGTCAAGTTGGCATTGTTTGTCTCAAATAAGTTGTATGCTTGATAATTATTAAACAACCCTCAATTCGGTAATGACCTGTTTTGCGCGATATTGATATCGCGTTTTAATTTAAATGCGTTAAAGTTCTATAACTGAACTTAATATTTGGTAAAGTTAACTTAACATACTTTTTTTACAAAACTGAGGCTGGCCATTTTCATTCACCACCACAGCAGCTGTAGGGGGAATGGGCTGAAGAAATCCATGAAACACAGCCTCTCTGTCATGGAAGACATTTCTCTTGTGGGCCTCCATGTCACAGGTAGCACAGAGGAACTCAATGTCCAGAGGTACACAGTCCAGGCATCTAATCACAGCTTCTACAGCACAGCATCTGTGACAATTTTGGATGAATACTCTCTCGGCTGAGAGCTTTGCATCAAAAAGCATAGGCCTAGCAGTTTTTTATTCTCCCATCTGTAAGAAGCTGCCTTTGTTCCCAAGCAGAAACCATTCTGTCTGTTCCCTCCAGAACCTGACCTGCAGTTATGGTGTCCCTTAACTCTTGGAGTCTTGTTTCTAAAAAACAAAAATATTCATTCGCTTGTCCTTAAAAGGGCTATACTCGTGATTATGATCACACACAAGTATATATCAGTTATACTGTGAGTCTGTAGTGGAACTGACAAAACATAATGCTTGATTATGATTAAATAAATGGGGGAAATTGGAAAATGTAGTGTAATGATACTTCTGTAACACTCAGTATTCCCACCAAGACTTGCGAACTCTTGATCTTCTATCTGAAGGCCTTCCTCGTGCACAGGATCCCTTCTTCTGGAGAAGCAGCTGCAGAGACTGACATTTTGCTTAACCCTTTGATCAATATAACATGAAACCAATTCATTTCAAAATGAAAATATTCCATAAGGACTGGAGGCAAGGAAACTAAGCAACAATTCTTAAAACACAAGTAAGGATTATCAGTCGCATGCTCTTAAACTATCTTATATATTAGTGAGAAAATTTTTCACAAACAATGCAACACCATTTTGTCAAAGTGGTATCTGAATCTCATTTTATAATACGTGTAACCACCAAAACACTATTTAATGAATTATCTTTATTCTTAGATACAGTAATTATTAAGAACAAACCTGATCCAGGGCAGTGTGTTTCTCAACGTTTCTCACGCCTGCCTGTGAACACTGGATTAGTGAGGGATCTCTTTCTGCTTTTCCTCGTTTTTCTTTGCGGAAAGGCAGGGTTTTCCACGGCCATGGTAGCCTATATATTTGCAGAGCACTTATATCAGCAGCACTTATAATTGAGCATTATTCAGTAGCTGCATAAAAGGGTCTTACTAACCCTTTACATCACATCTATAAACAGCATTAGCCATTAGTATTTTCAGACTTAGGTATTTGCTTATCTTGACAAGCCTTACCCTGGCATCATGGAGATGAGCATCACTAATTAATGCTGCCATGTGCATCCTGGCATCATTGGGATCATCAAAGACCCTCACGTCAGAATTGAGGGACATCACATATACAAACAATACAGACACAATATAAAAACAATACACAAAATGAAGAAAGAGAGAAAGAGAGTGATCGAAAGAGACAAGTGAGAAAGAGAGATAGAGAGTGGCTCTTAAAAGTGCTGTTGTTTTGATTTGTGTGTGTATATGTGTGTGTTGGTGGAGTCAAACGTGTTGCAATAAAGCTGTAAAACAGGAAAAAGCAAAAGATTATTAGAATAGTAGTATTCTAGTAAATGAGCATTCGTTAATTGTTAGAACAGAGTAATTGTAGTACAATACAAATCAATCCTTACTGTACAAATATCAGATTTTTACCACATTAAGTTGACACAAGCAAGTACCTACACAAATCTATTTTTGTTTTAGGCCTACAAATATTGGAAACAGTGATCTTCTTCTGTCCATTATGTCTCATAATATCCACCGCTCTCTCTTCTCAATGTCACAAATAACTAAAGTAACAATTACCCTCTTATTTCAGTGTCTTCTAAAATGGCAAAGTCTTACAAAAGTGTGGTGGGTCGTCACTCGTCACTCTATAGAGTGCCGAAGTTATGACGCCACATTGTAGACCAAAACGCGGAAGTGAGTTCCCTCCGGTTCCCTCGTCCTAAAGTCTATGGTTTTTTTGAATGGGTTTTTGCTAAATCGCCTGAAATAAGATCTGTGGTTAACAAAGCCTCTAAATATGTTCACGTTTTGATCTATGACATAAAACAGACCAGTTATAACCTGCTTGTGGTTTTTTAAACTTTATATAGGCTTCAAAATATATACATTTTGTATTAACTTGTAAAGATTATCTTGATAGACAAAACGTGTAAGGGTCACAACCCTTTGTTGAACACAGATCTTATTTTTTGCGATTTTCCAAAAGTCTATGGGGAAAATGCATAGCTTTTCGATCGAGGGAACCCATGCGCTGCTAACTTCCGAGTTGTCCTACAAAGGGAGGTCATAACTTCGGCACTCTAGTTCAGAGGTCTTCAATCCTGGTCCTGGAGGGCCACTGTCCTGCAGAGTTTAGTTCCAACCTGCTCCAGCACACCTGCCTTTGTATATTCAAGCGAACCTGAAGAGCTTGGTATGCTGATTCAGGTGTGCTTGATTAGGGTTGGAACTAAACTCTGCAGGACACCGGCCCTCCAGGACCAGGATTGAAGACCTCTGCTCTAGTTAATTATGCACTAATTAGATCAGGTATGAACGGTCATTGACATTGAGTCGCACTTGGTCGTGGTAGCAATGAGCAGTCAAATCCTCTGGAAAGATTCCAGGTCCACTTTTTTATTCCAGCCCATCCCTGATTGCGTTAATTCTCCTTAGTTACACTTCTGACATTTACTTTGCAGTTTGAATAAAACTTTAACCACTGCAACAACACGTTGTTAATTGTTGTCTTTTTGGTAGCTGGCAGTGCCACAATCCAACTGTGCCGGGGACAGCTGTCATTTGGCTGGCTAGCTAACTACTTTGGTGGCTAGCCGTGTAAATGATAATGCAACACTAACAAATTCAACCTAATCTCCAGGGATGAAACGCTACACAGTTCGGGCTACAACTAAATAAATAACAGCAATGGTTTTGCGTTATTTTTATCAAACAAAGACCCCTTGGGTTGAGATCCTATGGTTGAGATACTTACTTTAGTAAGTAGGCGGGTGAAATCTGAAATGAGCGGTAAAAGGGCAGTGATTATGGGCAAGTAGCGTGCGTAACGTGACGTATCATTGCCGTGGTAACGACTGAAAGTCTTCTGATTCATAATAATTATTATTAATAATATTCACTGATATGACAGAAAATACATTTGAAAAAAATAAAATATTGTAAAGGGTTTTATAACTTAAAGGGAACAATCTATTTATAACAGCCTCGGGCCATTATTTAAAACTACTCCATATATAAATTGATAGTTATATCACAAACAATTTACTGTTATTTAGTCAACAAAAATCAGAACTAATACACTATAATAAATGATAAAAGGAAGATGTTTCGTAAACTAGAAAACAACATTTACCGTCGCCCACAGTGACGTTGTTGAACCAGGGAGCGATATTTTTTTTCACAGGATGGTAGGTGAAGACTCATGAATATTCATTAGGGAACTCATGCTTGATTGGTCTGATGACCTACCCCCTAACCCCGCCCCTAAACCTACCAGTCACTGGGGTTAAGACCAATCAGGGATGAGTTCCCTAATGAATATTCATGAGTCTTCCCCTACCATCCTGTGAAAAAAAATATCGCGACCAGGGAATCCGTGTGTCCACCGCGACAAATGAGCCTCACTTTGAATGGGTGTTGTTTTCGTGGTGCCGACACGTAATTTTAATGCATTAGGTGCCACCACCACGTAAAAAGGGGTTAAGGGGTCGTGTTCATTTCACGTATTTCTGTGAGATCAGGTTGCATAATCAACATAGATGAAATAAATAAATAAAAAACATTATATTGTGACACTTAAATATAAAACGCATGTTTATTTGTTGTTTTTTTTACTTACATTTAAGCGTCACACTGCTCGCTTTGCTCACATGCTCTGGTGTGTAGCCTATACATTCATGCGTGCGTGATGTGATGGAGGGTGCGATTTTCGAATAATAATTGAATAATACCCAGCTTTCTTCGATTATTGTTTTTGTTTGAAATGCCCATCCCTACTGGTAACTTATTAGGCGTTTGTCAACAAAATCGTGAGGAGAGATACACCTTTTTCGTTGGATGCTTCAGTTTTAGCGCAGCTAACCAAAAACGTCTACTCTCTGGCATTGAATGTAGCTGAAACTAACCGGACATTCTCTCCTTTTTATCCTATGCTCAAAGCACTCAGTTTCTAAAAAGATTTTTTTTTATCTTCGTTGAATTGTTAAAACAACCAACAACAGCACATGTAGAGCCTGAACTCATTCTCTCATTGCTAATACAGTACGAACCGGAAGTAGGCAACCGGAGTCGTCCTCATGGCGGCGCGCATTGTTTAGAGCAGAATAAGGTTATGCCTACATTACCTACACAATCACAATGTACACTCTCTGACCTGAAATCAGCCACTGCACAATGTCTGAGCAAAAAGAAGCTAACAGTTTATCAAATTAAAAACTGCATGCTATTTTTTTCATATTTCCCCAGAGGCTACTGAGGTTCAATTGGTAAAAATATAGAATTAAAATAATAGAGGATCTCACTCATGTTCCCAAGTTGTTTTCCTTTCAAAGAAAGGATGACTACTTTATGTCATGATATAATGGATATTTTACAACTTTCATTTGAAGGGAACATATAAATAACAGATTGGACAATAACTTGAGGGATACAAGCTAAAAACCTTTATTATAATCAAGGTTTATAATTGATTATAATATAATATATAGTTGTATAATATAATATAGAATTGTTACTTTTGGAAAAAAATCACATAGGCTAAAATGGTGCTATATGGTGGTTCAAAATGCTGTAAAATGGTTCAAATTATTTTCTTTAATCAACTTAAATATGTTTTGAGTTCAAGTGATGTTATTTGTGACTGAGACAGCTTTAAAATCTCCATTGTTCAATATTTTAAGGCAGTAAGATCATTATCTTTATTGGGGACACAAAAGGCCCAGAGAATGACTCAGCTAAGACTTCACACGTGCCCCTCTGGAGAAAGATGAGGGAGTGCTGGACCATCTTATGCGCTCTGTTGTCATGGAGATGATCACGTCGTAATGCAGCACTGTTGCCAGTGTTGCCAGATTGGACTGGTTTCCGCCCAATTGGGCTTCTTTTGTTAGGATTGGACCAGAAAATAGGCATTGTGCAGACAAAATTTGGGCTGTTTTTTTTTTTAAATAACTGGCGGGTTTCTTCTTCTTCTTCGCTTTTATGTTTAGTTATGTTATTTTAATATGTTCCAAGTTCGAACACGCGTACAATAAAGAAAGAAGCCTATCACAGAATCTGTAGTGTACACATTTGTGTACACATTTTTTTCCTTAACACAACTGTTTGAGCCGGATAAGAGAGACCTGTCAATCAATTTGTCATCTTTGATGTTGGTGAGCCGTCTCGTGAGTAACGGGGGTTTAGCGCGATAAAGGACCAGATTTTCACAAAACCAAAGTGGCAAAAGTTGCAGTGTAAAGAATAGGAAACTCAAAACTTGTAACTCTGAAATCAGAGGACAATTGAATCGAAAGTGATTATGGAATTATATGCTACTCCTGACAAGCATCAGTTTTGACTGTGCAAAGTTCTGCCGTTTGTTCTAGCTACTTCACGCAATATGTTTAAGTGCAACACAAAACTAAGTGCATTATTATTGTATTATTGTACAGTATGAATGACACATTTTTTGAGTTTTTTGTTGCATTTTTTAGCATGAAAATATGCTAAATGCCTGCTAATTATGTTGCTTTTTCACTTATATTGTGCACTTTTTGCATTTAAATTGATAAATTAATTATTATTACTATTATTTACATTGAAAATTATGATTTTCCAATGATTAAAGTAATTGATTCATTGCCGTTTAGTAGGCCATTCTACAAAGATATTTTAGTCATATTTGCTAAATCTCTTTAATGCATTTGCTCTGTTTTCTGTTTTCTTGGTTTATTTTCATTCTATCTTATCATAATTTTTTGTTTTAAGGAGATACAAATCGTTCTTATCAACCTTGAATGACATGGCAATAAAATTCTATGGCATTATTTTGGCAGTTAATGATTTGGGCGTGTTTTCTTGTAGTGGGCGGGTTTTGGTGAGATTTAAGGGTGGAAATCTTCGACTCAATCTGGCAACACCGACGGACTGTTGGAATCAGGCTGACGGGAGCGCGCACTACGCACTAGTCTGGGCGAGACATAATCCGAAGAGGGTGTGAGAACGGGCCATCGAGATTCTGCAGATTTACACATTATTTTCACATCTTTCAAGTCAACATGCGTGAGATAGTGCATCTTCAGGCGGGCCAGTGCGGGAATCAGATCGGAGCGAAGGTAGAACAAGAAAAATAAACATTTTCTCACTTCTATGTTTTATAGGCCCTTTCATTATCTTCAAAATATAATGATTTGCGCTGTTAGTAATCAATCATTTTATGTACAATCTTTGTAGCAGTTTTCTGAAGGTTATCGAATTCGATGGCTTTTTGAATTGTCTGTAATGCGAAGCGATCGATGCGTTTTTCTTTATGTCGTATTTGTTTGATGCGTATGTCTCGCCGGGTGCGCGAGAGGGGTGTGGCGGCTGGCTCGCGCCATAACTAGCCTTAAAATCATCCAAAATACTGCAAGATTATTAATAATAAGCATTTTAATTATAACGACACGTTTAATAGAAAATATCAGTGTCTTTTTTCGTCGTGTTTTCTTTCAATGCAGGACATTCCAATGGCGTAGCAGGCGATGCCAGACGTTTGCCAATGTTCATGTTCATGGGGGATGGGGATGCTCTTCGTTCTTGTTTTTCTCTGAAATTAGCCTACACATTTCCATCAAATTAGCTCTAAATGCAATATTAAAGAGTGTCAGCTTATATTGTGGATATTTATTAGGATGTTTATTTTTTTCATTGGCATATTTCAAAATGTGGACTACAAAAGGGGCGTTTTCGTTCTTATTGCTCAAGAATAAAAAGATACAGTTAAATCAACAGAGGAACTATACTGTACCTCAATTATGTAACGTTAGCGAAACCATGAATGAACCAAATTTTTAAAGATAATGTTCAATATTATTAAGCTATTGATTTGGCTATCAAATATCATAATTCATAAATTATATGCATTTATAACAGTTTAAAACCATGTTAGAATGCACCTTTCTAATATAGTGTCTCTTATCCTAATGTAGTGTGGTTTTACTGTTCACAACAGATATTGCAAAAAATATGATACTGGACAAACATTATATTGCATGTTCAAGAGGATTTTGAACTAGGTGTATAACCATCATGCTGTATACAGAAATCATGCATTTGTTTAACTTTTGAATTGATACCTTTTGTGATATAATTTTTGAGACCACTTCCCAGTGTGACCACTAGCCCTGGGCTTATTACACAGCATCAGTGATTCTTCATGGGTTCCTTTTTTCTTTTTTTTCGCTCAGTTCTGGGAGGTGATCAGTGACGAGCACGGCATTGACCCCACCGGCAGCTATCATGGAGACAGTGACCTGCAGCTGGACCGAATCAGTGTTTACTACAATGAAGCCTCTGGTAAGCACATCAACACCGTTTACCATAGGGAATGTCTTGATTCCTGGATTGACCAATTTAAGGGCCCTTGCATATCACAGACACACTCCCACCTTATACTAAATGTTTTATTTTATTACTATTAACCCTAACTTGTAGACACACGATCTACATACAAACAACTAAAGTCCTTATATTGAGATGCATTCTCTGGTTTTCTGTTTTCCCAGGGGGAAAGTATGTCCCTCGTGCCATCCTTGTGGATCTCGAGCCTGGAACCATGGACTCTGTCCGCTCTGGGCCTTTTGGACAGATATTCAGACCTGACAACTTTGTTTTTGGTATATAAACAACCTCCACTCTTATATCATTGCATGCAAACATCAGAAATATTTTTTTATTAGTGTTATACAGTGATTCACTTCTGAATGTAGAAATATCTCAGATATATTTTTCAAGGAAACCCGTGCAGACATTTTTATAGTGAAATTAAAGGGATAGCCACACTATTTAAATTATATTATTGCCTTTATTATTTATGACTTTTTTTATTCAGTGAAACACTAGTGGAGATTTTGAAAAATACAACAAAAGTCAGTAGGGTCCAGTGTTATTTTGTACCCTGAAATATATTCTTATAATATATGTTCTGCACAAGAAAGAATATCATACAGATTTGGAACAACATGAGTATCCCTTTAAATTTATTTTAAAGGAAAGATAAAATCACAGACTCCTAATGGCCTTGTAAACAAAAATGTTGTAATTTGAGTTTTTCTTGTCATTTGTATTATAGTTTATACTTTTCTATTGTATTATGCTAATTGGTTCCCACTGACAGGCTAATTTAAAATAATTAAATCTAATGAAAAACATTAGAATGAAGGTACAAAAAAATCCTGTTTTTAGCATTTTGTGCACCGCTCCTACCAGTATGGATTGCACCAGCATGATTGAATTTAGGCTTTTATTCACATATTCCAACTTTGATCTACTCCCACAGCAGTTGTGATAAACAGAAGCTCAAGCATGTTTGCTTCACGTGCAAGAACCAATGAGGTTCATTCTCTCGTGTACGCATCACGTTTGAGCTTCAGCAAGAACCAATGAGGTTCATTCTCGTGTTACGCAGCACGTTTGAGCTTCAGCAAGAACCAATGAGGTTCATTCTCGTGTTACGCAGCACGTTTGAGCTTCAGGAAAAACCAATGAGGTTCATTCTCGTGTTACGCGTTACGTTTGAGCTTCAGCAAGAACCAATAAGGTTCATTCTCGTGTTACGCAGCACGTTTGAGCTTCAGCAAGAACCAATGAGATTAATTCTCATGTTACGCAGCACGTTTGAGCTTCAGGAAGAACCAATGAGGTTCATTCTCGTGTTACGCATTACGTTTGAGCTTCAGCAAGAACCAGTGAGGTTCATTCTCGTGTTACGCATCACGTTTGAGCTTCAGCAAGAACCAATGAGATTAATTCTCGTGTTACGCAGCATGTTTGAGCTTCAGGAAGAACCAATGAGGTTCATTCTCGTGTTACGCATTACGTTTGAGCTTCAGCAAGAACCAATGAGGTTCATTCTCGTGTTACGCATCACGTTTGAGCTTCAGCAAGAACCAATAAGGTTCATTCTCGTGTTACGCATCACGTTTGAGCTTCAGCAAGAACCAGTGAGGTTCATTCTCGTGTTACGCATTACGTTTGAGCTTCAGCAAGAACCAATAAGGTTCATTCTCGTGTTACGCATCACGTTTGAGCTTCAGCAAGAACCAATGAGGTTCATTCTCGTGTTACGCATCACGTTTGAGCTTCAGCAAGAACCAATGAGATTAATTCTCATGTTACGCAGCACGTTTGAGCTTCAGCAAGAACCAATGAGGTTCATTCTCGTGTTACGCAGCACGTTTGAGCCTCAGCAAGAACCAATGAGGTTCATTCTCGTGTTACGCAGCACGTTTGAGCTTCAGGAAGAACCAATGAGGTTCATTCTCGTGTTACGCGTTACGTTTGAGCTTCAGCAAGAACCAATGAGGTTCATTCTCGTGTTACGCAGCACGTTTGAGCTTCAGCAAGAACCAATGAGATTAATTCTCATGTTACGCAGCATGTTTGAGCTTCAGGAAGAACCAATGAGGTTCATTCTCGTGTTACGCATTACGTTTGAGCTTCAGCAAGAACCAATGAGGTTCATTCTCGTGTTACGCAGCACGTTTGAGCTTCAGCAAGAACCAGTGAGGTTAATTCTCGTGTTACGCATTACGTTTGAGCTTCAGCAAGAACCAGTGAGGTTAATTCTCGTGTTACGCATTACGTTTGAGCTTCAGGAAGAACCAATGAGGTTCATTCTCGTGATACGCATCACGTTTGAGCTTCAGGAAGAACCAATGAGGTTCATTCTCGTGTTACGCATCACGTTTGAGCTTCAGGAAGAACCAATAAGGTTCATTCTCGTGTTACGCATCACGTTTGAGCTTCAGGAAGAACCAATGAGATGAATTCTCGTGTTACGCATCACGTTTGAGCTTTAGCAAGAACCAATAATGTTCATTCTCGTGTTACGCATTACTTTTGAGCTTCAGCACGAACCAATGAGGTTCATTCTCGTGTTACACATCACTTTTGAGCTTCAGCAAGAGGTTTGTTTTTCACACGTCAAGCAGATTTGGTTGAGCTTCTGTTTATGTTCGCTGATCAATATTTATATGTGACTATAAAAGCCTATATTCAATCTGTGCATCATATAAATATAACAAGTCTAATAGGTTTGGAACAGCATAAGAGTGAGTGAAGATATACAGAATTTTCATTTTTAGGTGAACTAACCACTTAATAACTTTGCATAATAAAGTGCTAATGGATTTTGTGTCCTGCTGGTACTGTAGGTCAGAGCGGAGCAGGTAATAACTGGGCTAAGGGTCATTACACAGAAGGCGCCGAACTGGTGGACTCTGTGATGGACGTGGTACGCAAGGAAGCTGAGAGCTGCGACTGCTTGCAGGGCTTCCAGCTCACGCATTCGCTCGGTGGAGGAACCGGCTCCGGCATGGGAACGCTTCTCATCAGCAAGATCCGCGAGGAGTATCCCGACCGCATCATGAACACCTTCAGCGTGGTGCCGTCTCCCAAAGTGTCGGACACGGTCGTGGAGCCCTACAACGCCACGCTGTCCGTCCACCAGCTGGTTGAGAACACCGATGAGACCTATTGTATCGACAACGAGGCGCTGTACGACATCTGCTTCCGCACGCTTAAACTTACCACGCCCACGTACGGCGATCTTAACCACCTCGTCTCGGCCACCATGAGCGGTGTCACCACCTGTCTGAGGTTCCCTGGACAGTTGAACGCTGATCTTCGCAAACTAGCGGTCAACATGGTGCCCTTCCCTCGTCTGCACTTCTTCATGCCCGGCTTCGCTCCTCTCACCAGCAGGGGGAGCCAGCAGTACCGTGCGCTCTCCGTTCCCGAGCTCACCCAGCAGATGTTCGACGCCAAGAACATGATGGCCGCGTGCGACCCGCGCCACGGACGCTACCTAACCGTTGCTGTCGTTTTCCGCGGACGCATGTCCATGAAGGAGGTGGACGAGCAGATGCTGAACATCCAGAACAAGAACAGCAGCTACTTTGTGGAGTGGATCCCGAACAATGTGAAGACAGCGGTTTGCGACATCCCGCCTCGCGGGCTCAAGATGTCGGGAACCTTCATCGGTAACAGCACAGCCATCCAGGAGCTGTTTAAGCGCATTTCCGAGCAGTTCACTGCCATGTTTCGCCGTAAGGCTTTCCTGCACTGGTACACCGGCGAGGGAATGGACGAGATGGAGTTCACAGAGGCCGAGAGCAACATGAACGACCTGGTGTCCGAGTATCAGCAGTACCAAGAAGCCACTGCCGAGGAGGGAGAGTTCGAGGAGGAGGGTGAAGAAGAGGCCGCCTGAACGCCATCTCCTCCGCCAATCTTCTGATTCATCTCCTCTCAAGTCAAGTCAAGTCTCATCACCTTTATTTATATAATTTATATAGCGCTTTATGCAATACAGATTGCTTCAAAGCAGCTTTATAGTAATAATGGGAAAATGATGCATTCCGGCTGTTGTTCAGCTCGAGTCAGTTCAGTGTTAATTCAGTTTCGTAGTAAAGATCATCAATTAATAAATTAGTTAATTTCATCTATTAAGCAGTTCTGCAAAAAAAAAAAAAAAAAATCATCGTCCAGCTCTGCGTTAGTGCAGTCGGAACAATAATATTGTTGAGTATTAAATATCCCAGTCCAGTTTTGTTAAGCAAAGAAAATCCATTCAAATTCTTGTGTGATTCTAATTCTTCTGTGATTCTAGCCCTTTCCTCATTTTGTTAAAATGACCATGGATTCACTGAATAAAGACATGACAAAACTGAAAAAAAGTTGTGCTGTGTGACTTAACAGAACAAACGTTCTTGAAATAAATTTAACTGAATGTCATTATGATTTTATTAGTAGGTCATTCCTGGTATTTGGTAATATTTCATTCCCCCAGACTTTATAAAGTGGCGGTTCACCAAAATGAAATAAAAGCTTTCCACAATTTGTTATGTCCATTATAATGAATAAAATTGCATTTAAATATTTTTTTTTATCATAAAACAAATTTCTATTGTACATGGCACTGAGGCACTTCACTGAATTTGTACTTAGAACATATTTAAGAAAATGTGCACAGTGTCTAAAATTTTTGCCGATATTGTATCTATTTGTTATTTTCTTGTGAAAAATATTTTATAAAAAACAGACTATAAGTTATGTCCCTCAGTCTAAACTCACTGTCATGCCAATAATTTAGGCTCCATCAATATGTGACACTTTTACCAGAAATTACATCATTCAGTTCTCGTTAACAATGATGCAGAATATGGTAAGTAATTTCATGTTTTTGAGGCGTAGCCTACTATAGGGAGGGTATTGTCTTAACAAATCAACCCCATTTTTCAAAATTATATTTTAATCCATATAAACAGGAAAGAGGCTGCACTATGCATAAATTGTTTTATTTGCTACAAATAGTGTGTCCTCTTTCCTGTTTATGTATTCTAATTATCAGGCCAGCATTCTTAAAGTTTAAGTTTAATCATTGAGTGAAGCCTGCTCCTATTTCCAGTAATCCATAAGTATATACAATGTACTTATTTCATTGCTGCCATATATGGTCTACTCTCCTAAACTACACGAGGAGCAGTGGGCGGCCATTTTGAGCAAAAAAACTCAACCCTGTCACATATCTCTATATTTCTCATTGTTTCAGGGTTGAGTTTTTCCACTTCATTTATGAATAATTTAAATTTTTAAAAAAAGGTCATGGTTCCAGTAAAGATATACTGACATGATGGAATATTTGATGTAATACAGAAACACTGTTGTGGATGCAGATACATGTTGACCCAGAAGGAAGGGCACAATATGAGAGAGACAAAATTAAAAATTTAATTAAAGGCAATATCTCCCTTCAAAACCAGTTACAGTATTCTATCTCAATCACACTATTCTCAACTAGCCTACTACCTGTATTTTGGGAAAAATTAGGGAAGAATATTAAAAATAAAGGCATTTCTTGCTGATTACCACCTGACACGTTAAAGACTAACACAATAAAATTGTGTTTTTTGTAACTAATCTAAATTGAAAACTTATTTTTACAAAAGATAAAGAGACCACACAATTTGTCTATTTTTAACTCCAGTCCCATAAAAATCATTGACTGAGGTGCACCTCTTCCCCACCCCCACCGCTCCGCTCAAAGCATTCCGCTAATCTACTCCAGGTTTTCCCGATCGCTCCGCAGCATCACTCACAGTATCCTTATTCTGCTCTAAACAATGCACGCCGCCATGACGACGACTCCGGTTGCCTACTTCCGGTTCCTAGCGACCTACTACCTGTATTAGCAGTGAGAGAATGAGTTTGGCCTCTACATGTGCTGTTGTTGGTTGTTTTAACAATTCAACGAAGATAAAAAAAAATCGGTACTTTCCTGTTATCCGGACCCCACGATGGCCTACCCCTAACCCCGCCCCTAAACCTACCCGTCACTAGGGTTAAGACCAATCAGGGATGAATATAGTTCTGAAATGGTATATGGTGGGGTCCGGATAACAGGAAAGTACCAAAAAATCTTTTTAGAAACTGAGTGCTTTGAGCATAAGATAAAAAGGAGCGAATGCCCATGTCCGGTTCCGTATCAGCTGTTACATTCAATGCCAGAGAGTAGACGTTTTTGGTTAGCTGTGCTAAAACTGAAGCATCCACCGAAAAAGGTGGATGTGTGTTCGCACAATTTTGTCGACAAACGCCTTATACGTTACCACCAGAGTCTGATCTATATCCATTGGCCATGTGTTTCAGATTGTGTCATCCCGTCATCGCTAAACTAAATCGAAAAAAACATTAATCAAAAGTGATCTGATCACGTTATTTTTATTAAATCACAGATAAAAACAAAATGAAAATTTGTAGCCACCGACTACTTCCCATCTTCACCGAACAATTATCTACTACTTTATTAACTTTAAAAAATATCACCATAGCCTTTACGCTAGTGCTCGCATGCTGTGTAAACAAACACTTCAGCCGGAAGTAGAAAACCGTTTAGTCCGTTGAACCCGCTATAATTCACGTTATAATTAATTAATTCTGTTATTATCAGCAATGTATAATTGTGATGTTCTATCAAAACATCTACAATAAAGTCTAAAATGTATTTGAGTGTGTTCTGTCTTCTCTTTTAATTGTATATTTTATAATAACTGGATAATTTGTGTTAATAAGCAACCACCCCCTTAGTGCCCTTTTTTTTTGTTTAGGCCACTGCCCCTCGAAATGTCTGTGCACGGCCCTGGTTGCAAATATATTTTGTAATTTATTTTAATGTAAAGGTTCATATCAACATTTTTGTTCTGTCGCCCAATAAACAATAGGTGATCAGCCTATACACATTTTGCGTAATCTTTCTAATAGGCTATTTTGAAGAAGACAGACAAATCCGTTTACAATTCATTTTCTTACATTTCTTCCTTGAGTCATATTGAGTGTTTGCTAGTTGACTAGCCTGTTATTATGAAGAAAATGAGGTCAACCGGAAGACGATAAATTAAATTTATTGAAGATTGAACAATTGAATATTATTAAAGAGATAACATGGAACAGTAGGCCTATATGAATCTATGAACAGTATTGGCAAATAAACATTTATGAACAGTAGCCTACTGGCTAAATAACAAATACATAATGTATATAATATATATATATATATATATATATATATATATATATATATATATATATACTGTATATAACAAATATATAAATAACAGGTTTAATTCATGTCACAATGATCACAGATGATGCTCTGCACCATCGGTACAGGCCTCATGGGACCAGTGAAGGCAGAACACACCCACATTTCCCCAGGCATGGAGGAATTAAAGGCCTCGCCACACACCACACATTCCTCCTCCTGGGAACCTGTGTTTGTGGTGGCAGGAGCGACTGCAGCAAAGGCAGCAGTGGCAGGGATGGAGAAGAGTTGTGTCTTTGGACGACGGCGCTTCTTCAGAGCCGGAGTAACTGCTGTTGGGGTGGAGGCAGGGGCGACTGCAGCAGCGGCAGCGGCGATGGAGAAAAGTCGCTGCTTTGGAGGACTTCAGAAGACGCTGATCCTCTTCCTTCTTTAAAGCCACCTTGACTGGGGTGTCTTTAAGGATCGCAGTTGTCCTGGAACAGTAAATAGGCAATTGGAAAAAATGATCTTGACTTATATAAGCCTAAGTGTTTGTATCATGTTTTAATGTAGGCTAATGATAGTTAAACAACTTGGAATCACTGCACATGACTGGAAAGAAAGATAAGTCAAACACTAAACTTTACTTAACTCCTGCTCCATCCTCTCTTATTTTCCTTCCTAGAACCAGCCTTAGGAAAAGGACGGACTGCCTCCGGGCTAAATTCTTGGGCAGCTTCAAGGATGTCGATGTCAGCAAATGGAAGGATTTTTTTAATTTTAAATGTAACATTCATTTATTTATTTATCCATCCATCCATCGTACCTGGAGTCGCAGAGGGTTCCGGCACCTGGTCTGCACTGTGTGATGGGGTAGGAGGTGGGGGAGGAGGACGATCTGTCACGAATGATTGGGCAAAGGCATCCTTTTCAAAGATCTCAGGATTCAGGGGCCAGATCCCGATGCAATAAAACCCAGCCGCCAGGTTAGATATTGTTGCCGCCAGGGGTAATGTTGCTGCCACCAGGGAGGGGACATCATATATGGTCATATGCTGGCCTGGATGTTTTTTCATTCACAGGTCTGCAGCTGCAGTGTTGACACAGTGTTTGAGTGGACCAAACACACTTCGATCCAGAGGCTGGAGGCGGTGGGAACAGTGAGTTGGGAAGGACAACATTACAATCCCGTGTGCCCTGCAGAAGGCTATTGCTGCTACTGAAATGTGGGAGTGGTGGTTGTCCAGCAACAGAAGCAGCATAGACTCCTTGGACACACAGGTGTGAATGGCAAAATGCTGGAGGAAAAGTAAAAAAAAAAAATCGGCCTCTTGCATCCACCCGGATTCATTGGCGGACTCAATGGAGCCAGCCGGACCATCCCTGATGAAGTGGTTCCCTATTTTTGCCTAGGGAACATGAAGAATGGGGGGACATGGTTGCCCTGCGCGTTACCCGCGAAGGCGATGGTGACCAATGTCCCCCTCTCCCCAGAAGTCATTGCTCCTACCTACCGCTCCCCCGTGTGGCTATCACTCTAGTCAGAACCTGCACGTTGGTAATGCCGGCAAAAACAAAAGAAACGTTAAATTAAATGTTAACTTTTAAATTAACTTAAGCACGTGTTTATAGTTAGACTAGTATTTATTTATTTATTTATTTATTAACATGAGTTTCATGAATATAGCTGTCTCGTCCACGTTCCAAATATTCTTCTCTGTGAATTTGTGGTGGTCCAGGACCTTCTGCAAATTGAGGTAGAAGGAGTTCACATTGAAACTAGTTGCCCGCTGAATGCTGGTGGCTTGGGGGCTGCAGATGGACAGGGAGGTGGCACGCTGGAGAAATGATGTGAGCCAGTCCTTTCCTGCCATCTCCTTGTTCTCCCACGAGGCAGGGCATTTGCAGTGAAATCTTGCTCCAAGTTGGTATGCAAGCCTGCGTACCTGAGCTCATGGAACATTTTTATAATGAAACAGAACATTTTTATAACTTATCTTGGTAATCATCTTGGTTTGTGTGTGTTTTGTATTCATATTTAACTGTATATAGTTCTGTATTTATTTGTATTCATATTTAACTGTATACAGTTCTGTATTTATTGGGGTTCATGTGTGAAAGTAGGATGTAGTTTAATTTTGTGTTTCCCTGTTTTCTTCACACTGACCTCTTTAGGGCTCAAGCCAAAGTAAATTGCAGCTTCTCTTTAAAGATAGGCCTGTAGCTTGCCCTCCTGCTCTGGGTTGCACACCCTATTTTTCGGGTTCAAGTAGCCTGGGGGCCTAACTTGCAGTGGGGTTGTCTCAGCTATCCTCTACACGTGCCGTGACAGGGTGACATGATTGAGGCCATGTATTTCAGCTGCACACCTAATGCTGACCTCCCTAGACACTATATCTAAATAGGCCCTTTCATATACCTCTGGCTCAACCTCTCCTCTCCTTGTAGTTTTTCTCCTTACTCTTGCCATTTTCTGTAGGTTCATATGGTTAAATAACTATTAAACATCGAAAACACATTCATGCATTACAAATGTTTTTATTATTTATTGCAAAACTTTTTTATTCAATGCTTAAACACATAGTGTGACTAATGCAATAAACATAACATTTCTCAAGAACAATTTTTGAAGGGGACACCAATAATTCAGGCAAACTTGTACTTGCAAGGACGTGTGTACAGAGGGGAAGGCCTTACTACTATCATTAGTGTAGCATAGAGATCGTTCCATTATCCTTCTTCTCAAAGTTGCTTTCTGGTTCAATGAAAAAACTGACTAAAACTGACTCTTCAAAACCTTTAATTTTTTTATTACAATATTTTTGAAGTTGTTTACACAATCATTCACACAATCAAATTTTCCTGACTGGCTAAAAAGGATGCCTAACTGGTGGACCCAAGAAAGGCAGGATGAACAGCCAGCCTGTGTGATTAGACTGACACAGTGTGCGCCACAATGCACATAGAGAGCTAATGTTGCTGCTCCCTCACTATTGCCTGTGCACCGCTGTACTTTCCTGCCATGTTTGAGGCGCCATCGTAACTCTGCCCACGTAAAGCAGACATGGGCAGATTGAGCCTCAACAGCACATCAGTGACCGTCCCTGGCCTGTTGTCTCTGACCAACTGTATAATCCAATAAATTCCTAATGTGGAACAAAGTCATGGTCAACATAGCGCAGACAGACACTTTCCTGCTCAACACCAGAAATATCCTAGGTACCATTAACTACTACAGAAACTGAACAAGGGCTAGAGACCTAATCTCACTTGCAATGCTTCGGATTATTGTATTGGCCATAATTTCAGGATTTCATTCTGTGATTTAGGGCTTGTGTTTGCAATGGTGCAATCAGTTAGTTTACCCCATGCACTGGATAACTGGGCACTGATTAGGTTTGGCTGATGTGCACTCACAGTCACATAATGTCGGTGGGCTTGGGAGGTCTGGTGTGCTGTACATTTTTCAATGGCTTTTTTTTCTCCAATTTCTTAAGCTTGTACTAATGAAAGCAGCATCAGGTCTATGACCTAAAGAGTACTGATTTGAAACACATTTGCTGCAGTTAAAACACAGACCCCTCTCACTGATGGACCGTGATGTAGCCATGGAAAGTCTTGGTACCATTTCTCTTGGAATGCCAATGCCTTGTTTGGAAGTATTTGTTTTTCGATACACTGGGAATGTGGTTGGTATGGCTTTGTGCAGTCACTGAGATCTGAACTAAAGACTGTGCTCCTGTCCCCTGTGCTGGTGCTGGCAGTATCGTCTCCGTGTGCTGCTTTCTCTGGCTCTCTCCCTGGTTCTTCCTCTACTCTCACTTACCCCTTTTCCACCAAAAAAGAACTGGTTCGGAACTGGTGCTGGTTCAAAGTTGGTTACGACACTGTGTACATCGCCATACGTCTTAGCTAGAAACGCTTGCAAGTATAACATTACTTTGGGATTATCTCTAACTCGTGTACCAAGAAGGCTTTAAAAACAATTGAAATGTGTAAGTCTTTTAATCTTTTCCTTTGATATGTAATCTTTTCTGATTAGTTATGTACCCCTGTCTTTTGTCTTTTTTTTTCTTTCCGTTGTGACTGTATTCTTCTTTGCTTACATAATGTTTTCAATAAAAAAAAATATAAGAAAAACTAGAAACGCTTGCCCCAACTTCAAGCATAACAATTACAATGGCGGACTACATCGTGTTTCTGCAAATGTTTCTCCTGGCTTTGCGATCCTATATTATGGTCAGAAAAGATGTTTAGAACACCCGCCCCAGCCCCCGACGTAAGCAAGACGTGGTAAAAGAACGGTTGTAGTCCAGCAAAGAGTTGGTGCCGCTTTGGAAACAGTTTTCCTGGCCGAGAACCGGTTCTTTGGCTGTCGAAACACAAAGAACTGGTTTGCGAGTAGGCACTGGCTCCGAACCGGCTCTCAAAACGCTTTGGTGGAAAAGGGTTAACTGTCTCAGGACAGTCTGACTCCTGGAACAGAAGAGGTGTTGCATAACTACCTCATCCAACCCAATAGCAAGACTTCTAAATAAAGACTCTTTTTTTCATAACACTTGTTAAATTGTGCACTTGCTAATATCTGGAGAAAAACTGCACTCTTCGTGTGATATTATATTATATTAGCTATAGTAAATGATATAAACCGACTAAATCACAGTGAAAGCGTGAAAATCTAAATGCGCACCCGCGCTAGTCTAATCTACACGACTACATCACGTAGTGTATGCGTACACTCTATGGGTGTGTGTGTGTATGTGTGTGTGTGTGAGGGATATACTACAGTATTAAACAAGCTAGGTAAAAGCATCGAGTCTGTGCCATAGACTGTAAAAAACAAGGGTAAACGTTATAATCGCTAACATAGCAGACTACATCGGGGCCAAAAGTACATTGTACACAATCATATATATTTTTTAAATGATTTATTAATGACTCAGCATCATCTATATTAAAGAGAAAATAATCACTTCATCTGATGTTTAAAGTGAATAAAATATCATTGACTTACTGGAGTTCCACAACTACTCAAAAACTTTGTTCTCTCGCACCTGACTGTGTCTGTGTGTGTGTGTGTGTGTGTGTGTGTGTGTGTGTGTGTGTGTGTGTGTGTGTGTGTGTGTGTGTGTCTGTGTGTGTTGAGGTGAAAGGGGAGCAGGCAGTGTCCCATTTGCATTTATATTGTTTTACTACTTGCACAACTATTTTAAGTATATATCAATCTTATTTACAATACACATATTTTGTTGATATTTCAGGGGTACACATGGGGAACAGGATAGTAAAATAAAGCGCTTCCAATATTACTTTACTTTTTTTTCTTTTTTCTTTACTGTTTCCAAAACCGACTTGTCATGCTGTTCCTCCACTGAACACTAGAGGGAACCAGTTTGCATAAATAAAGTGGTACCAAGAACTTGGATGTACTTCAACACAATGACATTATTAGTCAAATGAACTGTCAGAAGAGTGTCCTATTTACACAGACACACTACCTCGCACACAAACACACACACAAAGTTACCTGTTTGATCAGCCCATCCATATTGAGTACCCTTCCGTGTTAGAGAGAGAGAGAGAGAGAGAGAGAGAGAGAGAGAGAGAGAGAGAGAGAGAGAGAGAGAGAGAGAGAGAGAGAGAGCAAACACATGAGAAATGATGAGAGCAAACCAGCAGTGATACAATAGAGGAAGTCCATTCTTGGATTTCCTCTTCCATGTGTTTATGTTTTCAACTATCACTAGGCAAAAGTGTGAGTTTATCCTATATGAATGAACACACATTCGCTAGAGGACAGTTAATATATATATATGTGTGTGTGTGTGTGTGTGTGTGTGTGTGTGTGTGTGTGTGTGTGTATATATATATAAATATAAAGGTATAACAACAACACTAAGATAAAGCCACAAAAATCATTCAACTCCATACAATGTTACGTATAATAATAAGTGAGCATTTTGAAATTGTCTTAGTAAAATTAATTGGTTTCTGAAGTGATTCAAGATGAGTATCGGTCTAAGGGCAAAATATTCTAGTTCTTATTGAGAATATTGGATTATAAAGTGGATATTATAGTCAATAGACCAGCAAACGTCATGTAAGTCTCTGTCTCTCTCTCTCTCACACACACACACACACACACACACACACACACACACACACACACACACACACACACACACACACACACACACACACAGATCAGGAAGTGCTGTCTTGAGTTGTGTGCTAGTCGGCGGATTTGGCTGTTTGATGAGGATGTGTGTGTGCAGAAGTGTGTGTGTGTCGAAGCATGTTAATTAAGGATCTAATGACTTTGGTGTGCTGACGGCCCTGAACACCCCGAATGGGCCCCGACATACAAGAGCATCATGGGCTCCAGGATAAAGTAAGATTCTCTCCGTTTGCCTCTCGATTTCTCTCTGTTTGCTCACATTGCGGTCTCCTGCTTACTTCCTCTTCCTCGCTCTGTCGTTCTCGGACGTGAGGACTTTTTCTATCACGATTCAGTGAATAAACTCCAACACCAGAGCAAGTGTGGAGGTGAGATCTGCAGATGTTGAGTTTGGACAGGTTTCCTCTGAGATGCTCATCACCTCATCCTTCATTTCAAGCTGCCTTGAGAAAAGAAAAGATAATGCACAGTGGCCTCAAAACTGCTTTAAGTCACAAAAATATGTCTGCATAATGTCATTGCATTAGACAAAATCATAAAAAGCATCATGACTTTTCTTCATCGTTGCTGGAGTCTCATTGTGTCGGAAACTAGTAGGTGTTTTTCCACTTTACAGTGGACGTGTTAAGTTTCGCACAGGTGTTGAAATTCACATTAACTATTAACACCCTAAACACCACATCTATCATGAATATCATATCTTATATATCTCAATCACAAATGGAGACCCTTCATTCTCCGATTTTTCTAAAAAGTTGCACTGATCTCCCATTAAAAGTCATGCATGAAAATCTGAACATTTCTCAAATTTTCTCAAGAGCAAATAACTGATATTTTGTAATTAATGCAACCTTTCCTGCCACAAACATGCTGTTAGGATCATTACATTTGCATTAATGTAATAAAGAGCGCCCGAAATGTTCAGTCAGAAGTTTTTTCTGTTGATGTGCTTCAACTAACTTAGCAGTCGACCACATCCTGCTCCTCGCACGAAGCTTCATATCAAGAGTTTATGAGCAGAATTAACAGAAGATAATGATTCATTGCTCATCCCATTCAGAGTCATGGTCATTCTGACAGCGTTTATGTTTCACATCAGAACTGTAATGTTTTTATGCTGTGATTTCAATGGTTGTTTTGTTATGATGACTATTTTTTTCCTCATGGTTTTGTTGTTCTCAGAGAAAACCCTGATAAAACGTTCTACTGGTGCTTTCAAGCCTCATGTCCAATCGCCAGAGATAAAGGTGGGCCTCACACACACACACACACACACACACACACACACACACACACACACACACACACACACACACACACACACACACACACACACACACACACACACACGGACTAACTGATGCAATAAACACACACGCACACAGAAGCCTGTCTTTTCTGAGAATGGCTCTTCCTGTCACATGACTGAACCAGAAAAACCACACACCCGGGCCGATACACACTCATCAGAAAGAGAAAAGCAGGGGAGCTAGTTAGTATGCTGTCCTCTGCTAACAGGGTTATAGAGATGAGGTCTGGCTCTTTGTGGATAACTTTGACCTGACTTTAACCACATCCTCTAGTTGAGAAATGAACTGATGTGCCTGACCCGCACGTGTGTGTGTGTGTGTGTGTGTGTGTTTTCTTTCTGTCCAAGTAGATCCTGGTGTGCTGTTTCAGTTCCCTGAAGACTTTAATGATGAGGTTAGTCCTCGAGATCACTGTGGTTATTTCCTTCTGGCTTTTATTTATTTATCTGGTCACACTTTAGTTTAGGGTCCAACTCTCACTATTAACTATGACTCTTGCTGCTCATTAATAGTTTGTACGGTAGTTGTTAAGTTTATGTATTGGGGGAATTAAGGGATGTAGAATATGGTCATGCAGTATAAGGCATTAATATGTGATTTATAAGTACTAATAAACAGTCAATATCATAGCAATATGCATGCTAATGAGCCACTAGTTAATAATGAGAATTGGACCCTAAACTAAAGTGTTACCATTTATTTTTATTAATTTATTTTATTTGCATTAATATAACTGTTTAACTAGTATTTTATTTGTATGTACTTACCATTTATGTAATAACAAAGTTTTAAAATAAGGGAAAATATAAAACATTGCATAAAAAAATAAATGCATAAATAATAATGCACCTCTCACTATGATATAATAGCTAAGTTTTAAGAATTGTGGAAATATTAATAAATAAAAATACTGCATAAATAAATAAAAATGCATGATGCATAAATACAATTTAATAATATACTGTGCAGATATATAATCAATTGTATAATTGATAACATTTCAGAATTTATCCTATTTACTTCTTAAAACATGTTCCAAGTCTTATTTTTCATGATTCAGCTGACATTTTTAAAGATTTTTTTCATCTTTCCTCAAAATATAACAAACTTGTGTCACTTCTGCAACTATATATATATATATATATATATATATATATATATACACAAACATACATATACAGTATATAAACAATACATACTTGAAATTGTTTTAGCCTTTCTAAACTGTAGACAGCAGTGAAAAGTATTTTAACGACTTTTAACATTAATATAATAGAGATTACACCAATAATAGAAAAAATAAAGACAGATTTTAAACTTGACAGGCCTTACCGGGTAATTTTACATTTAGCCTCCACGTCTGGGTCCAAAAGTCTCCTCAGATCCACCACAATCCACTGCAAACTCACATTCTGGTGTCAAACACCCAGTTTTCATGATCCACTGCAGTCTCTAGGGATTCTTCCTGTTGAACTCAGAAATATCTCACATTGTGCATGTAAAATGTGTCGCGAAAGCAAAGGCATATTGAGTGATAACGTCTGCTGTTCTCACACAGGAGTCTCTGCAGTCCTTGCCTCGCTTCTGCTTCCCTTATGACATAGAGAGGTGAAAATCATTCATTATTATTATTGACTATAGTAATGCACACGCCAGTCTTTTACCTTTTATGACTGATTAACCGTTTGATTGCCAGGGCGAAGGACACGGTTGCTGTGCAGCACTTCACATTCGTGTTGACGGATCTGGAGGGATGTCAGCGCTTCGGTTTCTGCAGACTCACGTCCAGCTCTCAGACCTGCTTCTGCATCCTCAGGTCTCAAAACACACAGAAAAACAGACAGTTTCACTCTCAGTGCACATGGCTGAGGACTGATTCTCGTCGATGAAGCCCCTGTTAATGATTAACAGTCTGATTCTCATGGCCGTTGGCTAAACACATTCACCTAGGCCCGTTTTCATGTCTCGTCAGAACGTTAGAGTTATGATCTGCTTTAAGTTCTTAGTTTTAGCTCATAATAAGTACATACAAAACAGACTTAGCAGTGCGATTTCTTTCTCTCTCAGTTATTTGCCATGGTTTGAGGTCTTCTACAAACTTCTGAATAACCTAGCTGACTACTGGACGAAAGGACAGGTGAGGTTTATACGGCGAAAAAAGTTTGGCATAATTAAGATCTAGTTAAAGTAGATCTTGATAAAGTATCTTCTGCTCACCAAAGCTGCATTTATTTGATCAGAACTACAGTAAAAACAGTAATATTGTGAAATATTATGACAATTTAAAATAGCTGCTTTCTATGTAAATATGTTAAACTGTAATTTATTTCCATGATCAAAGCTGAATTTTCAGCAAATGAAGTAATCCAGCCTTCAGTTTCACAAGATCCTTCAGTAATCATTTCCTGATTTGAAGCTCAATTATTATTGGTTTTAAATGCTTAATAATGGTATCAAACTTTAAAACAGTTTTTGCTGCTTAATATTTTTGTGGAAACGGATACTTTTTTATTCATCGGATACTTTTTTCTTGTCATTTTAAAATGAGAAAAATGGAAAACAGTTATTTTAAATGGTAATAACATTTCACAATATTACCGTTTTACTGTATTTTCAAATCAAATAAATGCAGCCAACCTAAATTTTTTCCAAACATTTTCCAAATGATTCCAAACTTGTGACCATTAATGTATCTAAAACCGTTTTGTTGATTTGCACACCCTGGCAGACCAATGAGATGAAAGAGTTGCTCTCGGTTCTCTACAAGCACCCCGTCCCACCGGCGAACGGCTCCATCACGCTGCAGATGGTAAGTGCTGATTGGCTGCTGGAAGTTCTGTTTATGACATCACGTGTGACATCACAATCAGGGTCGTTTGTTCTTCACTGAGGGAGGGAAGCTAATGATCAGAAGGAAGATGCCTGGCATCTGTGGACACGCCCCTAAAGGGGAAGAGTCAGAGGGGGTGAGTCCCTGATCTGCTGTACAACGAGCCGACCGGACTAAACCTTCACTTCAGCGTCTAATAAACCCTAATGCATGCCATAATTCGGGATTGACCTAATCCAGCATCTGAAACTAACCACAAAACGGACCAAAGCTTAATTAAAACACTAACTAGAACTCAAATTTATCACAAAATGAATCCCAAAACCTTTGTTCATCTAACCTAAAACCCTTGAGGTATCTGCTAACCAAACATGCAATTTAGTTTGGCACTTTTGTGAAATATTGTTCCTCTGCCTCAGATCCCCTACTTTATCGCGCCGGATCCCAAAGGCTTGCCCTCAATCCCAGAGAGTGTGAGTTTTTCCCCATCGATTCTATTCTATGATTTCAATAATGTGTGGATTTGATCTGCCTGATCATTTCTCGATTATTATAAGCTTGTGTGTGTGTGTGTGTGTATCAGAGGAACCTGACGGAGCTGGTGGTGGCGGTGGATGTGGGGAATCTCCTTCAGCTCTACGCCAGCATGTTGTTCGAGAGACGGATCCTCATTTACTGCAGTAAACTCAGCACGGTGAGTTCAGTCGGGACGCTTTAGTGCTACTAAAACTTAACATGAAAACAGAAGAGCATGGCGCTAGCAACACCACAAGTGCGTCCCAATTCACGTACTTGTGCACTATTGTATGCAGTTATTTTAGTATAAATAGTGCAAGTTCACACTGAAAATTCCAAAAAGAAAAAGTGCACTTTAAACACCCGGATGATGCACTAAATTAACAGGAAAAACAAAGTGTGGTCTGTTGGACACTTCATGCACTCAACTGTAGCAGCTTTAATTACATAGCAGAGGGGGAGGAGCATCAGACTTCCATGTTGATGATAAAGTAACCTTATAAAATTCACACATTACATGGATGAGTACATAGTGCATAAGTACATAGAGTATATGTGCATAGTGTATGGTGTCATTTGGGATGCAACTCAAGGTCATGGGTTCAATTCCCAGGGAATGTATGTACTGAAATACATAACTTGACTGCAATGTAATTCGCTTTGGATACCATAAATATTAATGTGAAACAAAGGAATAGTCAACTGAAAAACATTCTTCACCCTCATGTTTCAACCTGTATCCCCAGCTTACAGTAAATGGTCTTGTAACTTTGGCTAATGTTCTGGGAAGGCTTTATTAAAGTTATGAACAAACGTTCTTCCACTAACACATAGTAATAGAACATTTATTAAAAGTTGGCACAAAAACATAGTAATAATCAACGTAACATTTAAAAAATATATATTTTGTAATTTTTGTTTTGCTGGGATGATGTTATTTCCACGAAACACAAATTAAGAATTTCAAAGAATTTTAATGCGACTCTTTTCTCAAAGTGACTGATTAAAACTGATTTAAATAACAACTAACAATAAGCAAAAGTAGTCCATGCATCTTGTCCACTATTACATGTGCATTATGCTATAAAAGTCATCTTCCACAAATTATGTCGGATTGCTTAATTACCATTTGGGAATCGCATGTAAACCGTGCGCCTGATTTTCATTTTGGTGCGGTGCAGCTTTCTACAGCATCCCTACAAACCGTAAAATGGTCAAATGGACTTGGTTCGTCATCCGAAACCCCAGTGCAAAAACGCCTAAACA
The DNA here is from genome assembly GCF_051911475.1 of Siphateles boraxobius. Taxonomy (NCBI): domain Eukaryota; kingdom Metazoa; phylum Chordata; class Actinopteri; order Cypriniformes; family Leuciscidae; genus Siphateles; species Siphateles boraxobius. The sequence goes on along the minus strand of NW_027509108.1, from coordinate 1,162,841 downwards.
CCTAATCAGGCGTGACACACAGCAAAATCCCCAGTGTTAAATTAACACTGCTCAGTGTTTATATGAATCCACACTCTCAGAGTGTTATAGTAACACTGAACCAGTGTTGAAGTTAATGAGATAATTAAATGCTTAATTGAGTGATGATTGAGCATTATTGAAGACACTTGATGTTTACAACTAGAGTCACTGAAGGAAAAAAATGGTAATTGCTATGTTACCATTATGGTGATCAGTGTTTGCTTTAGTTGGGCTCTTGACCCTCATGTCATTAAGTTTAGATTTTGTTTGGCTGCTGTACCTGAGTTATAACAGTCAGATAGAGAAAAGGTGATCTGATGGTGTTGGTTGTGTTTTAACATAATCATTGTTTCACAATTATTTGACCTGAATCACTGAACTCGTATAAAGCCCAATTTCCTAGTAAGATTTACTTTATTAATTCTATCAGCCCTGTCTCTGTATAGCATGATTTTTTTAACTTTTACAACACAATCCGAATAATTTATTCAAGTTGTTCACGTATAATTTTTTTTATTTTTGACACAAACATCAAGAATGAGCCTGTGAATCTCAACAATGGTGGCAATTATAAAGCATGTTGCAGTGCATTCTGGGTGCCACCAATCAAAACTCATTCATGGCTCCCATCATGCATGGCTGCATTGAACTTATGTTCAGAGGTAATATCTGTTTGTCACCATTGCTGAGATTCATACGCTAGTTATTCATCTTTGTGTGTGCCTACCTTAAATACTTCCAAAGAAGGATTTTTTTTTTTTTTTGTAATTGATTTGATCCTTTGGATTTTATTGAAAAAGCTATAAATGGTACGCTCAACGACGACAGTGCTGCTGTAATCCATAAGGTAAACTTAACTCAGAAATTATGCTCTCAATGAGTTCAGTGATTCAGATCAAATAATGATTATGTTAAAACACAACCAACACCCTCAGAAAACCTGTTTTTTGTTCATCTGGCTGTTATAACTAAATTACAGCAGCCAAACAAAATCTAAAGTTAATAATCAAGAGGCCAACTAAACTAAACACCAATCACCATAATGGTGACCATTTTACATTAATTTTCTCCTTCAGTGATTCTGCTTGTTAACATCAAGTGTCTTCAATAATACTCAATCATCACTCAATTAAGCACTTAATTATCTCATTCACTTCAACACTGGTTCAGTGTTACTATAACACTCTGAGAGTGTGGACTCATATAAACACTGAGTAGTGTTAATTTAACACTGGGGATTTTGCTGTGCACAATCTCAGTTTTTGTCCCAACCAGCTGCAGCATATTGTTTGGTTTCTATTTATATTCCAAAAATCAATTAAACATCTTCAGATTATCTGAGAATGTTATTTCTTTCATTTAAGGCAGAAAAGTCACTTGTTGCTAGACACTTATTGTGTAGGATCTAGTAAGGACACGGCTTCATTAAACATTAAAACTTCAGTGTTTTGTGTGTGTTCAGCTCACGGCCTGCGTACACGCGTGTAACGGGATGCTCTTCCCCATGTACTGGCAGCACATCTTCATTCCAGTACTGCCGCCTCATCTGCTGGACTACTGCTGGTATGACACACACACACACAAACACACACACACACACACACACACACACACAACCCCTAAGCCTACCCATCACACACACACACACACACACACACACACACACACACACACACACACACACACACACACACACACACACACACACACAACCCCTAAGCCTACCCATCACACACTCACACACACACACACACACACACACAACCCCTAAGCCTACCCATCACACACTCTCTCTCTCACACACACACACACACACACACACACGACCCCTAAGCCTACCCATCAAACACTCACACACACGACCCGTAAGCCTACCCATCACACACACACACGACCCCTAAGCCTACCCATCACACACACACACAAAACACACACACACACGCACTACCCCCAAGCCTACCCATCACACACTCTCACAAACACAAACACAGACTAACCCGACCCCTAAACCTACCCATCACACACACACACACATACACCCGACACCTAAACCTACCCATCACAAACACACACACACACGACCCTTAAGCCTACCCATGACACACACACACACGACCCCTAAGCCTACCCATCACACACTCTCTCTCACACACAGACTAACCTGACCCCTAAACCTACCCATCACACACACACGCACACACACACGCACACAGACTAACCCGACCCCTAAACCTACCCATCACACACACACAACCCCTAAGCCTACCCATCACACACTCACACACACTACACACACACACACACACACACACACACACACACACACACACACACACACACACACACACACACACACACACACACACACACACACACACACACACAACCCCTAAGCCTACCCATCACACACTCACACACACCCAACCCCTAAGCCTACCCATCACACACTCTCACACACACACACACGACCCCTAAGCCTACCCATCACACACACACACACACACACACACACACACACACACACACACACACACACACACACACACACACACACACACACACCCCCTAAGCCTACCCATCACGCACTCTCTCTCTCTCTCACACACACACACACACACACACACACACACGACCCCTAAGCCTACCCATCAAACACTCACACACACGACCCGTAAGCCTACCCATCACACACACACACACGACCCCTAAGCCTACCCATCACACACACACACAACACACACACACACACACACACACGCACTACCCCCAAGCCTACCCATCACACACTCTCACAAACACACAGACTAACCCGACCCCTAAACCTACCCATCACACACACACACATACACCCGACACCTAAACCTACCCATCACAAACACACACACACACACGACCCTTAAGCCTACCCATGACACACACACACACGACCCCTAAGCCTACCCATCACACACTCTCACAAACACACAGACTAACCCGACCCCTAAACCTACCCATCACACACACACACATACACCCGACACCTAAACCTACCCATCACAAATACACACACACACACGACCCTTAAGCCTACCCATGACACACACACACACGACCCCTAAGCCTACCCATCACACACTCTCTCTCACACACAGACTAACCTGACCCCTAAACCTACCCATCACACACACACACGCACACACACACGCACACAGACTAACCCGACCCCTAAACCTACCCATCACACACACACAACCCCTAAGCCTACCCATCACACACTCACACACACACACACACACACACACACACACACACACAACCCCTAAGCCTACCCATCACACACTCACACACACCCAACCCCTAAGCCTACCCATCACACACACACACACACACACACACACACACACACACACACACACATGACCCCTAAGCCTACCCATCACACACACACAAACACACACACACACACTAACCCGACCCCTAAACCTACCCATCACACACAAAAAAGAAAATTAAAAAAAAGAGAAAAGAGAAGAAAGCAGTGTTTGTCAACTAGGGGGCCTCAGTATGATATATTGCCTATAATATTAATATTAACTAATAATATGAACACATCCTTCATTAACACCACCTAATTCTACCTCAGCGCACCGATGCCGTACCTCATTGGAATCCACTCCAGCCTGGCGGAGGTACGACCATTCCCTCATTCATCGTCTTCTCTCACAGTTTGTGTCGCATAAACACTCACATTACGGTTCCTTCTGTGTGTTTTGGTGCGACAGAGAGTCAAGAGTCGAGCTCTGGAGGACGTGGTCATACTAAACGTTGACACCAACACACTGGAGTCGCCCCACGAGGACCTGAAAAAGATCCCGGCCGACGTGGTGAGACTCGTTTGCTCGTCTTCGCTGGCCTCTGACACGCAGCGGCTGAAGGTTTACAGCAAACACTGTTTCTGCAGGTGGCGGGACTGAAGGTCAGGCTGAAGAGACAGGCGGCGTCGGCGGGGTCAGGGGTCGCGCACGCGTTCCTCCGCGCGCAGGCTCTGCTGTTCGGCGGGTACAGAGATGCATTACAGTCGCCTGCCGTGAGTGACGCTCGTTTACATAAACATTAGCATCAGGTTTATCAATGCTCTCTTCAATGTTCCTCTCTCTCACTCTGAAGGAAGGGCCGGTTGTGTTCTGCAACGAGACGTTTCTGAGTCATAAGTCTCAAAGCATGCGGGAGTTTTTGGAGAGCGCGGTTCACCTGCAGTGCTTTAAAGAGGTAACTGCAAACTCACACATCCACAATGTCAAGTCAAGTCACCATTTATATAGCATTTTTCAAAGCCGCTTTACAGTGATAATAGGACATTAAAGTAACAGATTGTTTTGGCTTTACAGCAGCTCTAGAATTAAGTTCTTGTCCAGCTAAAATTAGTGTTTGTTTCATTCACTTCCGTTGCAAAGATCATTAGTTATTAACTTAGGGGGCACTAACAGGACACCGTTTTAACTGAAACCAGAAAACTTTCAATGTGTTCTGGCCGTTCATTTGCACGACAACAGTGTTTGGTGGCTCAAAACGCAAACTTTGAAGTAGGTTACAAGGGGAAAAACGTTATCATCTCCGTGTAATCTTCAAAAATGTGAATCTGTGAAAACGGTGACGGCGCGCACATGCATATTTTGTGTTTAGTCTATAGGTATGCGCAATGTCAGGAATTATCTTAACCCAAGACACTACAGGCGAAACCATTGATTTTTTCATGCACTGGTCAAATTTGAGGGCTGTTTTGCTTCCATAATATGTCTTCTTTCAGTTTAGTGGAATGAAAACATCCAAAAATACACATTTAAGTGTTTATTTTGTTGCACTTCATCTATTTACATCTATTTATTTAAATAGCAATACGGATCGTTAAAGGCTAAAAACTACAATTAAAACTAAAATTAGAATTAAAGGTGACTTGTGTAATATCCGCTAATAAAATCAATTCATACTCCACATTCCATACCAGATGGGGGCAATCTACCTCCAGAAAGTGAATTGATCTACTCTAGAGTAACAAACGAGAAACAGCATAGTCTCTATGCTCCGCCCCTACCTTCACAACGACCCTAGAGCCATAGCCGAAGCCGAGCCAACTCCTAATAGAGGACGTTTTGAGTCCAGAGGAACGTTGGTTGATGTCAAGTGATTTTTAAATGACATCTTCAAACTACTCCCCTTCACCAGTGAATGTTCATATTCGTTTTGTTCATATTACATTTTTATTGTTAGTTTGAATCACATTAATTTGACAGACAGCATTCGCTGCTGTTGACCAAGCTAGCGCCATTCAGATCTGCCAACTCTCACGAATTCACTGTCACCGATTCTGTCAATGTTATTACGCAATTTAAACAAAAAATACTGTTTTGGCGCTTGTAAATGTTAACGTTACACGACAGATCCCTAGCGCACGTGAACCGATCATCTCTACTAGCTAATAGTAAAAACACACGAACACTGTTGAAAGATACAGTATGCTACAACTTACCAAAATGTATTCTTCATACATAATACCGACCAATCATTTTTTTAATCAGCGTGCAGAGGTCAATAACATAGCTGGAGAACAAATATGTCAGATTTACCTCAGGAAAGCAATTTAGTAAACATAATATAGCTCACGTAGTTCTCATTACACCTTTCAATGTAGCCATCGCTAACTTTAGAACTAATATCGAACAGCCTTTGATATATTTCTATGTTATAACTTCCCGAAAAAACTAAACAAACATATAAAACAAACTTCTAGCGAAATACTAACAGCATCTTATTTACCAATCCAAAAGAAATGTTGGAAGTTCGGACTCAAACCTCATTTATTTAATTTCCATTAGTTGTCTCCAACGATGGAAAGCAGTGCCAATGTTAACTCTGGTTCTGCTCCTTTTTTTATCCGATTTTATTTGTGATTCCGAGCGCGTTTTTTTCCCTGCAGCGGGTGGTTGTGGTGGTGGTAAGGGTCTCTTGCCAAGGGCTTCAGCCATTCTTCCGCTCTCTTCCCTGAACTGAACTGTAGTAGTGGGGTGTACTTTCCACACGATTGACATCAGGTTCAAATACGCCCACAAGCCATGCGACTTATTCGTGTATTGCAGTTTGTTGCCCGCATACCGCCTCCCATGGCCGAAACTGGTATTATGACATCTGTCGGGCCAGGGCTAGTAATTTAGCATGCTAATTCAGGTTGATATCTCTGCAACACTATAACTTTTAATTTTTTAATAACATCCTCGCCCTTATTACTTCTCATTCTTTTGATCTGTGTAACTCATTTTTTGTATATTTTTAACTCAATTCTGACACATGGCACCTTTAAAGTGCCCCCATAATGCTTTTTCAGATATTCCCTTTCATGCAGTGTGTTATTCAGCGGTTTGTGGATGTGAAAGGACTCAAAGTTTCAAAGATCAAAGTGCAGATAAATGGAGTGATTTTCTCCTGAAAGAAAGAATTGATTCTGAACAGCCTGAAATTAGTCTTAAGTAATTCAAATCTTACTTGCTGCTCAAGCCTACGTACCGTAAGTTTGTCCCATGCCAGCCAATGGTCTTGATTGGCTGCCCGCGAACAATGTCTACTTTGACCCTCAAAAACACTTTAGTTGTAGCCAAGACTGAAAGAGTTTGGTTCATCTTGTTGACATGTTGAGAAGACACTTGTTTTAGCTGCCAAAGCAAATCCAATTTGATGCACTTCCAGGATGAGAATGATACAGTAAAACCGACACCAACGTTACTGTTCGTATCACTGTATATTAAGTGCTAAGGAAGATCTGGAGCTGAAATTTAGAAATAGTAATGGCCGTTTGGTTTCCAACACACGCTGTAAGCGGTCGACCAATCACAACAGACTGGGCCATCTGACCAATCAGAACAGAGCAGACCAATCACAACAGGCTGGGCCATCTAACCAATCAGAGCAGAGCGGACCAATCACAACAGACTGGGCCATCTGACCAATCAGAGCAGAGCAGATCAGACCAATCACAACAGACTGGACCATCTGACCAATCAGAGCAGAGTAGACCAATCAAAACAGACTAGGCCATCTGACCAATCAGAGCAGACCAATCACAACAGACCGGGCCATCTGACCAATCAGAGCAGAGTAGACCAATCGCAACAGACCGAGCCATCTGACCAATCAGAGCAGAGTAAACCAATCACAACAGACTGGGTCATCTGACTGATCAGAGCAGAGTAGACTGGACCATCTGACCAATCAGAGCAGAGTAGACCAATCAAAACAGACTGGCCCATCTGAACAATCAGAGCAGAGCAGAGTAGACCAATCAAAACAGACTGGGCCATCTGACCAATCAGAGCAGAGCAGACCAATCACAACAGACTGAGCCATCTGACCAATCAGAGCAGAGTAGACCAATCACAACAGACCGGGCCATCTGACCAATCAGAGCAGAGTAGACCAATCACAACAGACCGGGCCATCTGACCAATCAGAGCAGAGTAGACCAATCACAACAGACCGGGCCATCTGACCAATCAGAGTAGAGTAGACCAATCACAACAGACCGGGCCATCTGACCAATCAGAGTAGAGTAGACCAATCACAACAGACCGGGCCCTCTGACCAATCAGAGTAGAGTAGTAGACCAATCACAACAGACCGACCCATCTGACCAATCAGAGCAGAGTAGACCAATCAAAACAGACTGGGCCATCTGACCAATCAGAGCAGAGTAGACCAATCACAATAGACTGGGCCATCTGACCAATCAGAGCAGACCAATCACAACAGACCGGGCCATCTGACCAATCAGAGCAGAGCAGACCAATTACAACAGACCGAGCCATCTGACCAATCAGAGCAGAGTAGACCAATCACAACAGACTGGGTCATCTGACCAATCAGAGCAGAGTAGACCAATGAAAACAGACTGGACCATCTGACCAATCAGAGCAGAGTAGACTGGACCATCTGACCAATCAGAGCAGAGTAGACCAATCAAAACAGACTGGGCCATCTGACCAATCAGAGCAGAGCAGAGTAGACCAATCAAAACAGACTGGGCCACCTGACCAATCAGAGCAGAGTAGACCAATCACAACAGACCGGGCCATCTGACCAATCAGAGCAGAGTAGACCAATCACAACAGACCGACCCATCTGACCAATCAGAGCAGAGTAGACCAATCACAACAGACTGGGTCATCTGACCAATCAGAGCAGAATAGACCAATCAAAACAGACTGGACCATCTGACCAATCAGAGCAGAGTAGACTGGACCATCTGACCAATCAGAGCAGAGTAGACCAATCACAACAGACTGGGTCATCTGACCAATCAGAGCAGAATAGACCAATCAAAACAGACTGGACCATCTGACCAATCAGAGCAGAGTAGACCAATCAAAACAGACTGGGCCATCTGACCAATCAGAGCAGAGCAGAGTAGACCAATCAAAACAGACTGGGCCATCTGACCAATCAGAGCAGAGCAGAGCAGACCAATCACAACAGACTGAGCCATCTGACCAATCAGAACAGAGTAGACCAATCACAACAGACTGGGCCATCTGACCAATCAGAGCAGAGCAGACCAATCACAACAGGCTGGGCCATCTGACCAATCAGAGCAGAGCAGACAAAATCACAACAGACTGGGCCATCTGACCAATCAGAGCAGAGCAGAGCAGACCAATCACAACAGACTGAGCCATCTGACCAATCAGAGCAGAGCAGAGTAGACCAATCAAAACAGACTGGGCCATCTGACCAATCAGAGCAGAGCAGAGCAGACCAATCACAACAGACTGAGCCATCGGACCAATCAGAACAGAGTAGACCAATCACAACAGACTGGGCCATCTGACCAATCAGAGCAGAGCAGACCAATCACAACAGGCTGGGCCATCTGACCAATCAGAGCAGAGCAGACAAAATCACAACAGTCTGGGCCATCTGACCAATCAGAGCAGAGCAGAGCAGACCAATCACAACAGACTGGGCCATCTGACCAATCAGAGCAGAGTAGACCAATCACAATAGACTGGGCCATCTGACCAATCAGAGCAGACCAATCACAACAGACCGGGCCATCTGACCAATTAGAGCAGAGTAGACCAATCACAACAGACCGAGCCATCTGACCAATCAGAGCAGAGTAGACCAATCACAACAGACTGGGTCATATGACCAATCAGAGCAGAGTAGACCAATGAAAACAGACTGGACCATCTGACCAATCAGAGCAGAGTAGACTGGACCATCTGACCAATCAGAGCAGAGTAGACCAATCAAAACAGACTGGGCCATCTGACCAATCAGAGCAGAGCAGAGTAGACCAATCAAAACAGACTGGGTGATCTGACCAATCAGAGCAGAGCAGAGCAGACCAATCACAACAGACTGAGCCATCTGACCAATCAGAGCAGAGTAGACCAATCACAACAGACCGGGGCATCTGACCAATCAGAGCAGAGTAGACCAATCACAACAGACCGACCCATCTGACCAATCAGAGCAGAGTAGACCAATCACAACAGACTGGGTCATCTGACCAATCAGAGCAGAATAGACCAATCAAAACAGACTGGACCATCTGACCAATCAGAGCAGAGTAGACTGGACCATCTGACCAATCAGAGCAGAGTAGACCAATCACAACAGAATGGGTCATCTGACCAATCAGAGCAGAATAGACCAATCAAAACAGACTGGACCATCTGACCAATCAGAGCAGAGTAGACTGGACCATCTGACCAATCAGAGCAGAGTAGACCAATCACAACAGAATGGGTCATCTGACCAATCAGAGCAGAGTAGACCAATCAAAACAGACTGGACCATCTGACCAATCAGAGCAGAGTAGACCAATCACAACAGACTGGGCCATCTGACCAATCAGAGCAGAGCAGACCAATCACAACAGGCTGGGCCATCTGACCAATCAGAGCAGAGCAGACAAAATCACAACAGACTGGGCCATCTGACCAATCAGAGCAGAGCAGAGCAGACCAATCACAACAGACTGAGCCATCTGACCAATCAGAGCAGAGTAGGCTTTTTGAGAAAACTAATTTTTTTTTTTTTTTAAAGATCGTTGCATGTAAACCTACCGAAGGAGACTCCAAAAAATTAGCAACCTTTAAAATAGCATAACTGGGGCACTTAAAACAAGGGGTACGGAAAAAAAAAACTCAACTGGGGAAGTATTAATAAGTTAAATTCCAGTAAAAGGAATAGTTCAACCAAGAATAATTTACTCACCCTTATACCAATCCAAACACACTTTCTTTCTTTTTCTTTCTTTCAAGTTTTGAAGAATGTTCAAGCTGCTCTTTTGCGTTGAGCTGCAAAAAGAGCACCATAAAATGTAGCCAAATGTTATATTTAAAGTTTTCTGAAGTCATACAATAGCATGGCAACTTGTGCATCATCATATTCTAACTTGATGTGAAATTAAATTTGAACTTTACAATGAAGGGCCAGATTATAAAAGATATTTAAACAGACTTAAATGCGTATCCAGTGACATGACTGCAAATTATCTTCCATTATAATCTCATGTTGTTCTCAGTTTATTGACGGCCGGCTGGAAATGCTGAATCAGGGCAAAGATCCAGAGGATGCGTTTGAGGAAGAGGTGCTTCAGTGCGGAGCTTCGTCAGGTGTGTATTTACATCAGAGAATCAGGTTTATTTGGCTGCTCATTTTAACATCCTTCTGCTCCCCATTCCTCTCAGGTGCCTCTAAACTGCGTCGGCAATGGGTGGGAAATTTAAAGGTACGTTTTACCCAGACAGTAACTATAAACAAGATGTGACTCTGGCAGACTACCATACTACTCTTACTATATCTGCAGTGTGTATACAAGGAGCACTATGGGAGTTTTCAGTATGCACTGAATATCTACATGATAAATTGAAAAAAATGTTATTTAGAACAGTAAAGTACAAGAAGAATGGACTGTCAAAAGCTGCTTTTACACAAAATTGGATAAAAAAATAATATATATATATATATATATATATATATCTTTACAGAAAGGGGGTGGAGCTCTGATTGTGACATGGAAGTCAACAGCTAACAAAGCAGTGAGTAAAAACTGTATGTATACTACTATTTAAAAGTTTGGGGTTGGTAAGATTTTTAATGTTTTTTGAAAAGTCTCTAATTCTCACCAAAGCTTCATTTATTTGATGAAAAATGTAGTAAAACAAATTCTGAAATATCATTACAATGTAAAACAGCTGTTTTCTATGTGAATATATGTTAAAGTGTAATTTATTCCTGTGATCAGAGCTGAATTTTCAGCATCATTACTCCAGTCTTCAGAGTCACATGATCCTTCAGAAATCACTCTAATATGATGATTTGATGCTCAAGAAACATTTCTGAATATTATCAATGTTGAAACCATATTTTTGGGGAAACTGATACAATTTGTTTTTTCAGGATTCTTTGATGAATAGAAAGTTCAAACGAACATGTCACTTTCAATCAATGCAATGCACCCTTGCTGAATGAAAGAACTATATTCATTCATTCAGCAAAAAAATAAATAAAATGTACTGATCCCAAACTTTTGAAGGGTAACGTCATTTATATTCTATTGTTTTATTGTTTTTATATTCTATTCTATTTATATTCTATCTACAACATTCTATTGTATTAATTTATAATGTGCTGTTGTGCATGATTAAATATTGCATATTCTCCATCAATAAAGTTTCCATATTTGTTGTGCATGTACATGCATGACTTAAATCTGTTAATATCTCACTCAGAGCAAATATCAAAGCAAATTCGGGCTGAAAAACCTCCGGTCATCAAAGGTGAGTTTCTGTAAATTGCATGTGGTTCCTCTCTGTGCACAAAATAAGCGATTTAATTCACATCTGTGCGCATTTACGTTGAACCTTTGGATTTTCCCTCTCAGGATCAGCCAGAAACCAAAATGCTACAGAGAGGCGGGTCCGTGTGTGAAACGCACACGTATCGCCTCATCCAATCAGATTGCCTTCAGAACCGTCTACCAATCACACAGCACTTTGGCAGGGTGAGCGACACCTGAAAACACATGCCTAAATACATTAATATTATATAAAAATACATGCACATTTTTAATATTGTATTGCATAAAATACAATATTAAAATTTTTGTAATATTGTATTTCATAAGACAACTGAAAACTCATCTCTTCCGTGAGCACTTAACATAAAAAAAAAAAAAAAAAACTTTTTCTTGAAATCTTCACTTGTCTGGTTTATGCTACTCTGAGCAATGTTTGAACTTGGTATTCTGAGCACTTCTTGCGTTGTTTTTGCCTCTCCATGATGACTCGCTTGGTTTAATCCTCAAATGTAAGTCGCTTTGGATAAAAGCGTCTGCTAAATGACTAAATGTAAATGTAAATGTAAATAAAAGGCAGCTTCACCAGAGTGTGAAAACTGTAGCAGTTTGGCTCCACCTTGTGTTCATCAACAGTACAGCACAGGCACTTTACTTTCTAAATATGCTGCTCCCCCCCTCCCTCAACTACACTTTCAATGCTGTTTTTCAGTCTCGACCACGACGGCCGGCTCGCAAACACCCCAGCAACCAGGACACAGAGGAACAGACAGAGGATGACAACACCTATGAGGACAGGTGAGAGGAGAGGAAACGCATGCATGAAAGCTTTTCCGTTTAAAGGGATAGTTCACCCTGAAATGAAAATTACCCTCAAGTCATCCTAGGTGTATATGACATTCTTCTTTCAGATTAATACCATGAGAGTTATATTAAAAAAAATTGTCCTTTGTCTTCCAAGCTTTATAATGGCAGTGATTGGCCGTTTGTGTTTTCGGTTTCTGTGAAAGGCCATAAAAGTGCATCTATCCTTAGCCCTTTTCACACAGAGATTCCGGAAAATACACGGATAAAATGACCCGGGATTTGACCCGGGTTCGTTTGATTTTGGTTCATTCATTGAATGTGATTTTGTGATTCACTGAATGTGATTCATTCACAGTGATTTTACAGAATCAGATAAAAATCCCGTAAAGACACGTGACATGGATGTGACATGTAATGTCTCAGTAGCGTCTATAGTTTGCTTATGAGCTGCGATTTCTCTCTCTCTCTCTACGCTCTACGAAACTACGCTTGTGCATTTTTTTCTCTGATTCGATCATAAACTAGCGCATTACATACCGTTTCAATCTGCATCATTACGACACGGCATTGATTACGGCTTTTGTTCACACAGCGCGCGTTCCGGGACTGATCGCGGCAATGTTACTAGGTCCCAAACCCGGCATCATTCCCGGGTCGTGTTTGCATTCACACAGTAGGTGTTCTGGCAATTTCCCGGGATCAACACGCGGTGTGAAAGGGGCTCATGATAAAAGTGCTCCACATGGCTCTGGCGGGTTAATAAAGGCCTTCTGAAGCCATGCATTTGTGTAAAAAAAGTCCATATTTAAAACTTAATAAAGTAAAATAACTAGCTTTCTGTCAAACGAACATACGGATTCCACTTAAGCCTAAAGCGCAACTTACACAACTTGTGAAGTCAGAAGTAGCGTAGTGAGTCATGGCGTAGAGTAAATATCACCAGTGCATCACATTACTCGCATAAGTTGCGCTTAGACTTTTGTCGAATCCGTATGTTCGTTTGCCCGGAAGCTGCTTATTTGACTTTATAAAGTTTTAAATATGGATACTTTTTCTTCCACAAGCGCATGATGCTATGTAAAGAACCTGTTAAGCCCAGTATGGTTCTTCAGCGGTTCTTTGGGGTGGTTGAGGTGCTACCTGTATATAGTACCACTGCCATACAAAGAACCCGTTAAGCCCCTGTATAATTCTTTAAAGGTTCTCTAACTCTTTATTAGTCTCTCAGTGTAGCTGGGGAAATTCACACTTTAAAAAAACCCTGAAAAAAACAACTGTGAAATGCATGGCAGCACATGATGCCCAACAATTACCATTAATGAAATAATGGTTAAAGATAGTTTAAACAGAAACGGCCGATGACTAACAGAAGAATCTAAAATTTCATAATTTACAAAAACCAGTTACTTTTCTAGATTTTACTGGATTAATTTTGTGAAACACTCTAATGTAACTATCACTGCATCAGCAACTACACACTTACAGCTTTTAAGATGCACTTTGGACTTCAAAACAGAAACTACCATCCACTGCCATTACAAAGCATGGAAGAGCCAGGACATTTTTTATTTAACTCCGATTGCATAAGTCTAAAAGAAGAATGCCATGTACACCTAGGATGACTTGAGGATGAGTAAATCATGGGCTAATTTTCATTTTTGGGTGAACCATCCTTTTAATGTGTCTCTTTAAAACGCATCTCCCTTTGCAGTGTAACAGAAAGTGCTGAGCAGTGTTCTGGCACCAGCGACTTACAGGATGAGGATGACCTTTCCCTCTTGGCTGACCCGGAGGAGATGGACCTGCTCGGGGAGATCTTCGACACCCTGAGCGCTCAGAGCTCCAGAGAGCCGGGTTTACTGTACGGCACACGCAGCCTCGACCTCTTCAGCTCCGACAGCAGCGACTTCATCAGACATGTAAGGCCTGGATCCTCTCACTCGTCTCACACAATCCTTGTAAATGGTGCTGGACTCTGTCAGCCTGCAACAAACACACCACATTACAGTCTTTGTTTATGAGAGCACATTTTACAGTCTTTATCCCATAACCAGACAGTCAGAAGGTATTTAACCCTATATGTTATGCAGCATATGTTCTTACAGTGGAATATTTTTCCCATGTTTTTTACGACATAAAATAGCTTTAAAAAAAACTGTTAAGGAATTAGGGAATTGTTGTCATTTAGCGTGCCTGTACCACAATGGAAAATGTTTTTTTCCTGTAGAATTATCCATTTCTGCATGATTTAACATTTCTTGAATTTTAATTGATGCATTTTTACATTTTGGTCTCCAACAAACTAAAATTGAGTGAACCACTATCATATGTTCCTTGATATTACTTAAAAAAAAAAAACTCTTCTCACTGTTATTTAGTGCAAAATCACTCATCCTCTTCACACAAATCATAAATGTTTAAAAAAAAAATTCTGAAAGGTTAGAAAGTAAAGGAAAACAACATGGCTACACCGTACCATAAAGGGTTAAATATATAATGACTAAAATTCATGGTAATCAATCATTTAAAACATAAAATGAACTGGTAAAACAAAGTGGCTTTGCAGCGTGAAAACAGCATAAAGAAAAATGCTTTTCAAATTAAGTGATGTATTACCCAACTGATGTTTCTTGAAAACTTGAAATAGTCGAACAGAGCCGTGCGCTCTAACATGGGGAACCTGTCGGTGGAAAAGGAGAAGCACATACACATGTCCACACACTTGTCTCACCATTTAATTTCTCTTTCAGAAGAGTTACACCACACCAAGTCAGGAGAGTCTGAGCCAGTCTTTTGGAAACAGCGGAAGTCTTATGAGCTGGGAGGAGGAGGAGCCTGGAGGGGAGAGGGAGGAGTCTGATGCCATGATTGAAAGCCCAGAAAATGAGCTTAACGAATTAGAGAAGGATTTAAACGTGTTAGGGGAAAGTCTGTCTTCAGATCTACACAGTTTAGAAGATGCTTCTCTGGTTCCTGAAGTGGTTTCTCAAGAGGTGCAAGAGGACCAATGTTCACAAAAAGATGGACAAATGAATGGAACAATGGAGGAAAGCTTGGATACCGAAACAATGGTTGAAGAGAAAACAGAGACAATGGAGGAAAGCTTGCATACCGAGACAATAGTTGAAGAGAAAACAGAGACACAACCAGACAAAGAAGAGGAACATCAGAAAGGGCATAAGACGACCAATGACTTGGGGTCAAATGGACCCGCAAATGGAGCTATCGGAGCTATCGCTGTCGTCCTCAACGAAGAGACAGACAAAGAAGAAGAGCCAGAGGAGAAAAGTGTTGAACCTTCGTCACCGAAAGTCTCGTCTACCGTAGCTCTGTTGCGGTCTAGGTCCATGACTGACTCTTCTGCTTCCCAAAGAAGGGAAATCTCCATTAAACCTCCCATCAGAACCTTCAAAATCAATAAGGGGTCAAAAACAGGTGTGCAGACTGAAGAACAAAGTACAAAATCACCCGTTACATCAACTCCAGAAGAGCAAGATAAGGCTCCCATTAAGGTCTCTGAGCTGAAGAAGAGATTCGAACATTAGAGCATCATAAATCAAGTGTATCGGAGTAAAACCATACTAAAAATTACTTTTTCAGATCTCGAGTCAACATGAAAAGACACCTGCAACACATTTAGATTTTTGTAAAGCAAAATTTCTGAGTCAAACGAGATCAAATTGATTTTATGCACTGGGTTTTGATTGGATTGTGAAAAGTTGGCGTTCAATACTAGACTCTGAGGTTGTGGAAGGACACTCACCTCATGAAACGCCTCATGTACCCGTTGGTTGAAACTTGAGCTTAAAGTCATTACATTTTGGAGAAGGACTTTTTCCCCCCTTTGGAATAAATGTAAACTGATGAATCGTTCAGTGTAAGACCAGGAACATGCATTAAATTAGGTCCATTTAGATTTTTAATTATTAACTTTAAAAAAGTAACAAATGTCATCAATGCCAGTTCTGACAAATAAAGCAAGTCCAACTCCTTTCATCCAAATATCTTTAATCATTTATAAAAGGCTTTTCAGAGAGCAAACATTGACAGAAACGGTCCACATGGCATCTCAAATGACAAGGCTTGAAATTGTGACCAAAGCTCCTGAAATTTAATCTGTGCGACTTAAAAATATATATTTGGGAGCATTTGTGCGAGTGCAAATAATGGTTGAGGTGCGACCTGTTTTCATTTCACTACAAAACGTTTACAAATTACTGCACAGTGTGTACCTTATGTGCGCTGATACGCGGTGGCCGAACCATCATTCTATCCAACGTTACATAACCAATCAAACTTAACTTTAAAGAAGATTTTAGATTGGTTAATATTTGCTGTCAATCACTACAAACTCTACTGGCAGAGCTAAACGGCAAATTTGGTTGGTGCTCCTACATTTTTGCTGGTGCTCCTAACTATTTGAAGTTGGGAGTACCAGTGCTACCAAGTAAAAATGTTAATTTTGAGCTCTGAATGACATGCTTTGAATCAAGGACGAGGTTTTTAAACCATAGATGCATTTTAATGAATCAACCACATTTACACATTAACTTCATCACATTGTTATGATCAACAACATCCTAGTATTGATACGTTACAAAAATGCAAACATAACACAAAACAATATTTGGCAAAGTGCAATATACATTTTTTTTTCTCTCTACCTTTGAAAAAGCTGCAACAAAGTTCCTTTGTGGACATTTAAATACGGTCGATGCTAATCTGTTTTAGAGGTAAAGCTGGTGCGTTTTCTTCACATGGACTCGCAGGTGAGTAAACTTAAAGGGAGTACAGATAAAGTAAACAAAAACTGGTTTGGCCGTCCATGTAAATCATCGACTTCTTTACTTTAGGTAAATGTCTTCAGATGCCCCGACCTCTTTTAAGGCATACTTGAATTAATTTATCAACTATAACAGTGCATTAGGGAGTGAAAGCATTCTCGCATCTCAGTCATAAACGCTGAATAAATATCCAACACCATTTCAGATGTTCCTCGTCTTTCAGGACATCACACATGTGCTTCTGGCATGGCGATTGGACTCCGTTTAAACAGCAATGGTCCATTATGATGACATTTATGTAGGTTTACCAGTGGTGTGTGGTTTCACCAGAGCATCTTTTGAGGTTTGTGTTCAGATCAGTCTCTCCTCTTTGGGCAGTGGGAGAGTGAGACCGGGTTTCTCGGCTCTGTTGTTCTTGGCTTGTTTCTGCTCTTCTGCACTGGGCTGGTACGATCCCTCCACCTGCCTCCTTTTACGAAGCACGCATGAGAACAGAACCACGGCCAGAGCCAGCAGGAACAACACCGGCATGAACAGGCCCGACACACTCACCGAACTCATGATGCTCCACACTCGCACATGTAAAAACAAACACAGACTGAGAATATCTAAAGATGCACTATTTGTGTTCCAAGGGTGTGTCTGTTCAAGATAACAAGATGTGAGCATCCGTATGCATGCGAGAGGCAAAGTACCTGGTTAATAGTGATTACACGGTGGTCATTTTGGAAGGAGACTCTAACCTATAGAGGAAGAGTGAGATAGAGGTGAGGTGACTTCAATACACAAACATTAACAGATGAGAAGATAGTGTAAAAAGGGTCCACTGTTCGGCTGTGGACTGATGAGGTTAATTATTAGTCTGGGAGAAAAACACTGACCTACAATTACAAGGACATCTACAAAAACCCAGCGTTCCAAAGCCATGTTACTTAGTAAATGACTCAAACTGGTGTGTGTTCCTCAAACAAAACCATCTTTGACTTCAGAAGGTTTGGAACACAGTAAATTAGTTTTATGTTATGGTGTTTTTGCATCCTCATGGAGCTAGGAAGCCTCAGAGCCCAATCATTTTTTGCCAGTAGGCAACAATTCCTCCTTTTTGTGTTTGGAAATTACACGAAGATGAGTAAAACGACAGAATTTACATTTTGGGTGAACACGCCTTGAAAAGTACCATACAATATATACCACCATCATGACACTTTTTGGTCACTACCATGATTTTAATATTTATTTTTAAAACAAACTACCAGTGTACCAATGTTCAGGTGTTAGCCTACATAATTTATTTTTGTTTTTTGTTTACTCTTATCTTAGAATGTCATCAAAACTATGAAAAAAAAAAACTAGTGTATGAATTATATAATGATCATTTCAGAGTGACTTTATGAAGTGATCCTGGCAGATTTATACTAACAAAACTAATGTCACCAACACAAACTAATGTCAAGAATGGCAGCTTTACATTCAAAGTTAAAATATAGGCTACACAAGTTTACCTCACAATCAGATTACATAATTTAAGCACGTCATGTTTTGACTCAAAACATTTCCCTTGATATCAAAGTATTTTCATTTGAAATTGATACATGGTATGATTCTTATATATTCTTTACAAAGTAGCCTACTTAATTTATTAAAAAGATATTTCAAGTGTAAGGATTACTATTTCCTGGAGATAAATGTATTTGTAAGCAGACAGGGCTGAGGATAAATGAGCTTTATCTCCTCGTGATGACTGTCAGTCACGGAATGTCGGAGGCGCAGCCGGTTAGACGAGCTGTTCTCAAAACACACCGAGTAAGAGGAATAACCATCGTTTGAAAGAGAAACTAAACTCACCTGAGAAAATGTTGTGAGATCCAGCGGAGGAACTGTTGTTAATAGTATTATTATTAATCCAAAAACGTTCACGACCTCAGCGTGAAAGCGAAGAGCGCGACGCAGCCTCGTTTGATCCGCGCGCGCATGACGGCGATTCTCTCACCTGCGTCCGGAAGCGCGTGAACTCGCTGTACCTGTTCTGTTCCACTCACGAAACTCAGGTGAAACTCACTCTAGAATCTCAACGCCCACTTTTTATTTCCAAAGCGCGCGCTCACACAAACTCATCCTTAAACTGCCTAAATAACAATGGCACGTAGCCTAGGAACTCAATTCCAATACAAGGTAGATTGTAGGTAGGCCTAAAAAAAACTTTTTTTGTCATTACATTGGTAAATCAAAGGCCATCGCCACATCCCATTTCAAAACTGTCAAAAATGAATAATTAAAAAATTGCTTGTCCAGCTTTCGAAGGTCGTGGGGGTTTGCGTATCCATAAGAGACGTAAAATTATCTGTCACAAACTGTCAATTTTTTGGGATTCAAAAGATACTTCCATAAGCCGGGTGAAGATTAGTGAAGAGGGAATGATAGCCTAAATGTGACCAGAATTCGCAAAGTAGAGTACAGGGTTGACGACCACCACGCGTTTCGGGAATTTACGATCTACTACTTACCTGTGCTACTAGGCCCTACTTCCATGTCTTTGTATTCCTCCGCGGTGTCGCGCTATCTATGCCATCTGGTGTAGATTTTGTGCAATTTGCGTTTACTTTTATGGTAAACATAAAACATGTTGAGGAGTGTTCAGTTAAAACAAGAACGAAAAAACATTGCTGGGAAAAACAACAAACTCCTAACTCAAAAATTGAGGAAGACATAGGCTACCTAATTATAGGCCTATTGCAGATTAATACTCATAATACAGCCTATAAATGTAGTAAAGTTCTTGCACCTGCAGTGTTTCTCTATTTGTTCTATCTATCTATTATTTCTACGCAGTAGCTACTGGACTATTTTGTTCTTAAAACTAATCTATAACTAATCTAAGAGATATTTGTTTACAATTAAAATCAGTGGCCATATTTTTATTATTACAAAATACATTTATTCAGGGCTTAACATGATCACATTTTATTTTAACTTACCTTTTTGTTTATTTTATGATAATGACTGTTAACTTTACATTATCCTTTAACAGAGTGTCTGTATGTATGTTTGACTGTTCAACTTTGAAGGTTTGTGGTATTCATGTGCTGTTGCTCATCTTTAATTGGTGATAATAGAAATAATAGAGTTACAACACCTCACTTTTTATGTTACTCCCTGGAGCACATTCACACAACCACCAGGCACGTTCTAAAATATCATTAACATTTATTTTCATGTAGTAGTAGACTACAAAGAATATAGGTGTATGAATTTTGAGGGAAAGATAATGTTGCTATTTAATGTATAAAGTTGTCATGAATACTGTTCTTGTGTTTCCCTGTTTTGTGGACTTTTTTTGGAAGTATTTTTGTTTGCAATTGTTCCTGTGTTCTGACTTCCTGTGTTTAGTTCCTTTGTTTATTTTTCCTGTCTAATTAGTTTCTATAGTTAGCCTTGTTTGTTCCCATAGCAACTAATTGCCTTCACCTGTCCCTTGTTGTCTTGTGTATAAATAGCCTGTGTGTTTCCTTGTTCGTTGTTGTACATGTTGATGGTCTGTGTTCTTTTGAGCCTCATGTTCCCTGGTGCTTTGTGTTCCTTAGCACTTAAGTTTTGAATGTTTGCAATAATAAACCCTTCATATAGATCCGTTCTACACCTGCCATCTCCTTTGTTCCTGCCAGTGTTACAAAAGTTAAATGTTGAGCAAAACATTCGTCAACAAACCTCATTCCAGAGCAGCTTGGGCACATTTTCATGAAAATATACTGTTCAATAGTTCTCCCGACCCCTGAAAGATCAATAGAGCAGCTGCCAATTTACCAAAGGTTGTATTTACACATGAACCATAATGATTTATGGGAAATCTGAAATGCACTGCTGAGAACTCTCAAACTCTTTAAGAGTTTGACCACATCTCTGTTTTTACTGCTTTCTATGAAGAAAGGAAAGACCTCACACACTGAAACATGCTTTCTTTTTCACAGTAGTTGCATCTGTTACATAGGTAAAGTGCATTTCAGACTCATGAACACATAATGACATGCAGTACAGTTGACACTTACAGTTATCTAATGAATATTTTTATTTGGGACTTTTGGAATGCAATCTACCAAGTATCTTCTTTAAGGGAGGCAATTATGCCTATAGTTCAGAGGGTTCATGAATTGCAACCATAATAGTTTTGGTATGTCATTTCTTTGGTTTGAGTTTGTAGGGGATGCATGTAAACATGATTAAAAATAAATAATGGTAGCTGACAAATGCACATGATATTGAGAGACAGCTTCGTCATAATAAGGTTTTTTCCCTCACACACAATAATAATAAACACAATATTTTAAGTGCAATTATTGGTGCTTGTTTTGAAATTTTGGAAATCCTGCAAAAAAAAATTCTTTCCAAGATCCTCCCCTTCCCAAATGTGTTGCCTAATGGCCATGATGGGAAGAGGGGTGTTAGTAAGAGAGAGCAGTGAGGGCTGTGAGGGTCACGGAGGCGGGTATAAATCTGAGCTGCTGCAGGTACACAAACACACACACACACACACAGACATGATGGAGGTGAAGCTGCTGTGTCTGACCGTTGTTCTTCTCTCCTCACCCCTCCTCACACTGTGTGACCCGCTGTGAGTATTAAACACACCGTTCATTCATAGTATTACTAATCATCTGTTTTTAAGATTTCAAACGCTGTGATTTGATCTCCTCAGGTTTGTTCTGTCAGCTCCTAATTTGCTGAGAGTGGGTTCCTCAGAGAACGTGTTTGTGGAGGCTCAGGATTACTCTGGAGGAGCTCTTGATGTAAAGATCATAGTGAAGAACCACCCAAAGAAAGACAAGGAGATATTGTCCAAAACAGTGAGACTGACTGCAGAAAACAATTACCAGATACTTACAGATATAAAGGTGATGTCACTTTGACACTTTTTTTTGTTTTGTTTGGCCTCCCAGCGGGCATCATGATATCAATTTGACGTCAAAAGTTGGTCAAGACTTGATCAAGATATTGCATATCATTTTAAGGTCAGTTTGAAAAGAAAATGTCTTCCAGTGGTAATTAGATGAAAAGAGAAAGTTAATACCCACACTGAAATTGGTTTATGTATATGCAGGTCAATATGTTTGACATTCAGTTTACATCAAATCAATGTCATGGATTGGTTTTGACGTCAATTTGATTTGCATATTTGACCTGTTGCTTGACGTTGATTTTGACATCAATTTGATGTCTTTTCAACATCAATTGCCCACTGGGTTGTGTAAGTGTGTGATTCATCATCTACACTTGAACAATTCAATTAGTAAATTGTTACTTTTTTTTCTACAAAATTTGCAAAGGACTAATTCATTTTCCGTTATTTAGATCCCTGATGATCAGAACTATTTCTCTGATGATCCTCTGGAGAAGCAGTATGTGTATCTACAAGCTCAATTTCCATCCAAAACCCTGGAGAAAGTGGTCATGGTCTCATTCCAGTCTGGATATATATTTGTACAGACAGACAAGCCCATCTACACGCCTGCTAGCACAGGTACGATTCAGTGCTTGGAACATATAGAGGGAATTAACACACAATGTGAACTTTAAATTTGTTACATCAGCATGACATCATAAAGATTGTGTAGTTTTGCACGTATATTGGCAATTAAATATAGGACAGATGGAGTGTGAATGGCATCTGGGTTGTTCCACAAAATGGCTGCATTTGCTTTTTTGGAAAGGTCACAGACAAGTGATAATAAATTGCATTGCAATTTTGCCTCAAGCCGTCTCAAGCTAAACTAAAAAATGTTATATGTAATATTTGTTGCAATATAAGCTATGCCGTTAAAAAGTTAATTTTACCGTTTATTCAGCTGTTATAAGCCTATATTGGATTTTTGTTGCTATAATGGCTATAATAATACACTGTAAAAAAGTTGTTTATGCTATCGTTTTTTTTTTTTACACACTGAATGGCAAGTGTCTCAAATATGTAAAAAGAACAAGCAGTTTAAAATTTCATTTTTTTTACCTCTCTTTCAGTTCAATACAGGATTTTCTCTCTGACACCCAACCTGAAACCACTGAGTCAGTCTGGAGTCATGGTGGAAATCATGGTACACACTTATATAGGTTCACACGCACACATACATTCACATATATATTCATTTGTGCCATATTAGCTGTAATGAGCATGACGGTCTCAGAAAACAGTGTTAATACTGATTTCTGTTTCTTAAGAATCCACAAGGCATCACAGTTTCATCAGAGAAGATATATCCAGTGAAAGGGATGAAGTCCGGAAAATACGCCATTCCTGAGGTTGCCAGGTGTGTGAAACGCTGACAGGACTGGAGTGAATGGACCACACATTTTATATGTCTCTGCTAGGGTTCCTCAATAGGCGGCCCACAAGAGACAAATGTTTGGTCCGAGGTCCTGCGCTGAAGTCAAATGTTTCTGTCAGTTTAACATCACTGCAATCATGTTACTGGCATGAAATCACTGATAATTCTTAATAGTTCTAAATCCATTTTTAAATTGCACAGTGTCTAACTGTGTCTAATGTTCTCAAAGTGGTTTATTGAAATCTTTCCGTGGTTGAAACATTGATCGAGCGATTACATGAGACATGATACGGATTTTGGTAAGTTGTACCATATCTTTTAACATACCTTCTGATGGTCATTCGTTCATTTCGTGCCGTTACAAGTAGTAAAGTGGAAGAACGTGCTCCGCGCTGTAGCTTCGCGTGATCTGAGGAGGCAATAGTGATCTACACATTAAACCACATTAAAAAGTGCCAAAACAGTATTTATTGTTTGAATTTCATAAAAAAAAAGCTCAAAGCTTTATGTGAATTTTTTTTTTTTTGATGGAAGGCGCTCAATAATGTTCTGTTCATTCATCTACTGAAAACTGGATAGACTAAAAGATTGATTATAAAAACATAGTTTCCATGCATGATTCTGATTGGTTGACAGCCAAACAGAAGCCACCCAGCTTTAAAAACCTCAAGCATTTAAAGCAGCAGACATAACTGCAGTGCATGCTTACAATAACTTTATTGTCCATTGGTGTGGACGATAATATATAATATTGTTATCTTATCTCTTTATAATTTTTTATTCTTGATGTGAATGGGTCTTTACTCTGACAGTGTGGTTTGTGCGTGCATATCGCGACGGCCTGTAAAACTGATAACATCAAACGTCATTTCATACAGTGGCCCTTGGCTATGTATTGTTGAAATAATTTGGCTCTTGGTAAAAAACTAATTGAGGAACCCTGATGTGTACTTCAGGGCAATGCTATCATGAGTGATCAAACGGAAGCAATTGCAGTTACCTCTTTTATTTAAATGATGATATGGATAGGCAGTCCAAAGTCCAGGCAAACAGGTTAGTAGCGCAGGGACTCCGATGGTCAGATGACAGTGCAGCGTGCAGTGGTAGTGGTGGTGAAAATCCAACGACGAACAGTAATCCAACATCCAACAAACAAGAACCGGAACAAGAGAAGCACACGACTGAACGAGACTGGGAACACACACACCGGGAACCACAAACAACGATCTGACAAAGGAGATGAGAAGTTGATGAGAATATATACACATGAATGATAGACTGCAGCTGATGATGGGTGATTGCTGACGAGCGCTGATGAGCGGCACGCCCCTCTAGTCAGCACACACACATACAATAACAGAACCACGAGACAAGGAGCAGACATAGGATTTACCAACCGTGACAGTACCCCCTTCCCTAGGAACGCCTCCTGGCGTTCCCAGACTCGCTTACCTGCCGATTGTAATCATCGATAAGGGAGTGATCCAGGATGTCTCTAGCCGGTACCCAACTTCTCTCCTCCGGACCGTAACCTTCCCAGTCCACCATGTACTGGAAACCGCACCCCCTCCGTCTCGATTCCAGAACACGATTCACCGAATAATTAGGTACCCCATCTACGAGACGCGGCGGGGGGGGGAACAGGGACAGGCGGATTAATACGACCAAAAAATACGGGCTTAATTCTGGAAACGTGAAAGACTGGATGAATCCTCATGTACACTGGAGGAAGATTAAGGCGGACTGTCACCGGACTAATGATTTTGGTGACAGAGAACGGGCCAATAAATTTAGGTGTGAGCTTATTTGAAACGGAACGGAGAGGAATGTCCTTGGTAGAAAGCCACACTTTAGAACCGACAACGTATACGGGAGACCTCCGCCGGTGGCGATCGGCTTTGGCCTTGGTGCGTGCCCCCACTTGGAGTAGAGTCTCAAGGGCTCTAGTCCAAGTGCGGTGACACCTCTGGACGAAGGAGTGGGCGGAGGGGACCGCGACTTCGGATTCTAGACTAGGAAAAATTGGTGGCTGGTAACCTACACTACACTCAAATGGTGATAGGCCCGTGGATGACACTGGCAACGTGTTGTGGGCATACTCCACCATAGACAATTGCTGACTTCAGGAGGAAGGATTCTTGGACACTAAACATCGCAACGTTCTCTCCACATCTTGGTTGGCTCGCTCAGTTTGACCATTGCTCTGGGGATGGAACCCAGAGGACAGACTGACAGTCGCCCTCAGAAGTTTACAAAACTCTCGCCAAAATTTGGACAAAAATTGGGGTCCTCTGTCAGAAACCACGTCTGTCGGGAGGCCATGAAGCCGAAAGACGTGGTCAACGACAACCAACGCTGTCTCCTTGGCTGAAGGTAATTTGGGCAAGGGAAGGAAATGGGCCGCCTTCGAGAACCGGTCCACCACGGTCAAAACTACCGTGTGACCCTGGGAGGGTGGGAGGGCGGTGATAAAATCTAGCGCGATATGGGACCAGGGTCTCGAAGGCATCGGCAGCGGTTGGAGTAACCCATCTAGAGGTTGATTGGAAGTCTTACCCGTGGCACAACCTGAGCAAGCCAATACAAAACTGCGAATGTCACGAGCCATGAGAGGCCACTAGAATCGTTGCTTAACCAAAAACATAGTACGATTGACTCCTGGATGACAAGCCACATTGGAACAATGACCCCACTGAATGACGCTGGACCGTAAACTCTCCGGCACAAACAAACGGTTCGGTGGGCAACGAGTCGGAGGCGTTACCCCTTCTAAGGCCTTCTTGACCTTCGATTCGACCTCCCATGTGAGTGTAGAGATGAATAGATTCTCTGGTAAAATGCACTCGGGAGCAGACGGGCGATCGGAACGGTCAAAAATTCGCGATAAAGAATCGGGTTTGATGTTTTTGGAACCCGGGCGGTACGAGAGAGTAAAGTCAAAAAAGAGGGCTCAAAAAAGAGCCCGCCGAGCCTGCCTGGAATTAAGTATTTTAGCAGTACGGATGTATTCCAAATTCTTGTGGTCGGTCCAGACGATAAAAGGTCCAGACGATACCCCTGACCCTTCTAACCAGTGGCGCCACTCCTCCAAAGCTAACTTGACCGCCAACAGCTCTCTGTTGCCAATGTCATAATTGCTTTCGGCAGGGGATAAACGATGCGGAAAAAAATGCGCAAGGGTGCATCTTGTCGTCTGAAGGAAAGCGCTGGGATAACACTGCACCTACCCCCCACACCTGACGCATCGACCTCCACCACGAACTGACGTGATGGATCAGGGGTTATCAGGATGGGGGCTGAAACAAAGCAACCCTTCAGTTTGGCAAACGCAGCTTCTGCTGCGTCTGACCACCTGAACGTCGTTCTTGGGGAGGTCAAGGCGGTCAGAGCCGCGGCTAGTCGGCTGAAATCGCGAATAAAACGCCGGTTAAAATTGGCGAACTCCAGAAACCTCAGTAGGGCCTTACGAGAATCTGGACTTGGCCAATTCACCACAGCCTTAACCTTGTCAGGATCCATGCGCATTCCCTCAACCGAGATGATGTGACCTAGAAAAGGAACAGACTGTGCATGAAAAACGCATTTCTCCACCTTGAAAAAAGCCCATTCTCTAGCAACCTCTGAAGCACTTGTCGAACGTGTTGCACGTGTTCCTGGAGAGACGAAGAAAAAATCAATATATCATCCAGGTAGAAATATATAAACTGATCGATCATGTCTCGCAACACGTCATTGACAAGTGCTTGGAAGACCGCTGGGGAGTTGGAAAGGCCGAACGGCATAACCAAATATTCAAAGTGCCCCCTAGGGGTGTTAAAAGCGGTCTTCCATTCATCCCCCTCCCTGATGCGGACCAAATGATAAGCATTCCTTAAATCCAGTTTTGTGAAGATAGATGCTCCTTGCAACTTCTCGAAAGCTGAAGACATCAACGGCAAAGGATAAGTATTCTTTACCGTGATGTTGTTCAACCCCCGGTAATCGATACAAGGTCGCAACGATCCATCATTATTCCCCACAAAAAAGAACCCCGCCCCCGCTGGAGAAGAGGAAGGGCGGATGAATCCCGTTGCTAGAGAATCAGAAATGTATTTCTCCATGACCTCTCTCTCTGGGACAGAGAGTGAATATAACTTGCCCTTAGGCGGAGACGTACCTGGCAGTAAGTCTATAGCACAGTCATAGGGACGATGCGGAGGAAGAGAATCAGCCCGAGACTTACTGAACACCTCCTTCAGATCCCGATACTCTGTGGGCACGTTTGATAAATCCACTGTCTCCTCCTGTAACACATGAACAGGAACAGACGGCCAGGCAGACACAAGACAAGACTTATGACAAAAACTGCTCCATGATGCCACCGATTTGATTTGCCAGTCTATTTTTGGTTTATGACGGGTGAGCCATGGGTGACCAAGAACGATGGGTGCTAGTGGAGTGTCCAGAATGTAAAAGGAAATAGTCTCAGAATGATTGCCGGATGTGATGAGTGTTATGTCTTCGGTGATCAGTGAAATCGTGGGGAGTCTTTGTCCATTGAGGGCGTGAACGTCGATCTGGTGTGAAAGGGGTTTGAGGGGAATTTGAAATCTTAGTGCAAATGAATGGTCCGTGAAATTACCCTCCGCCCCTGAGTCCAGCAGTGCCCGACAATCGTGGAGGTGAGTTGACCATCGGAGCCTTACCGGGAGGAAGGTAGATGTCGATGAGGTCTTCTCGGCAGAGATCCCACCCGACAGTAGCCTCATATTTACTGCCGGGCTGGGCCTTTTAACGGACAATTGAAAGCGAAATGTCCCGCTCCACCACAGTATAGACAAAGGCCCAGGGATCTCCGCCTCT
Source organism: Siphateles boraxobius (assembly GCF_051911475.1). Classification (NCBI taxonomy): domain Eukaryota; kingdom Metazoa; phylum Chordata; class Actinopteri; order Cypriniformes; family Leuciscidae; genus Siphateles; species Siphateles boraxobius. The sequence goes on along the minus strand of NW_027509108.1, from coordinate 1,134,243 downwards.
CCTTCTCCTCCCGGGAAAGCCGGGCTCGAGCCACCTGCATGGGCCCGTGATCGTGGATGGGGCTGACCGCGCCCTCGCCTCCTGGACGCTGCCCCTCGATCCCTCCAGGAAAACGATCAGGATGAAAACATTTGCTGACTCGAGACAGCCGTGCATCCACTCTCAGAGCCAGCACGATGAGATCGTTAAGTCCGGTGGGCAGGTCCAGGGCGTAGATCTCCTTCTGGACGCGGTCAGCTAGCCCATGCAGGAACATGTCCCACTGCGCCTCCTCATTCCATTGGCTCTCGGCTGCCAGGGTTCGGATTTCAATAGAAAAGTCAGATACGGACCTCTCTCCTTGGCGAAGTTCCGCCAGTACCCTGGCAGCCTCTCTTCCTGACGCGGCCCGGTCAAAGACTCGCCGCATCTCTTCGGAGAGCCTCTGGAACGATAGCCCCATATTCTATTCTTCCCCATAGTGCCGCTTTCCCAGTCAGAAGCGTCAGCACGAATGCCACCTTGGTCTGTTCTTCGTGAAACGTCCTGGGTTCCAGGGATAGAACATAGAACATATGCATAGAACATCTGGTTAAAAATGATCGACAGAAGTTTGCTTCACCTGAGTAAGGCTCGGGGACCGGAAGACGAGGCTCTCACTGGGATGGGTCCGCTGGAGGTGATGGGGAGGTGAATTCACCGCTGGAGGTGAATCAGCGGCGGGGGTGGCGCGGTGGGAACACGAAGATGTTGAAGCTTGGACACCTGTGCCACTAACGCCTGGACAGCGCGAGCAGTATCGTAGAGATTATTTTCTTGAGTGTCCATTCGTTGAATACTGTTACTCACAAAATCATCCAGTGAGCTCGAGGAGTTTCCTGCTGCTTCCATGCTTTGGTCAGATCGTTCTGTCATGAGTGATCAAACGGAAGCAATTGCAGTTAACTCTATTATTTAAATGATGATATGGATAGGCAGTCCAAAGTCCAGGCAAACAGGTTAGTAGCACAGGGACTCCGATGGTCAGATGACAGTGCAGCGTGCAGTGGTAGTGGTGGTGAAAATCCAACGACAAACAGTAATCCAACATCCAACGAACAAGAACCGGAACAAGAGAAGCACAAGACTGAACGAGACTGGGAACACACACACTGGGAACCACAAACAAAGATCTAACAAAGGAGATGAGAAGTTGATGAGAATATATACACTTGAATGATAGACTGCAGCTGGTGATGGGTGATTGCTGACGAGCACGCCCCTCTAGTCAGCACACACACATACAATAACAGAACCACGAGACAAGGAGCAGACATAGGATTTACCAACCGTGACAAATACTGGATAGTGAGTTATCAATAAACAACAGCAAAACCCTGTTCATGGTCTGTTATCATCTGTTTTGATGTCATGAAATCAGACATGTTTATGTTTCTGGATGTGTTCTGTATTTTTCAGTCTTGGGATTTGGAAGGTGGTCACACGGTACGCCCACACCCCTCAGAAGGAATTTACTGCTGACTTTGAGGTCAAAGAATATGGTAAGATGTGTGTAAGAAACCTGTGTAAAAATGTGATAACTAAAATAATGTATTTATTTATTTGTATTTTCTCTGGTTTGGTTTATAGTGCTTCCAACATTTGAAGTGAAATTAAAACCCAGTAAGTCATTCTTCTATGTGAGAGACGAGAGCCTGACAGTCGACATTGAAGCCAAGTAAGACAACATATGTTCTGCTTCATTGTATTGAAAGTAAATCTATGATGTGAGAACACACTGATTTAAGATATGTTAGTATGTTAACTGAAATAATGTACAATGAGCAACTAAAACTTGGTCCTGCTATTCCAGTATGTTCAAATCAACTAACCCAGACAGCAACATAGTGTCGGCCCAGATCTAGTACACGTGGATTCACCACAGTCCAGATGTGGGCCGACACTATAGTACTGTCTGGGTTAGTTGATTTGAACATACTGGAATTGCAGGACCATGCCTACTGTCTGGGAAGACATTTATCTTAGTCTCCAAAGGGCGTATTTTTATTACTATTCGTATTAGTATTGTGTCAGTCACTTCCCGGTAGATCTACAGCATAAAATATGTGTTAACATTTCAGATAATTATTGCATTAGGTATTACAGTATGAACTAACAAACAAATCTTTTTGCAGCATTTATTAATCTTGCTTCATGTTAATTTATGAAATATAGTAGTTTATTATCCAGAATACATAACCTGTGTTTACTTTTTAAAATACATCAGGTAGCCTAAAATGTGGAACCATTTAATTTTTTATTCAACACAGATATACAGTATTGTTTAATATGACTGAAATGCATTGTGTTGAAGCTGGATGTGGATCAAGCACAGTTGTTGTCACCATTCAGTTTTTACAGCAGAAATTATATATGCTTTTATAGGTACCTGTTTGGACAGAAGGTGGAAGGAAATGCGTTTGTGATGTTTGGTGTGATGGACGGTGAGAAGAAAACAAGTATTCCTGCCTCTCTGCAAAAAGTTCAGGTGAGAGAAATTAAACAGTTTACAAGCTGAGATCAATCTCATTTCTCTTCAACTATAGGACGACTTAAATTTTTTAATAAATGTTTTGTCTTGTCTTGTTGACTGATGTTATTGTCTTTCTCATATATAAATAGATTAGTGAAGGAGAAGGTGAAGCAGAACTGACCAGTAAGATGATCACTAAGACCTTTCCAGACATTCACCAGCTGGTTGGACGATCAATCTATGTTTCAGTCAGTCTTTTAACAGAAAGTGGTAAGACTCAACAGATACGTGCACATCTGTATGTTTACATGCCTGTGTATAATTGCAAATGAGAGGCTAATCGTGTGTGTGTTTCAGGCAGTGAAATGGTGGAGGCAGAAAGGAGAGGCATTCAGATAGTGACGTCACCGTACACCATCCACTTCAAAAAAACACCACAATTCTTCAAACCTGGAATGCCCTTCGATATCTCGGTATAAAACATTTACTTTACAAACCTGGAGGGTTGTAGGAACAGAGGAACAATTTTAACGAAATATTAATAGACATGATGAAGGCTGATGTTTTCTGGTCTTGGTTTTATAAAAGGTCTATGTAACAAATCCTGACCAGACTCCTGCTGAAAAAGTGGAAGTGGAGGTCCATCCTGGAGGGGTCAGAGGTCAAACAACAGCCAATGGTATTGCAAAGGTTACAGTCAACACTCCAGGAGGATCTGCCAAGCTAGAGATCATTGTAAGGCATTGAATAAATATAGAACAAGCTGTTTTTTTACAGGTATTTTTAGTTGCTGTGAATCAGCAGGAATTTATTTTTTTATTTATTTCAGGCAAAGACCAAAGATCCACAATTAAAAGATGAACAGCAGGCAGTGAAGACGATGACGGCTCTTGCTTACGTTCCCAAAGGAGACTCCAAGAACTATCTACACATCGGCATTGATTCTGCAGAGCTTCAGATTGGTGATCAAATGAAAGTCAATCTGAACACTGGACAAAGTCCGGGAGCCAAAGATCAAGATTACACATACATGGTAAAGATTATAGTTATTTGTTATTCATCCAATGTACCAGTACCACCAATGCATCAATTACATCAATATTTTATTTCTATCACAGCTTGTGTTTTAAACTGTACAAATACCTTAAGACTTTTCTACTTGTCTGTCTCATTTCCAGATCTTGAGTAAAGGTCAGATTGTTCAAGCAAGCAGGTTTAAGAGGAGAGGACAAGCTCTAGTGACTCTGTCTCTACCTGTAACCAAAGACATGGTGCCGTCCTTCCGCTTTGTGGCTTATTACCATGTGGGCTCGTCTGAGGTGGTGTCTGATTCAGTCTGGGTCGACGTGAAGGACACGTGCATGGGAACGGTGGGTCAACCATCACAAGAAATGATTGACGTGCTAATCAACTAGATCTGATTCAGTGTCTCTCGTTTAAACAGCTCAAGCTTCAGGTGAAGAACAAGATGAATACCTATGGTACAGGAGACATGGTCACGCTGCAGATAACTGGAGATCCTGGAGCCAGAGTTGGGCTGGTGGTGGTTGATAAGGCTGTGCATGTCCTGAACAAGAACAGACTCACTCAGACTCAGGTGAAGGACCATCTTCAGATGTCGTGGCACAATCAGCTCTGATTTAAACCGCATGTAACTGGTGTCTTTTTCGCACCTCTAGATCTGGGACGTCATAGAGAAGCATGACACCGGCTGTACGGCAGGAGGTGGAAGGGACAGAATGGGGGTTTTCAGTGATGCAGGTCTGATGTTTGAGTCACACACTGCAGGAGGAACCGACACCAGAATAAGTAATTTTTTTTTTTTACTGAACAGAGATTCCCAAGGGTTGCATCCTTTGTTCAGGTCTTGAATGTTGTACTATAAATTTCACTTGAGTTGTCTGGTTCCTTGTGTCTTGGTTACCTGTTTTTTGGAAGATCTATATATAATTAGGTTTAATGAATAGCTCTCGCTGCTCTTGGGTTCTTTTACATAATTTTGTACAATATGCTAATTTATTCAAATTAATTGTCCTCTAGTGCCTGGATGTCCTGTCCCTGCAAAGAGAAAACGAAGAGCTGAGAGTCTCCTGCAGATCACTACTACACTGGGTGAGGAACTGGAATTTACTCAGATTTTACTCTTGCCATTCAAATCAGAATTTTTTTGGTTTTACTGTGTTAAAGTTCAAGAGCCCTTAGGGAATTCTGTCTCTTCCTCCAGTAGTTCTCACCATGTTCTCCTACTCCTGTCATTGTTCATGATCTTCTCAGCTGGTCAATACTCTGGTGAACTGAAGCAGTGCTGCTTTGATGGGATGAGGGATAATAAACTCGGCTACACTTGTGAACGAAGAGCCACCTACATCCTAGATGGGCCAGAGTGCACAAAGGCCTTCCTGCAATGCTGCGAAGAGATGGAAACCCGCAAAAACATGAAAACAGAAGAGGAGGAGATGATTCTGGCTCGCAGTAAGTAGTAATTGATTAAGGTTGTTGCAATTCATTAAGTTTCTAGATGGCTCTACCATCTCGTGCAGTACTCTGTCTAAAAATGTAAAGGCTTTACAGTGTTTTCATGATGTTCCCACAACTGTAAGTGACACTCTCACAACTGTCATATCCATTTTTCCACATTTAGTCAAGTCAATAGGGAATTATACAATAAAGATTGTTTCAAAGCAGCTTGCATGAATCCGGTGGCAGTGATTGATACTGATATTTTGAATCTTGGGTACTTTGGAAAGTAGTAATTGTGCATAATAATGAAAGTGGATAGTCATCAGAGAGAATAATGATGCAATTTATTTGATTATCATTATCTGATGTGTTATTGTTTTTTTGTTTTTGTTACAACAGGTGATGATGATGATGACTATTATACAGATTCTGATGAGATCGTGTCACGTACTCAGTTCCCTGAGAGTTGGCTTTGGGAAGAGATTGATCTATGTGAGAATTGGTGAGTAGGAGACTTTTAGTCAAAAGCTGTAAATTAAGGCTCAATCCCAATTCACCCCTTGCCCCTACCCCTTGTTTTTCGAGTGTACCCCTTGGCCCTTAAAAAAGAGTTACTAGGGCCAAGGGGTTGAAATATTCCCCTACGAAATGGAACAACCCTTTATGAACCCGATACGTCATCAGTCGTCAATGATGGCTCTGACGTTACAGAGTTTTTACAGGATTTCTCCATGACAACGACTGACAATCACCGCAGCTGCTTTTAACTTTGAGGAAACATGATGTTTACAACATTCCTTCCTCGAAATGTATGTCTTTTCTGTTTCGGAAAGGTCATTTATTATACAATTTCTTAATTTAAATTACTATATTATTATTATAAGAGTAAATAAATTGAATGGTGGTGTCATCTGGTGCTAAATTTAAATGTTTAACCGTTTGCGAAGCCATCTCGCCGGTGATTCGCGATGTATTCTGCAAACTTTCTCGTAGCCCTCCGTTCGGAGTGTGCCTCTGAAAAATCTCAGTTTCGAGGGCTATGTAGCCCTACTCCTCTATCTCAACAAGAATCGGGACACCCTACCCCTAGACGTGGGCCAAGGGGTGAATCTGGATTGAGCCTAAGTCTCACTCACAAAACAAAGAACATACATTGTTTCTTAATTATCTTTGATATTATGCATTTTATGCACTGATCCCCACTAGAATGTTTATTTTTAGATGCAAGAAACCTGATTATAGGTCAACAACATGAAATGACATCCACTAGTGTCGTTCATGAATTTTGATAGGAAACCAGTAATGGGAATGTCTGATAGCAAAGCAGCTATAATGCAGGTTTAAGACCAGTGAGAAGTATTACAGCTGGAGACAGTTTTAAAATAATTGAAATACAAATTGTGTGACAACAGTATTTAATTTGCTTACATTTCAAAATTACCTGAATCTTGTCCTGGAAAGACATAATGCTTTTAGGCTGCCTGGCTTATGAAGCTTTTTAGCCTGATAGGCTACAGGTTTAAATGGTTAACAACCATTAGAAGAGTTCTTGAAAATGTCTAATTTTTAAATGTAATTTTCTCATATCCCAGTCCAGCACCAGTCAAAGATAAAATGATCTACCTGAAAGACTCTATTACTACCTGGCAGATCTTGGCTGTCAGTCTGTCGCCAACACTTGGTAAGGTGAAGCTGCAAACACAGGATACATGGTCTGAAAAACATCATTATCAAACAGGAGCTACTGCTTTAAACTCTTCTGTGTGTCTGTGTTCCTCCTCAAAGGCATCTGTGTGGCAGAACCTGAGGAGATTATTGTTTTTAAGAGCTTATTCATTGACCTCAAGATCCCTTATTCAGCTGTGCGCGGTGAACAACTGGAAATCAAGGCCATTATTCACAACTATACACCAAGGAAGCAGAAGGTAGATTTGATTTGAAAAAAAAAAAATACATTTAGATTTATGGTATAAAACCATGTTCATCGTAATAACCATTTTCTGCTTAAGTCAAATAAGACAGGATACATGGATTCTGAGAGTCATTTCGGATTTTAAGCTCTATGTGACTCAAACTGAAAAAAAGTGTAGGATATTGAGCATTGCTAAATGCTGTGTATATCACATTTTTCCTATTTGATTTACTTTAGAGGAAGTTTCTATCCTCTAAATATACTGAAATGATTTGTCTCTGGTTTTCACCAGGTGCGTGTGGAGTTTATGGAGGCAGAACATGTTTGCAGCTTTGCCAGTAAGAAAGGCAAACACAGAACAGTAGTAAACGTTGACAAAGACTCCAGCATAGCAGTTTCATATGTGATTATTCCCATGACGCTGGGAAATCACATGATTGAGGTGAAAGCTGCAGCATATGATTCTGTCCACACTGATGGAGTAAGAAAGACACTGAAGGTGGTGGTACGTCTGATGGAAATTCTATTTAATTTGATTTGTTCATTTGTTACACAGTACTCAATAGATGTTTGTCATATTTTAAACAGATTATCCAGAGCACCACGTGTAGTTAACTCTCGTTTTTCTTTAAGTCTGAGGGTGTGCTGATTCCATTACACAGACCAAAGGTGGAGCTCAATCCTGTTAAGGATGGTAAGATTTACTGTGAACTATGGAAACTTTATACTTCATCATAAAATCATTGAATTGATGTCAGTTTACTTCTATCCAGTCAAGACAAAAACATCTACGAATATCATTATAGTTCCTGCCAATCAAGATACAGGGCCTGATACAATCAACTGCTCTTCTTGCTCAATACTCACCAAAACAATAAAAAAAAATTTGACTACTCTGATAACTCATTGTTCTTCTTGCGTCTTCCTGTTTTTCTCTGTTTCTCATCCCAAATGGAACAGGGGAGAAACCTATAGTTATTAGAGCTGAAATACCAGCTGACCGGGTTCCAGACACTCCTGCTAACACCTACATCTCAATTGCTGGTAAGGAAAAATATGTTTTCATGAATGTTTAATGATTATTTCTTAAACGTTTTATGCATGTTTTGTTTAAAGACAGATGATGCCTTTATCTACAATCAAGTGGTTACATCTGTTTAATTCTCAGGGATGGTTTGTAATAATTGTAATCAAGCTTTTGTCACTCGGTCACTACATGTGCCTCATCCAATTGAGTTTGCATGTTCCATATTCATAAATGCGTCTCCGTAAAACGAACAGTAATTTGACCTTCACTTCACTAGAATTCACTGTGGTGAACTTTTTATAGAGAAATTGCCGGATTACACTTTTAAATCTAACTATTGGGTTTCAACTAACTCAAATAATCTTATGTATCTAATGATACAAATGTAGAAATAATATATAAAACAGGTTCAAATGTTGACTTATATCTTACCAAGATGCGATTTACACTGTTTTTGACCCCATTTTTCATTAGCTGAATTCAAGGATCTAAGACTTTTTCTATGTACACAAAAGGCCTATTCCTCTCATATATTGTTCACAAATCTGTCTAAATCTGTGTTAGTGAGCACTTCTCCTTTGCAGAGATAATCCATCCACCTCACAGGTGTGGCATATCAAGATGCTGATTAGACAGCATGATTATTGCACAGGTGTGCCTTAGGCTGGCCACGATAAAAGGCCACTCTAAAATGTACCGTTTAATCACAAAGCACAATGCCACAGATGTCGAAAGTTTTGAGGGAGCGTGCAATTGGCATGCTGACTGCAGGAATGTCCACCAGAGCGGTTGCCTGTGAATTGAATGTTCATTTCTCTACCATAAGCCATCTCCAAAGGCGTTCAGATAATTTGGCAGTACATCCAAGCGGCCTCACAACCGCAGACCAAGTGTAACCACACCAGCCCGGGACCTCCACATCCAGCATCTTCACCTTCAAGATCGTCTAAGACCAGCCACCCAGACAGCTGCTGCAACAATCGGTTTACATAACCAAATATTTTCTACACAAACTGTCAGACACCGTCTTAGGGAAGCTCATCTGCATGCTCGTCATCCTCATCGGGGTCTCGACCTGACTGAAGAATGAGGCGGGAACTGACGAACATTCAACAAACTTTAATATAAAAAATAAAACAAATACAAAATGAAAGTAAAAGACAGCAGCCCCTCTCGGACGACTGGTGTCACATATAACAAAACAAACACAACACCAGTCCAGGCCTGGCCTCTCTCCATCTCCACTGTCGTCGCTCCTCCTTTTATGCTTCCGCTCCACTGTGAGAGATACAAGACCAGAGCATCGTGCAGGTGGCGCTCATCAGTAATCACGCCACACTCACATTCAATGTTCACATGGCACTTTGGAGAGGTGTTCTCTTCACGGATGAATCCCGGTTTTCACTGTACAGGGCAGATGGCAGACAGCGTGTATGGCGTCATGTGGGTGAACGGTTTGCCGATTTCAACGTTGTGGATCGAGTGGCCCATGGTGGCGGTGGGGTTATGGTACACAGGTGCATTTTATTGATGGTATTTTGAATGCACAGAGATACCGTGACGAGATCCTGAGGCCCATTGTCGTTCCATTCATCCATGACCATTACCTCATGTTGCAGCATGATAATGCATGGCCCCATGTTGCAAAGATCTGTACACAATTCCTGGAAGCTGAAAACATCCCAGGTCTTGCATGGCCAGCATACTCACCGGACATATCACCAATTGAGCATGTTTGGGATGCTCCGGATCAGCATATACGACAGCGTTTTCCAGGTCCTGCCAATATCCAGCAACTTCACACATCCCTTGAAGAGGAGTGGACCAACATTCCACAGGCCACAATCAACAACCTGATCAACTCAAGCCGAAGGAGATGTGTTGCACTGCTTGATGCAAATGGTGGTCACACCAGATACTGACTGGTTTTTGTCAGCCGAAACAAAACTTTCGAATCTCGGCAAAGGGGAAGTGCTCACTAACACATATTTAGACAGTTTTGTGAACAATATTTGAGAGAAATAGGCTTTTTTGGTTAATAGTAAAAGTCTTAAATCTTTGAGTTCAGCTCATGAAAAATGGGGGCAAAAACAAAAGTGTTGCGTTTATAATTTTGTTCAGTACATAGAGTTGCAACCAGAGCCGATCCTGACCTCCCTAAGAAAAATCCTGTTAAGGGACCCTCCTACCTGACCCATGTAACCATTTGCCATTGCCACACAATCACATCTGACACCCCAGTGCTCCCACTACAATCCTCCTTCCTTTAAAGTCCCTGTAAAGACAATAAAAAAATCTAAACACAATTATTAATGTTAGAAATGTGTTGCTAAAACATATTACAAAGACTGTGAACTGTAAAGAACTGAATTGTGGAGTTAAGGCCTCATTATGCTTCTGCGTCAACTCCACGGCGTAGCTACGCCGTCACTCCTACTTCGTCGTTGCCGTTTTATGGTTCTGCGTCAGGTTGAGTTGCATCGCGGTGCATCTGACAAATCACAGCCCTTGTGGTCTGCGTCGCCTCGACGCGTAGTTAAAATTTTTTGGAGGTGCACGTCGAGCTACGGCGGAGGGGTTCGTGGCGACGCAGAGGGGTCTGCGGGGGTACGCCGTCGATTCGACGCAGAAGCATAAAACAGGCTTTAGACCGTTAAACAGTTTCTCACCATTGCTATTTTGGGCAGGTCTAAAACGGGGCTCGATGATGCACTGGAGCCACTGAGGCTGGCCGCTCCACTAACAATATAAATAAAGCACATTCGTATCAGTTTGGCGCTCAATCGCGAGTTACTGTCAGTACTATTATAGTTACTACAGCGTACAGTTTGCTAGTTATATCTTCGTCACGGAAATGCATACTACCTGGATGCGATCATGTACAAAACAGATCGTGTCCTTATTTAAATTTCCTAAAAACGATCACATCAAGAAGAGGTGGATTAATTTTGTGAAGAGCCACCTTAATGGAGAGCTGAGGATCACCGCCAAAACCCGCCTCTGTAGTGATCATTTTACACGGGATAGTTTTATAAACTTTCGTCGGAGACAACTGGGATTCACTGATAATCCGCTGTTACTGGTGAATGGGGCCGAACCAGCTATCTCCCGCCTCGGCCTTCATCCTCCTGTTGCGCCGACAGCTGGTGCCATCATTGGCAGTGCGTGCCCACCAATGAGTGTATGTTTGTGTGCTTCTGTTATAACGCTAATTAACCTAATAAGCTGCTAGGAGCATCCATTCCGGCTGTAGCGGGTGACAGTTGAGTGTGGCAACGGCAGCTTTACCACGAGTGGATGTGGTTTCAGCGCAGCCAGCGGACACGCCCCCAGTGTTTGAGAGCAGAGACTACTGCTCATTTTTTCAAGATTTTAATAGCTTATTTTATGTACTTGCCGGCTTTTTTATCATTCGAATTTGGCTGGATGGCTAATAACAAATTTTTCTGTGATATAACAAACTCAGAACACATACTTAATTTTGACTTTGCAGGGACTTTAACTAGTACTAATGAAAATGTAATTCCTGATATCAGAAATAGACATTGTTACTAGAAAAAGTACATTCTTAATATCAAGAATTCACATTTTAAATAGTACGGATTTAAATATTAACATGCCACTGTTTTAAATGATACAAGCAATACTTGATGGTTATTATCTACTGAGAGATGTGCATCCATATTGACCAGTAATTCCAGCCAATCAACATTTTAAATGCCATATAGCCTATAAATCAATAGTCAATGTCAATACATTGCTTTCCATCCTGATTTATTGCAGAGTTGTAACTAAACTGACTTGAAGACAAGATAATCTTTGTCTTGTTTTAAAAGTATGTGCGCCTATAATGTCCGCTTAATTTTCTCAATAATGTTGTAAACATTGATTGACGCGCTTTGACATGAGGAGGAGGTGGGGCCTTGAGTAATTTGCGGAGCCCTACGCAACTTGCGTAGTGTGTGTATAGGGCTGATCGACTATATAACATCCAGTTAGATGTTGTGGGAAGAAGGAGGTGGACTTCGACGGCTCCTCCGCTCCCTCACGGCCGGCAGCTAGTTCGTCTGTCCCCCCGGCAACTGACTCCACCGCACCACCTCGAGTGTCCATGGCGACGGACTCTGCTCAGCCATGCTCAATGGCACTGCGGATTCTCCACAGTGGCGAGGGCTCTTTGACAGTGTATTTCTCCTTCTTCCCTGGTTTCGGCACCAGTGTAACGCAGTTAGATGTTGTGGGAAGAGGGAGGCGGGAACCGGTGAACGTTCAAGACACATTTTAATATTAAAATAGAAATCGAAAGTAAACGACAGCAGCCCCTCGGGGACGACTGCTGTCACATACAATAAAACATAAACAAAACACAACATAAAACCTCGACACTAGTCGTTCCTCTCTCGATCTTCACTGTCGTCACTACTCCTTTATGCTTCCGCTCCTCCGTAAGAGATACGAGACCGGTGCGTCACCACAATAGTTTATGCTCTTTATTAGGCCATGTACATAAATGGACCAAGGTGAACATATTAAGACAGGTTATGAACCCTGTTTTGTTTTTAGGCAGTTGAATATAAAAAGTGCAGTACAAACATTACTGTCGCTAATCAACTGCAGCAGTTAGAGTTGCTAGGTGACAAGAACAGTCCTCTGTGTGCTAGACAGCTAGAAACTGATTCCATTTGGAGATTATAAAATCGTGCGAAAGTGTTGGGTCTAGCCCAGTCAGCAGCTCTACATATGTCTGCTAGTAAAGCACCATTTGCCAAAGCCAAAGTGGCAGCAATACGTTGATTGGAGTGAGCTCTCACTCCTAACGGGCACAGTACATGTTGGGCCTGATACGCCCAGAGAATGGCGTCCACAATCCAGTGGGACATTCTCTGTTTAGAGACAGCTTTCCTCTTCTGCCTGTGAAGCTGACAAAGAGCTGTTCAGATTGTCTAAAACCAGGTAGATATGCAAGGCGCACAGTCCAGGTAGATACGCAAGGCGCACACTAGAGACAAGGGTGGGTTTCTCCCATCAGAAGTGCTTGGTCCCTGAAGGGAGTAGTGGGAACTTTGGGTACATATCCAGGTCGGGGTCTCAGGATAACGCGTAAATAAGCCGGCCTAAATTCCAGGCACAATTCAATAACTGACAGGGCTTGTAGGTCTCCCACCCTCTTGAGAGATGTGAGCGCAGTCTGGAGGGCCATCTTCATGGAAAGGGCACTAAGAAAACATTGATTGCAAAGGCTCAAACGGATCTTTTAAGGGCCTGTAAGACTAGAGAAAGATCCCAAGAAGGGATGAAGCGAGGTCTTGTTCAACCTCTTTGTGTGCCTCTCAGGAACCTTAAGGCCCGTTCACACCAAGCACGATAACTATAAAGATAACGATAAAGATAACTATGTATGCGTCCACACCAACGACCGATAACGGAGCTTTTTATTCTAAGCACGCGCGCGCCCGCGCTGCGGTTTCAAAGTAGCAAAAATGGATGACCTGCTGCTGCTTTACTTTACAAAAAAATATCAAAAGAAAAACAGGCGCTTTTGGGTACACGATATCCTTAAAAGACGAGAGGAGTTGGGAGAATCCGAATTTTATTATAATTGTTGTTTACAACATGTCATTGAATATGTTTTTTCTGTTCTTATTGCCTTTACATGTCTTTGCCAGCAGATGTCCTCAGCCAGCATGCTATGTTCCGAGCGCATCTAAACAGTGAATCTAGCAAGTCTAGTGTAATCGATCTAATCTAACAGTGAATTTAGCTGACGAAGTCAATGATGGGATAAAAACATCGACTAGTCAACACCTTTATGTATACAATGCTTTTTCACTGCAACTTCAGCAATGTTGTCAAAACTAGCGCTGGATAGCCTACCTGAGGTAATTTTGTTACACTATGCTAAACTGCATAATATCTCATCGTTAATACTTCTCACCATTTATTCCCAGGATACGACCGATTGCTTTCCATATATACATCTTTTTTAACGTATCCTTGAAAAGGGGGTTTGACTTGTCAAACAGTGGGGGATTTTTTTGTACCTCGACGATTAACTTCTCTGCAGTGTCATCTTCCATTTTAAATGCGCGAGACCTTTAAATTAGAATGGATTCTGATTGGCTGTCAGTGTTTTATCGTTCGACAGCTGGGAAAAAATCGTTCTGAAAGTGATCCCAACGATATCGTTCCTTATATCTTTATCGTTATAGTTGTGGTGTGAACTCTGTTATTCTTTAATATGGAGAACGATTTTTAGAATGAAATCTTTATCGTTATCTTTATAGTTATCGTGCTTGGTGTGAAAGGGCCTTTAGGGCGGAAGTTGTGGCCTAATGGTTAGAGAGTTGGACTTGTACCAAAAGGTATTCCAAAACCTGCAGGAAATATAGGTGGGGTGAGTGAATAAACATTGCTCTCTTCCACTCTCATTACCTACAACAGAGGTATCCTTGACCAAGTCGCCTAACCAATTGCTTCCCGGGCGCCGAGGAAAAAATGTCTGCCCTCTGCTCAGGGTGTGTGGGTAAACCGCAGAGCACAAATTCCGAGTATGGGACACCATACTTGGCTACACATCACTTGTAGCCAAGTTTACTTTCATACAACTTTAAGGAAGTCATTTCTGACTTGCAACACTTATATTCTGACTTATCATTTCTGACTTATAACACAAAACAGAACATTGTCTAAAAGCTGTGCCCAAAACCCAGAACTAAGTTTTTATAAGCTGTCGACCCCAACAAAAAGAGCGTTTAAGGACACAAAAGTGGATACAGGTAATTGAGACAGAGCACAACGTGTCATATTACTCTGAGAACCATACCCACTGGAGGGGTACGTAATCCGCGACAGGATAGCTTAGCTATATAAAACTGACATTTGGATATTTGACTTCCCAGTGTCAAAATGTTTAGTGCACACGTAGGCATAGCCTACTGAGTGTCAGGATCCCACAATTTACCAATTCTTCCAGGGGCGAGGGAAGTGGAGGTGCTGGGGGTGTGGCACAGGATCGTAAATTCAACGCAGATTTTGGTGAAGTTACATTTATTCATTATTAGAATGTAGTAATTTATTTGTAATAAACACTTTGAGTGGGCTATTCAAAAAAGTGTTATGTATATGTTAAATTATATTTTTTAAAACATATGCACAGAATATTGTGTGCGTAGAAAGAATTAGTCCACAGCCACTCTAATCCTGAGCGCAAGTCCACTGTCAGCGTTGTGTAAGGTAGGCACTAGGCAGGTTTTTAGGGTTCATTTCTATTTCCTGTCACTGTGCAGGCTCTTGTATTGTAATAATACCCCTCCCCCACAGCACCCCTTACCTAAAACATCTTCCCACCGCCCTGCATTCTTCCTGCTGATGCTTCACATCTTAATACTCCACTTTTGTCTCCTTAAAGGCTGGCTTATACGGTTTGGTAGGTTATAAAAACTTTCTGGGTTCTGTAGCTTGTTTGCTGTAGCCTACACCCTGTCACACAGTAGCTTTTAGGCATTGTTCTGTCTTTTCTTAGAAACAAGAAATGACAAGGAGGCAGCTTCCTGCAATGCAAAGTCAATGGAGAGGGTTGGATTGTTTCACCCCCCAGTATGGGCGTGGCCTAAATGCGTTCTGTCTCTATACCGGTACGTCTGGGGGTGTGGCCTGGCATGCAAATACCACACACCCAATTCCATTGGCCTTTTCTGATACTCTCAGAGGTGATTGTGGCTCCCAAGGATGACCCACTTAATGTCGGTCCGACACCACGTCGAACATTACCAAAAGAAAGGGAACATGGAAAAGATAGACACATTTTATTGTGTAATTGTTTCATTGTTTCGCATCTGGTTAGGACACATTGTGAGTTTTCTGATATCTGTTCTCTCTTCAGGACGAACACTGACTATCCCACGGTCTAGATCGAACCACAGCGTGGGCTTGGCCACTACTGAAATAAAACCAGGACATATGACAGAATTTAAAGAATTATGCTTTCCAACTTTGAGAATAGGTTAAGAAAGTAAATAAAATGTAAACATTTTTTTTAAATTGAACGCACTAGAAATCTATTACATATAAAGAATGTTAAAGTTAGCATTAAATCAAAATAGACAATTTTTGACTATTTACAATTCTATTTTATATGGAATATTGCAGTATTTATTGAAAATTATTCATCTGTGCTGATCATTGATGAATATGCCCACGTAATCTTTAACCAAATGAACTTGCAAGAGGACAGGATAACCTGCCAATCACATGAGATCAACCAATAGCAAACCACAATGATACAATCAATTCAGCTCATCATAACAAAGATCACAAAAACTGAATTCTCAGCCTACATTTCCTCTTTCCTCCTTCCAGGTGAAGAGATCTCCCAGACAGTTGAGCAGGCCATCAGTGGAGACATGATGGGTAGCCTTATTAAACAGCCCGGTGGATGTGGAGAGCAGATCATGATCACTATGACTTTACCTGTCATTGCCACTCATTATCTGGACAGCACCAATCAGTGGGAGGCTGTGGGCATGCACCGCCGTAGTGAAGCAATTAACCATATCAGCACAGGTCAGCAGGATACAATAGATATAAAGAAGTTGACTATGATTTGAAATAAAAGACAAAAAAAAAGAATACATAATATAGACAAAATATTTTTTTCTTTAACTAATTTTGCATTAAGGTTATCAACGGCAGCTGGGTTACCGTAAAAAAGATGGATCCTACGCTGCCTGGGTAGACAGGCCAAGCAGCACATGGTATTTTCATTTCATTTCAATCAATTTAATTTGTTTTATGTATTTTCATGCCCAGTTTCTCCCGTCATATTTTATTATTTTACAATTATTAGTAACAAATTATTATTTGTTTCTGTCTATTAAAGGCTGACAGCGTATGTGGCCAAAGTCTTCGCCATGGCCAATAACTTTGCTCCTATAGAAGAAAATGTGCTCTGCAGCGCCCTGAAGTGGCTTGTTCTCCACAAACAACAGCCAGACGGCTCCTTTAAAGAGGATGCACCTGTAATTCATGGAGAGATGGTGGTAAGTTGAATGTCACTATGACTAGGTTTGGGAATCGAAAATCGATTTCAATTCTGTAATCGGAGACCTAAGGTCAGGAATTGGATACTTGTGATAAAATTAAAATTTCGATTCCGCTTATTGATTCCTGTGTGCTCACTTGAACTCAAAAAGCTGCCTCTTATATAGGGCATGAATACTGAATTGAGCTCTCTTTTGTGTCTTCTTGCGCTTGAACGGGCAAATACACAACATTATGTCAAAATATCCTTGTATATACATTTGGTTATGTCTTAAGTGAACAAAAACAGTTGAGAAAGAAAACGTATTAGGTCTTAAAGTGACAGCAATAATAAATTTGCTGCTGATATGTTTGATATATAAATGTTTGACTTTATTTTTTAAACCATATTGGAATCTAAACTGGGCATCGATAAGAATCGGTATTGCTAAAATTCAAATGATACCCAACCTTTACTATGACTGATTAACTTAACTACAATTTATGTGTAAAATATAATTAATAAGTTTGCATACTGCTTGCACAATCTGAAGCCCTGGAGGCAAATTAAAGATAATTATTTAAAAGAAAACTGTGGTTGTGTAATACATTTGAATGAATTATGAACCAAAGCAAGATACATTTGAAATGCGTAATACTGTCACTATCTCATAGTTTGTTAAAGTTCTTCATGGACTCAATTGTTGTCCACTGATTGGTTGATACACTGTAAGACATTTCATGTTAGTTTAACTTGGAAATACAAGTTCACATGCTGCCTTGAAAATCGAAGTTCACTCAACTTGAAGACTGCCTTTGTTTCAACTTAGAAATTAAAGTTAAATGTGCTCTAAGCGATGTTGGGTGACGTTAATTCTTGTTGACGTTTAAAGTATTGTCAAACAAAACGGAGGCTAGCTAGACCCTCCCTCCTCCTCATCCGCGCACTAACCCCCCAAACCCCTTCTTGTCGGTTATTGGCTGGAATAGTTTGTTATGTGTCGTGGTGCGGGTTAGCCCAGTGTGTTTTTGTTGCCGTTTGTGGAGCCTGTGGTGACGTAGCTTAAAGTACCTTTAATGAGCTAATTAAGTGATTCATTGAGTGATGATTGATTATTATTGAAGACACCTGATGTTAACAAGCAGAATCACTGAAGGAGAAAATCACTATTTTTAAGTCACTTTTATGGAGATCAGTGTTAGCTTTAGTTGTGCCCTTGACCCTTACATTTATAACTTAGGTTTGTGTTTGGCTGCTGAAACTGAGTGGTGAACCGCCAGATAATCAAAGAGAAAAGGTGATCTGATGGTGTTGGTTATGTTTTAACATTACAGTGTAGGTTTAGTAAAAAATATTTTAGCAGACTACATTTGCTGATTCAGGGCATGTTTACATGACAACAATGTACTAAAAACATAAATGTTTTTCCTTCGCATTTTTTCGCGTACAGATGACAACGTTGTAAAAATTATCCCTCTTCACACGAATCCGCGAAAATAACTAAAATGCTGCCAGGCCAGTAGTTGGCGATTTCACTTTGTAAAAAAAAACTTGCCCTTTGAAACCCGTTTTTAAATATTTTGCTTTTTCCGGCCCCAAAATGTTGTGTAAAATTCCCTTTAATTAGAAAACAATTTTTTGTGATACTGTTTATTTGTGCTTTATTCCAGGGTGATGTACGAGGCATAGATGCTGATGCCTCTCTGACGGCCTTTGTTGTGATTGCCATGCAAGAGGGCAGAGAGATCTGTGCTGGATCAGTTGGTGTAAGTACAGCTCTTCCACGGTTTCATTCATCAAAAATGCTAAATTATAAATTAAGTTGATTTTTTTCCCCTCTTGGGTTTAACCTCTTGCACACACTTTTATAGAGTCTGCATGAAAGTATCAGGAAGGCTGTTGCATTCTTAGAAGGTCGGCTTCCACGACTGACCAATCCTTACGCTGTTGCGATGACGTCCTACGCCGTGGCCAATGCTGGAAAACTCAATAAAGACATCTTGATGAAACATTCCACCAAAGGAGATGGTCAGTGACAAGTTATCAAAAAGTGTTTTGCTTTTTTACAACATGGAACAATTCTAACCAAAACCCAAGTGTAAATATTGGAAAAATTTGTGACCAAAAATCCACATCACGGTATTTTGCTAAATTATATCGGTTTCACGGTATATGATAGTATTATTTCTATTTATTTTTTTCAAGCATGACTGAATGTTAACCACATTTTCTACTGATTAAAAGAGGAAATACTGCAGTAGATTAACATAGAATTCCATATTTTACTGTCATGAGTGAATATTGTCGAAAAAATCCACACTAGTATTGATACAGGTTTGAAGTGTTTACAAAGAGTTGCCAGAAGGAGGCGCTTTAGGAGCAGAAATAGCGGTTTCCCCGGTAACGGCTGAACACAAAGCAGCAGCGCTTATAAACGCTGCTTTTTATGAAAGATAAAGAAAGATTAAAGAAACGTTTCTAAAGACTGTCTGTTCATTTCAGATTCATTCATATAAAAACACCCGCACCGCGTTTTGACTCAATTCGACTTTATTCAACAATGTCAATACCAACCACAAATATATTTTCCAAAAGGCTGTGTTGATATGTGAACCAATGTATGGAAAACACTGTAATTTAATTTGACAGGTATCAAGATTAACCTATCCATCTTCACCGTCAGGCTTAGTAACACAACTGTTCATCAACAGTGCAACAGTACGTTTACATGGACACCTTTTGGTTCAGTCGGAATGAAATCAATCCGATTGATGAATCCGAACACGTTGTTTACATGAACATGATAAATAAAGTAATCGGGTTGATGTGCACCTTTACGGGTTAGGCTAAGGGTCCATGCAAACGCAGCTAGTGTCGCACCACGTTCCCAACGTTGTTAAAGCAACATTCACCGGTATTGAGGTATATTAAAAATTCATATTATAACAAAAATAAACACCGGTATTCAGTATGAACCGGTGTACCGCCCCAACACTAGGAAAAATTATAAAATGTATTTTGGCTTTATTTATTTTATGGTGTAATGATTGCTGCTTGTTGGTGTCAATAACAGTAATGGAACACAGTCCTGTTATTATTCCTGATTTGCGTTTGAACCAGCCGGTAGGTTTTGGACTGTCGCTGGACAGCATCATCACTCTCTGGAGGCGACGGCCTATGCTGTGCTGGCGCTTGTGAAGGACAGAGACTTTGATAAAGCAGGAGAGGCAGTTTTCTGGCTGCGTTCACAACAGTCTCATTATGGTGGATCTGGCACCACACAGGTACACTAACATCTCATCATCTGACTGTGATTAACAGATGCAGAACTTGTCTTTGAATGCTGTTCTGCACTTTCCAGGCGACCATCATGGTGTTCCAGGCCGTGGCAGAGTATCGCACGCAAGTGAAGGACCGACAAAACTTCAATCTGGACGTGGAGCTGTCAGTGGCAGGAAGAAGCAGACCTGTCAAATTTACTATTAAAAGAGAGAATGTGCATCTTACACGGTCAGACAAGGTGAGGAGAAACTCATCAACCTCCTTCAAAATGTGTCAATTGGATGTTTTTGTTGTATCATTGTTATGTTATTCACCATTTATCGTATTTAGTTGTCTATGTCAATAGTGTTGTGTTTGGTAAATAAAACAAGTGGTGCTCACTGCCAGAAGCAAATGATGTCCAGTATAATGAGGTTTTCAGATATCTCCATTACATCATGGATTTGATTCTGCTGACTCGAGTGCATCTGTGTTCACTCAACAGGTGGAGATCAACAAGGACTTCAATGTGACGGCTAAAGGAACTGGAACAGCCACTCTCTCAGTGAGTGTTCATGAGCGTCTATACTGTCAACATCAAGATTAAAGCGTTTGAACACTTTTCCAAGTGTGCTGCACAAGTCCTGAAAAGTGAAGCCAAAGCGCCTCGATCGTCCCCCGGTGACTGGTCCTAGTATAGGTCATAAACCCCGACAAACTAAACAATTAAATTAAACTTCAAATATCTTTTTTCCAAGGATGGTTTCTGTCATTTGCTGTAGTTTTTATCACGCTGAATAAGTTTGTTTTTAGTTAGTTACTTGATGCTGTAAAAACTGTGGTGTGACTTCATGATTGACAGCTTTGATTGACAAGTTCTCTGATACCCCTTTTCCACCAAGGCAGAGCTGGTGCTTGTTCGGAGCCAGAGCCTAGTTTCAAATCGGTTCTTTGTTTTTCGACCACCAAAGCACCAGCTCCGAACCAGTAAAAGTGGTTCTTAAGTAGCACCAAATCATTGCTGGTCTAGAAGTAAGAACCGCTTAAGTCAGCGGCTGGGGGCGGGGTACCGTGACCAACAAGACAAACACAAAACTTGTGACCGCCATTTTTTAAATAGCAGCTAATCGTGCTAATAGCAGCTCGATTGTAATCTCCGTTACGGCGAGCTGCATGAACGTGCTGGATTCGCCGTGTTTGGATACCGATGTAGGTTTGCAAAGCCATGAGCTTAAATAGTAACGCAACGATCGCCATTGTTGATGGAAGGCTTGTTCGAGATGCATCGGAGCGGCATGGACTGATCGGAGCTGCTGGAGTGTTTGGAGAGGATACGACTCCTTCTGCTTTTGGATCGCTCTCGCAGTTCGAGATTCACAGTGCCGAACCATCTCGAAGAAGCCTGGTGTGTTTGTGTGTGCCGCGGTCGCGTTGCTGGGCAACATGAGATATACAGTGACGTAAGATTTGGCTCTGTGATGGCTCTCTAGCCTGTGGAAAGGAAAACCGGTTCTTTGAAAGATCGTCAGTTGAACCAACTCCGAACCGGCACTAGCTCTAGCTCTGAACCAGCACCTGGTTCTTGTTGGTGGAAAAGCGGTAAAAGTGAAGTAGTCACTGAAGCACCAACAGACTTTTTTCTGGATGTTCGAGGACATAACTATTTATTTCACACTGACATAAAGGGTTGTTCTGCAGTAGATTGTGCTAACTGCAAACCGATCTGGCATATCCGAAAAAAAGTGCTTGCGATTGACTCTGTGAGAGTGAGGGCAGGGCCTTGATTTCGCGGCTTTACTTCCTGCTCACTACTGCGCAGACGCAGGTCCCAAGATCTCAGCGCCATATCGGGACACTGGCGGCTTCACTATTCACCAATGGAAGAGAGTGAAGGAGCGTCGTCCATCTTTTTATACAGTCTATAGTTTGAACATCTAATCTGAGACGTGCTGCTCTTTTCAGGTTCTGACGCTGTACTACGCCAGACCTGTTGAGAAGAAGTCTGACTGTACACTCTTTGATCTGACTGTTAAAATGGAGCAAGACTTTGAAAGTAAGATTGACAAAGAGTTCATGCACTTTCCATTCATTTAGAAAGTGAAATCTCCAAAATACCCATGTGTGTTGGATATTTATGTTAATTATTATATATTTTTTTGCCTTTAGCAAAACAAGAAGGAGCCTTTGAAACTTACAAGCTCACCATGGATTTCTTGTATGTGAACAAATTTCCTAATAAGTTTATTTTTATGTCAAGAAACCATTATTTGTAATTAATCAGCATGTGCTCATTTAGGCTGTTTTCACACTTGGTTTGTTTGCTTGGTCGGAGTTCGATCCTTCACTACTTTTTCCCACAACCACGGTACATTTGCGTCATGAATACGATTACTAGCAACAACTGGTTATCACCGTTACACCAGCGGAGACTCAAACTTCACCGCGTTCTGATGCAGATGCAACTTGTCCTTCAAAGAAAGATAATTAGGAGACAAGCTGCTCTGTTTTATACTACAATATAATAATTCTGACATGCAGACTAAAAAGCTCTTGTGTGAAAGCAACCTTAAATGTAGAATCAGTTGATGGAGGAAAACTGAAGTTTGTTCTTGATCTGTCCTTCACAGCTACAAAAGCGATAAAACCGATGCCACCATGACAATTCTGGACATTGGCATACCGACGGGATTTAGAGTGGAAAGCAGAGATCTTGCAGAGGTAATACGCTGATAAACTGATGCCTCATATTTGTGTAAATGATTCCATTCCAGAAACAAAAACTCACAAGCCATGTGGAGCGTCTCAGTTTTAGAAGCTTATAATGTAAACAGATGAGGAATCTAATAAACATCTACAGACAGGACATTTGATCATAGCATGTATTAGGGCTGGGCGGTAGGCTATATCGAGTTTGTACAATATATCGATATTTTTTTCCCCCATGATATGGAATGAGGCAATAGGCTACCGTTTATATCGATACAGTAGTTTGATACGAGCACATCTGAAAAATAGTGGAGTACGCAATGTGAGCTCTTGCAGTGAAAGAACAGTACAATTTGTCCTAAACATGACACAAGCTTATTAAGCGCTTCAAAACAATTGGTAAGATAGTTAACAAGTTTAAAGCAGCTTGCCCTGTCAGATGCTCGGACAGATAGCCTACTGTTAGTGACTGAAAGATAAATACTGGCGCTGTTTAATGCGTTTGAGACGTGGTGCTTTCCTCAGTGCTTAACTTACATTTCACAGGTATATTCACCATCTGTAAATGTTCAAACAAATCAAACAAATATGTCCATTTCACTGTCAGGAGAGGACGAGCTTCTGCAAATGAATCTCCGCTAAAATTTAAGCTTCCGTGAGCGAGCGCCGCCGCGCGCATGCGCGCCAAACAGACGAGCACAGTGGAACAGTAGCGCAATAATTCTGACTAAAATACATATTACTAAAATATTTGTTGTTGTACACAATAAATGTGCAATATGTGGAATTTTAAACCTACAAGTATATTTTTATGAAAGTGACCATTATAATGGTGTAATCAAATGCAGGCTAATATAATTAGTTCGTGCTTTTGTTTTTATTTTCATTTTTAGTTTTGCCTTTAGTCATTTTTAAAAACAAAAGCATTATTATTGTTTTTAGTTTGTTATGTTACAAAGTTAGAATGTAATGTGATTTTAACCACCTTTTTGCACATAATATATTGTATAGCCTACATTACATTCCCTATTTGTTTCCATATCCTTCAATATCAACATTGTTTGGATATCATTGAGCAGGATGTGAAATTTTTTTTTTTTTTTAAATAAACACATTTTCTTTATCCAAATAGAAAAACGTAGAAAGTATTCTACCATTTACCATTCTGCCATTTAACCAAAAAATACCGAGATATGATTTTTTGGCAATATCGCCCAGCCCTAGCATGTATTGCTATTATTTTTCTAATTTTCTTGCCCTCAGTTGTCCACAGGGAAGGAGAGATACATCCAGAAATTTGAGATGGACAAAGTGCTGTCAGAGCGAGGATCCCTCATCCTCTACTTGGATAAGGTATTTCAGCAGACTGTGTTGCCTGATCATTTCATCAAATTTTTTGCTTTGCTTTATATTTCTATAAGCAATTCTTGAATTCTTGATTCTGATTGGCTGACAGAAGTTCCAAAGTGCTCATTATTTCACTTATGAGTATAAAATTGATATTTCACACAACATTTTTAAGCACAAGAGAATGTACAACTATATGACAAGCGACTCTGTCTTTGCAGTGTAAATGTAGCTATAGATTAATTTTTTTATTGGATTTTTTTTAACTATTTGTTGCAGTGCACAATATATGTAATCATACATTTGCTTTGGTTTTTGTATTATTAGGTTTTGCGTACAGAAAAACAAAGAATTACCTTCAGAATGCACAAGATGCTTAATGTGGGTCTGCTTCAACCCGCCGCTGTCACAATATATGAATATTACTCACCCAGTAAGTTTTTTGTGCGCATGCATAAGCACATACACACACTTTTATTTAATTAAACTGGAGCTCACAAATTAACATTGTCGTTTATTTCTCAGTTTCATATCCTGCACAAAGTCCATTCAATGATTTAGTCATCTGGCTCAATAATGCCTTTGAATAATCTGCATTTGGATGTTTTTCTCAGCAAATATTGTTACAATATTAGCACATTTTCCAGGAAATAAGTCGCACCAGACTATGTCACTCCTGGTCAAAATCTCATTTGCATTTCATGAAATTAATTAAACTCATGAATGTGTTTGTTTTTTTTTTCCCAGATGCACGCTGTACAAAGTACTTCCACCCTGAGCGGGAAGATGGCGCTATATACAGACTGTGTAAGGGAGACATGTGCCAGTGTGCAGAAGGTATTATCTCTCACACAC
Source organism: Siphateles boraxobius (assembly GCF_051911475.1). Lineage (NCBI taxonomy): Eukaryota > Metazoa > Chordata > Actinopteri > Cypriniformes > Leuciscidae > Siphateles > Siphateles boraxobius. Next base: position 1,109,165 of record NW_027509108.1, on the reverse strand, counting down.
ATAAGAACACAATATGACCATATCCTGTAGCGTTGTAGCTTTTTATTTTTATTCCATACTGTCCACTTGTAATGCCAATCAAAGTGTCAAAAAAATATACTAAATTTAGAAATTAAAACAAAAAATTTAAACAGTCTGGCTTTTAATTACCAGAAAAGACGGTTGAGGTTACGACTGCAATCATCACCTCTACATCTAGATTTAACCCTTGGAAAAAGAGTTAAACATTCAGTTATGATTTACTCTTGAATGTGAATGAGGAAAAATAACTGTATGAACCGTTAACCTCTCTTAACACAGAAAACTGCAGTTACCAGAAGAAAAAAGGTGTCCAAGATGAGGAGCGTTTGATTAAAGCCTGTGAAGCTGGCATGGATTATGGTAAATGTGTTTTTATTATTTACACACCCTCATGTTGTTCTATTCCTTAATGCCCTTTTTTTTCATTGGAATGAAAAAAGAAAGTTCTTGAAAATGACGAAGTCTGTAAACAGGTCGTTAACACAGGCCAGAGCCGGAAAACGCTGAAGACGGATGAAAAGAGGAGTGCCAACAGAGAAAATACTGTATCAGACAAAGCAAACTCACTGTTCACGACGCCTGAAATATTGTTTTTTTCAATTCGTTTTTTGCTCTACAGAAGAAAGTCTGGAACAACATGATGGGAGTAAATGATAATAATTTTTGTTTTTGTGTGGACTTCCTTTAACCCTTTCTGAAATGCAATTTGAACAGTTTGACCTGAGCCTTACAGCTCTACATGTAGATAACGATATAACATGTATGTTTGACAGTTTATAAAGTCTCAGTGGTGGAGATGGATCTGCAACGGGACTCTGACATCTATCACTTGAAGGTGGAGCAAGTGCTGAAAGAAGGTACGGTTCAATGTTCTCTCCATGCTACTCCACGGATTGTGAAATGCATATGAATATTGTCTGATTTGAGTTTTTTCTCTCAAATACATATTCAGCATGAGGCTAATTTGAATTGCAGTGAAAGTGTGTCCTAAACAAGTTCTGTCCTGTAGGCACTGATGAGGATGTTGAGGGGAGAGTCAGACCATTTTTGGGTCGTCCCAGTTGCAGAGAACATTTGGGATTGGTAAAAGGCAAGTCGTACCTCATCATGGGCAAATCTACTGACCTGCCAAGACTTGGAGGATCGTAAGTGTCTCATCTCTCTGTAAATAACAGGATTTGCCTGAGCTTTATGCATTTAAAGTATGTACAAGCTTGATTATGGCTCAGTGATGTGAAGCTCCAATTTTGACCAAATTTATTCAAAGTTCTGCTGTGTTATTTAATATATGCAAAAAAATAGCTTGGATACACATCTGCTCATAAGTTGCTGCTCATAAGTAACTCTCAATAGACACATAACCAATTTAAAAAGCCAACACTTGGGAGTTTACAGTTCAAGACTCAGAATTACTCAGACTGTTATTAATATGGAGATATAAAAGCTCAAACATATACATACAAATATTAAGAATATAAAGTTTAAACGTATAAAAATATTATTTGAATGTAGTATAACTTATAACCACAATTAATAAAGTGAAGCCACGAGTGTGGTCATGCTTCAGTTTAAATTTGAGGATGATATCTCTAAAATTCTGTTTTATGCAGCATATTGTAAGACCATGTTGTGAGTTTTTTAGAGAAGGCTGATAAGATGCTACATACATATTTAATTGACCTTTAAACACCCATTTGCAGCCTATTGAGTAATGCATGACAAGGATAACTTTCTTGCACAATTCGTGTTCTATTGTTTTCACACAACGAACCTTTCACACTTCTGCCGTAAAGAGACTTAATCTTCATTATTATTTTATTGTTATTCTTTTGTTTGTATTCTGCCATTATTAGCTCATATTGTGCATTGCATTGCTTGCCCATAAATATCGGTTTCATCCCACTATAAATTTATATTATCTGAAGTCTTTCTAGAAAAGAAACAAAAAAGTATTCTTGGGACTTTAAGTGAATTATTTTAACCGAATAGATTGTGAAATATATAGCTCCTGGCGCAACAGGTGCATTAGAGTTAGCTATAGTACAATTAGCATCAAGCCATTAACACTTTAATACATTGTTTTTTTTTATCATCTTGTACATCCTTCTTTGTCATTGACCCTTATACTGGAAATGATTCATGTGTCGCCAAGTTGTTCATGTCTTCACTTTCCTTTTATTTTAGTCTGCAGTACGTCTTTGGAGAGCACACCTGGGTTGAATACTGGCCGACAAGACAGGAAAGTCAAACTAAAGAATACAAGGATCAGTACATCGGCATCTCTGTACTCGAGGATAGCCTCCTCAAAGAAGGATGTGCTACATAATTATATAAACATTTGTTGATTACAGAAAACGAAACATATCTTGCAAACTTTCAATAAATCTTCATAATATTGTTTCGTCCAAAATACTTCTTGTAATTTTATAAAGAAAACACTGACTGAATAAAAACTGAAAAAAAGAGAAAATAAGTTTGTATTGGACTCCAGTTATTCATTGTGTGATATACTGATATATTGCCAGGACAGTGGTGTGGCTTCATTCCAGTATGAACTCTTGTCAGGGTTTTTAAATAACCAGGCGGTACTCTTTCAACGGTATGAAACCCCCCCCCCCCCCCCCCCATTCTCATGATACATTTACAGATACAAGGTTTCATATAATATTCTAAGTCCAAGATCATCTCTCTCTCTCTCTCTCTCTCTCTCTCTCTCTCTCTCTCTCTCTCTCTCTCTCTCTCTCTCTCTCTCTCTCTCTCTCTCTCTCTCTCTCTCTCTCTCTCTCCCTCCCTCCCTCTCCCTCCATCTTTTCTCTAGTTTCTATGCCTTATAACATCTGGCAAAGGGACTACCAATGAAAACCTGCCTTCAGGAATTTAGATTCATTAATGTACACGGTTCCTTTTTGAATCTAAATAAACTAATGTCATGGTAAACAAATATCATAGTTTAGCCTAAATAAACAGTGTTTGTAAAAAAATGTGAAATCCTGGAGAATGGATGGACGTTTCTAATTTCATTTTGCATGGCAACCAAGCTAACATTTTACTTTTCTCTCATATGTTGGAGAACACTTGAAACATGAACTTATATTGCATAATTTTTATATTGAGCAATTGTGGTCTCTAATTTCAGGTTTACTATGAGCTTGCATATGAAGGTACAACGCTTTTGAGAAATAACTTATGGGTTGAGAAATCAGGAAGTCAGCAAATTCTAACCTGTAAAAAGTTTGTCTCAACATCTTTCATTTATTTTCAATTAAAATATTCAAAAAGCCAGTTGAAAAACTAGTAAATAACTTGTAGTTGCACTTCATGCATTTAGACAGTTTTTTTTGGGTGGTTCTCAATATCCAAACTGATGCTCACACGTCATCTTTAGTTTTGAAGACAAGACACAAGCAACCTTTGTTGTGGAACTGGGTGGAGAACACAAGATTTTAGGCAACCAACAATGTAACGGATGTCTTAAACACTTTCTTTTGAAAAGAGTTGCACAACACAAACACGCACCCATAGCCGCTTTTCTGCTTGATCATACTTTAGTTCCTCCACTCGAGTTACTCAACAGTTAGCTCTGAGGACAATGATGATATCTTGAATTGAGGAGGGACATGGATAAATGACAAACGTCGAAAACAATGCTCCACTTTAAGTCACAAACACAGAAGCTGGTGAACATGATGCATGTGGACGTAGTGACGCTGACTGCCATCGTTCTGTGCTTCCCTTTGCTCACATTATGTGACCAACTGTAAGTACATTAATTTTCGAAACGTCCAAAAAAGGATTGTTTCTTGTGATAGACAAATATAAATCTTAATTTTCACTTCCTCAGATATGTTCTGTCAGCTCCTAATTTACTGAGAGTGGGTTCCTCAGAGAACGTGTTTGTGGAGGCTCAGGATTACACTGGAGGAGACCTGAACGTGAGGATCTCAGTGAAGAACTTCCCAAAGCAGAACCTGGAGATACTGACCAAAACAGTGAAACTTACTGCAGAAAACAATTACCAGATCCTTACAGATATACAGGTGAGAGCTCCATAAATACAGTGCAGTGTTTCTAATTAGTTTATTATCAGATTTAATTCAGACTGATTATCTGTTCTCTAGATCCCTGATGATCAGAACTATTTCTCTGATGATCCTCTGGAGAAGCAGTATGTGTTTCTACAAGCTCAATTTCCATCTCACACTCTGGAGAAAGTGATCATGGTCTCATTCCAGTCTGGATATATATTTGTACAGACAGACAAGCCAATCTACACGCCTGCTAGCACAGGTAAGATTTAAGTTTTGTTTATGGGTCACACAGGTTTAACTGGCTTATCAAATTAAGGAATCTTAAACGTTTTTTTGTTGCAATCTATTCTGTGATATTGGATGTTCTTTTGATAAATTATTACTAAAAGTTGTTATAATTTCCATGACAATAAAGACGAGAGAATCACACATACATTAAGGTCCTTTAGAAAAGCCTTGCATTTTAATTTTAGAGAGGATGTTGAGAACTTGATATATTTCCCAGTCACGTAAACATGCAGACTTTTAAAGAAGGCTTTTTCCATGGACAAACATCCCAACAATAAGATATATGCATAACATTTTACATAAAAATTAAGCTTATAAAGTAATATTTGATTACATTTTATTTTCCAGTTAATTACAGGGTCTTCTCCTTAACTCCTGATCAACATCCATTTGATGGAGTTTCTGTCTCAGTCGATATCATGGTACTCAGTTAAATACTTTACAAGCATAGATGAAATAACGGAACCGTAACAACCACCTATATTGTTTATCATTGCTTCCACTTAACACTAAATTTGTGTTGCTTTTTTACTGTTTAACAAGAATCCTCAAGGCATCACACTCAACAGAGATACATTCCTACCAAGGGGAGGCATCAGGGCCGAAAACTTTGCTTTGCCTGAAATTGCCAGGTTTGTTGAACTATTTAGTGAAGTTTAATCAGTGAATTATCAATTATCTTAGTGCAGGCAGTCTCTGTTAATAAGACTCTTGTGTTTTCTGCTGGTATTGTTTTGAAGTGCTGGGGTTTGGAAGTTGATCGCAAAATACACAAACACACCGCAAAAGAACTTCACTACTGAGTTTGAAGTTATGGAATATGGTACGTTTACTGCCTTATCTAGAGAACAAATTATTCTATTGTTAAAGCTGTGTGAAAAATTTAATAATCGCTGAACTTTTATTTTATTTTTGCAGTGTTGCCGAGCTTTGAAGTGACCTTAAATCCAAGCAAACCCTTTTTCTATGTGAATGAGCGCTCTCTCACAGTAGGCATATCAGCTAAGTAAGACAGGAGTTTAGTTGTTTATTTTACTGTTTCACTGTGCAAACATGTAATTTAGTACTCTTCAGTAGTAGTCTGTGTTTGAAGTGGTTGTTTTGAAGATTTAATACAAGGGATGTTCTCAAATGTTTCTTTGACAGTATATTTGTTTTGTTAGGTACCTGTTTGGGAATAAGGTTAGAGGAAGTGCTTTTGTGGTGTTTGGTGTGATAGACAACGAGAAGAAAATCAGCATCGCTGCCTCACTGCAAAGGGTTCAGGCGAGTGCTATTTATATAATATAATCCCACATAACGCAATCATCTTCATTTGGAGACAAAAAGGCATCGCTTGTACAGTGTGTTTGTAGTTCACCATAACTGCAGTTTCAGTATGAATATGCGTTTTCTTGTAGCGTAATCATTAAGCAACATAAATATGAGGTGTGCAATTCGTATAGCAATCCTAACGCAAGGGCAAAACGGGGTTTGTGAGTACTTTTAGAGTACTACTGTAGTTAAAACTTAGCGTTTATAGTAATTTTATTTAAAAAAAAAGTATAATTTACAAAATAATAAGAATGTATATGTCATGTGAGGTTCCCGTTTAGTGGACTTTTGTAGTTTGTACTTCCTAGTTTTTCCTGTGTTAGATTAGGTTTAATTTGTCCCAGTTCATTGGTTGCTATGTTAACTCATTTGTTTATTGATTAATCTCGCCTATTCCATGTTTTCTCCCTTTCTTTAGTCCGTGTATAAATAGCCTGCTGATATTTAGTTGGTTGCGTTATTCCTGCGTTATCATGTGATATTGTTTAAAAAAAGTGACTGTTGCGATTATATCCTGTCTCAACAACTCTTCATTATTGCAACTGACTGTGACAGAATTAAATGTATAAAAATAAAATTTTATTAAAATAGTATACCTTTTTTAATGTCATTGCAATAGGGTCTGTGACAGTAATACTATAAAATAGTAAAAAAATATATTTATATAAAAATACAATTTTATAAACATTTGTATGAAATAGTAAAAAAAAAAAAAAAAAAAAAAAACTACTGTACAGGGAGTTAATGTGTCTATTGTCACTCTGTAGATATTTGATGGAGAAGGAGAGGCAGAGCTGAAAGGACAAATGGTCAAGGAAACCTTCCCAGATCTCCAACAGCTAGTTGGGAAGTCACTCTACATTTCAGTCAGTGTTTTAACAGAAACTGGTAAGAAAATTTAACTAAGAGGCGGCAACCTTTGGATTTTTGTTTGAGAGTTGCTACAAGGTCTTTATATCCTAGCAGCACAGGTGACTTTGGCATTGTTGACTTCACCTGGAAAAATGACTGTGTGTGTGTTTCAGGCAGTGAACTAGTGGAAGCTCACAGGAGAGGCATTCAGATTGTGACGTCACCTTACACCATATACTTCAAAAGAACACCACAATTCTTCAAACCTGGGATGTCCTTTGATGTCTCGGTATAAAGCTATGAAAAAAATTGACAAAAAATTTAAGAACGGGATCATACTCATCTCCGCTGACCGAAAACACATGAAGCTATTGTTTAATGTTTCCTTTTATTTCTTATTAAGGTTTATGTATCAAATCCTGACCAGACGCCTGCTCAAAATGTGGAAGTAGAAGTAAATCCTGGAACGGTCAGAGGCAGAACTAGAGCCAATGGCATTGCGAAGGTTACCATTAATACTCAGGGAGGATCTTCCACACTGGAGATCACTGTAAGATCTGAGCTTGAGTGAAAAATCTCAAAGTCTTATTGACTTTTGGATTTTGCAAACCTGTAAAATAATTGTTTATTTCCAGGCAAAGACCAAAGATCCACAATTAAACGACGACCAGCAGGCAATAAGAAAGATGAAGGCTCTGCCCTACATTCCCAAAGGAGGCTCCAAGAACTATCTACACATCGGCATTGATGCTGCAGAGCTTCAGATCGGTGATCAAATTAAAGTCAATTTGAATCTGGGAAACAGCCCCGGAGTGACAAACCAGGATTTCACCTATTTGGTGAGGATCAAATGATGCAATTGGTGCTCATACACTACTTCTTATGTCTTAGATGTTTGATATCAGTAATATATTTTACATCCATTTAGGGATGAGTTATGCAAATTATATTCATACATGTGCATGCATTGCAATTTTTTTTTGAAAACCTACATCCATGCTGAAGTTTAAACGACTTAGCAGTGGCACTACTTAATACAATTTACAATACAATTTTTTGTGGAATAAATATTTAGTTGAATAACATTTCCTCTTGTGGATGTGTTAAAACTGTTAATCAGTTGTATTCATTTATAAATTAAGTTAAATACACTAACCAATTGCACTGACAAGTGAACTTTAAAGTCAATTTAGTTTAGCCATATTTAATGTGGCCACTAATTGTCTTTGTACCTGGCAAATGCAACTGATTTTTCAAATAAATTATGATATGATTTGATAATATGATATATGCGTCACAGGCAGGGGCACAAACCGCCACTCGTTTCTATACAACTCAGTGTCTTTCATTTGCCTCATTTTCAGATCTTGAGTAAAGGTCAGATTGTTCAAGCAAGCAGGTTTAAGAGGAGAGGACAATCTCTAGTGACTCTGTCTCTACCTGTAACCAAAGACATGGTGCCGTCCTTCCGCTTTGTGGCTTATTACCATGTGGGCTCGTCTGAGGTGGTGTCTGATTCAGTCTGGGTTGACGTGAAGGACACGTGCATGGGAACGGTGGGTGAACTGATAAACCATGACCAAGGACAGTTATCCCACTACCATCAAAATTTCTAAGCATCTCTTTACTCTTTTTAATCCCAGCTCAAAGTTGAGGTAAAGGACCAGGCGCAATTTGGCCCAGGAGATCAGCTCAGCCTGAAAATAACTGGAGACCCTGGAGCTAAAGTTGGGCTGGTCGCTGTAGATAAGGGTGTTTATGTCCTTAATGACAAGAACAGACTCACTCAGACTAAGGTAATTAACCTCATGTACAATAACCTCAGTAGTTTCAGACTTAAAATTACCTAGTCTTTTTCCTGCTTTAGATCTGGGACGTCATAGAGAAGCATGACACCGGCTGCACAGCAGGAAGTGGAGGGGACAGTATGGGGGTTTTCAGTGATGCAGGTCTGATGTTTGCGTCCAGCACTGCAGGAGGAACCAACACCAGAACAAGTATTGATTGATTCCTTTAGTTGGAATTGAACTGTTTTGTTTTCTTTTGTTCATTACATTTCTAAAGAAATCTTTCATGTTCTTGTAGATAACGAGTGCCCTGCCTCATCTAAGAGAAAACGACGAGCCGAGAGTCTTCTGCAGGTCACCACTACTTTGGGTAAAGAATCTTTTTATTTCAGTCAAAATAAACATTCTGTGGTTTAACATTTGAAAATGAAGAAATGAAGACAGCCATAAATAATAGAATTGCAATTTTACAGTTGTAGTGTGAAATATTATTATTATTATTGTTATGTTGTTATTATTAAATAATTTTTCTTAAATACTCCATTGGTTGTATTTTACAGTGAAATATTACATTAGTAATAGTTTGTAATTTATTTAGTAGTAGTAATAATAAGGGTTATATTATTTTATTAAATACTTGATTTTTGTATTTTACAGTGAAATATTACAATTATAATATATATTTATTTATTAATAATAATAACTATTATTATTTTATGGCCATGTTATTTTTAGCCACTTTTTAGTCATATCAAAAATTTGGCCACATTTTTACGTTTGCATTTTAAATCAGTTGCAATTTTTATCAGAAAAATTGCAATTAGATATCCCCCTCAAATCGTGCAGCCATATGTTTTATTGAAGATCATTTCATACAGTTTTTCTGCTTTTGCCTTCATTGTCTGCTCTCCATCTCTTCTACACATTGTTTTCTCAGCTGGTAAATACTCTGGCGAAATAAAGAAGTGCTGCGTGGACGGCATGCAAGAGAATAAACTCGGCTACTCGTGTGAACGGCGAGCCGAGTACATCTTAGATGAAAAGGAATGTGTCCAGGCCTTCCTGCACTGCTGCAAAGTGATCAAAGACCACAGCATGACGTACTCCAGCGAGGACGAGATGTATCTGTCCCGCAGTGAGATTTTTGCCTCATTAGCAAATGCATTCTCACAGCTCTCAGTCATTCAGTGATTTCAGAAAGAGAATTATCCACCTGTGTAACTCTCAAATGCTTCTTTCTTGCTTTTTTTCTCTTAAATTTCATTTATGCATATTATAATATGTAGAAACAGTTGTAAAGTTTGAGTGCATGTGGGGGGTAAGTTATAGCTTTTAATCATCAATCAATATTATGACAATATTATGATCACAAATTCTCATTTTATTACAACCCACCAGAATAAACGTATCATTAGTGTGATTTTTAGATGAATTGCTTTTATATTTATCATTTTGCTCCAATATTAGACTTACATCTAAATATTATTTTTATGTAGCTTCAAGTTGAAGTAATGATATAAATACACTAAAATTAAACAATCTTACTGATTCTAAACTTTTAAAGTATAGTCTCTTCTGCTTCATGTTTTTGTGGAAGCTGTGTTACTTTTTTTAGAGGTTTTGGATGAAAAAAAAACATTGTTTTGAAATAGAAATCTTTTGTAGCATTAAATGTTAATTAATGTCTTTACTGTACATTTTTTATCAATTTAATGTGTTCTGGCAGAGTAAATATATTTCAGAAAAAAAATCTTACTGGCCTTAAAACTTTGTATGGTAGTGTACACTAGTTTGTTTTCTCAGGTGAGGGAGATGATATTGATGATGAACCAGATGACGTGTTTGTACGTACACAGTTCCCTGAAACCTGGCTCTGGGAGGAGATCAATCTACCTCCATGTCCTCCAAAACAGTCGTGGTGAGTGAAAGATTATATAGTTAAATAAATTTGACTTGAAAACATTTGAGAACACCAATGCTGTTCTTTATAAAAAAACGTCTCAATTACATATATACACTGAGGTGGCTCCGGCCTATGTAGGGGGAGGCAACACTGGTCCATAGGAGGGGAATGGCGAAGCAAGCCGACACTTTGAACGGGGTCTCCGGTGTTTACGGGCTATGGGAAGCGAGTACAAGGGAGGCTACCGGCTCGACACGAAGGCTATAAAACCAAGCGAATGTGTTAGGTGTCGCTCAACTCGCAGCTCTACAGATATCTGTCAGCGAGGCACCTTGTGCCAGCACCCAGGAAGAAGCTACACTCCGAGTGGAGTGGGCTCGCAACCTGAGGAGGCATAGTGCGTCTTGGGTTTGGTACACCAAGACAATGGCATCCACTATCCAGTGCGCCAACCTCTGCTTGGAGAGAGCATTTCCCTTCTGCTGGCCTCCGTAACAGACGAAGAGCTGGTCTGAGGTCCCGAGGCTTTGCATTCTGTCACGTGTAGGCGCAAAGCACGGACGGGACAGAGAAAAGCCAGGGCTGGGTCTACCTCCTCCAGGGTCAGTGCTTGCAGGTTCACTACTCTGTCCCGGAAGGGAGTGGCAGGAACCTTGGGCACATATCCGGGCCGGGATCACCTCCGTCTGCTTCTGGGCGGCAGAGAACTGCTGGGTTAAGGCCGCGTGTCCACCAAAGCGTTTTTAGCCAGCTGAAAACTCTCTATTTCTGCGTTTTTTTGTTTGTTTGTTTTTCAGTTGAGACACTTTGCTTGTTATATTACGGAATATACTCGAAAGTGTTACTAGTATCTCATTTCACACACATGTTTCTGTGTTGATTCTATATTAAATTGTCGATACAATGTAACATATTTTCTCTGGCTCTTGTTTAAAATTATTTTGTTTCATTATTATGCTTCTTGTTGTCATCTGTTGACATTGAACAAGCAGAATGTGGCGGTTGGTCGGTGTGATATTTGTCCCGCCCCTCCTCCACTGTGATTGGGCGGTTGGGTAAAAAGTGACAGTGATGAGCGCTGCGTTTTACCCCAAAGTTGAACATTCTTCAACTCTTGGTGACCAGTGAAAAACGGCAGGCGCTCAGCACTTCAGCGTGAAAAAAAAAAAAACGGTTGGCACCTCGTTATGCTCATGGCGTTGAAAAAACGCGACGCTCCCATTGAAAACAATTGGAAAAATACGCCAGCTGCGTGAAAAAACGCTTTGGTGGACACACAGCCTAAATCCACTATCGCACTGCCGAAAAGGCCGGCCTGAGAAATTGGGGAGTCCAGGAACCAATACTACGTCGCTTTCCCTAATGTCCGCCAGGTTTAGCCAGAGATGGCGCTTCTGGACCACAAGTGTGGACATCGCCTGGCCAACTGAACGTGCAGTAACCTTCGTCGCCCTCCGGGCGAGGTTAGTTGCCATACGGAGCTCAGCCATGAGCTCACGGTCAGGTCTACCCTTGTGCATGTCCATGAGTGCTTTGGCCTGATGAACCTGCAGCACCGCCATGGCATGCGAGGAAGTGGTCTGTCCACAGGCTATGTAAGCCTTGCCCGTGAGAACAGACGAGAACTTACAGGCCTTGGATGGGAGACGTGGATTACCCCTCCATGAAGTAGCGGTCACCGGACACAGCTGCATCACAACAGACCGGAGGAATATCCACGTAACCTTTGCCGAACCACCGTCAAGGGTAGTAAGGGGCGAGGAGGTACCAGCTCTGTTTCTCGCAGAAAAAGGTGATGTCCACAACCTGGTAACCTCTTCATGTACTTACGGAAAGAAAGGCACTGGGGCAGCACGTTGAGAACCAGCACGGCCCGCCCGAGATACCAATTGTCCAGCCTCGAGGGTTCGGGACACAGTTGTTCCACTCGAGACCCTACTGTCTTGGTGGCCCGGGAGCCATCAATTCTGGATCAGGTTCGAGCAACGCTTGACACACTCGTTGACTGTTAGTACTCTCAGAGACTGCATACAGAAAGATCTGTTAGGCTCTGAAGCGGAAGACAACAGGTGCTTGCATCCCCTTCCAATGCGGGATGGAGTGCAAGATGCAAGATGTTTTGTGCATTGGCTCATTCTGTTGCACTCGAAGATGATTGGGGCTCTCTAACGTGATTCCAATACGTCGGTATGTCGAGCGTGACAGACTGGAAGGGAACAGGCAATCTCGGACACACTTGTATTGTCTTAAAAATCAGCTACAAACATTAATTTTATTGATATGTTATAGTGTTTAAGGTAAATAGTGTGGGAGATTAGTTTGCAAAATCCTGAAGGAACTGAAACATGTTGGTGGCTGTAATGAATCGCACGTATATGGGGTAGCATTAGACATTTTTTAATCATCAATCAAAACCTAGAACACGCTTGAGCTAGATATCAACAACCACGTAAACTGAAACGAGACCGAACGCTGAACAAAGGAAACTAAGGGCTTAAACACACTGGGTAAAATAATTAACTGGAACAGAAACAGGTGCGTAACTAATCCAAGACTAATCCGAACCAAATAAGAAGACAATGAAACAAACATATTCATGATAGGCTATGGATGTTGAAAACATCTGACCATGAGACACTCTTCATTTGTACCTAGCGATGAAACGTCTGCATTAAGAACTGGAATATATCTGAAAGACTCCATAACAACCTGGCAGATCACAGCCATCAGCCTGTCCAAGACCCTCGGTAAAAAGCACAGCTCTTGTTCATTTCTTATTCTGTTTATCATTTGCTGTTTTTTGACACTCCCTCATTTTCAATGCAGGAATATGTGTGGCAAATCCTTATGAGATCACTGTTAAGAAGGATTTTTTTATCGACCTGAGGATGCCTTATTCAGCAGTGCGGAATGAACAACTGGAAATAAAGGCTATTGTTCACAATTACAGCAATCAGATGCTTAAAGTATGTGCAGTTTACTGATCACATTGTTTTCACTCTTTAAGCCTACTGTATCATATTTAATACGCAATTTCTAAGGCCTTTAAATGATCAACACGATCAAAACTTTACAGAAAATTCTGTTGCACGCAATCTACTAGATGCCTTCTGTCGTCTAATTGATAGTTTACTTATATAATTGTACACAGTCCACCGTCAGCTCGTGATTCATGTGTCGTTTTGCTCTGAATTCTGCACTGATTTTTAGCAAGTAAGTTATCTTTTTTTTTATCAAAAAAAGTAAGAATAACCTTGATATTGTTCAAGATAAACACTGGACTGAGGAAACTTGGGTTTACTTGATTATCCATACATCATTTTTTTTTTTTTAAATGTATCAAATATGATCATCAGGCTTTTTAGGAACGTTTATTTGTTCATCTCTCAATCATTGTTGTACTGCATTATACTCTATGTTTTAAAACTACAGAGCTTTATCAGAAGCCTAAGCATTTAAATATTATCTTACTAAGACATTATTGGCAGATATAGAGTGACGACTGATATTTATATGCATTTTATGTAAGTAGTGTGCTATACTGTTGTAAAGATCAGAATTTTTTTATTGATATAAATATTAGCATATGCTACAAATAGCATATTTTTGCTCAGTTTGGGCGTCTTAAAAAAATTGAGGTGTTTGTCTGACTATTGTTCATATGTCAGGCTTTATAAGGTTAAATTGTATGGCTGAAGATCCTGATTTGTCTTTTACCAGAAGGTGCATATCAAATTCAAGACGTCGGAGGGTATTTGCAGCAGTGCCAGAAAAAAACAGAAATACAAGATTACAGTTACCGTTGGCAGCATGTCCTCCGTAGCTGTTCCTCTCATCATCATCCCCATGTATCTCCATGACCAATGGATCGAAGCTGAAGCATACAGCTCCAATCGCAACGATGCAATTAGAAAGAATCTGAAAGTGGTGGTGAGTCTGCCATGTCAACATTTAGACGGAAGGATCTTGTGACTTCTGCAGGAATCACTTTATTTGAAGATTCACCAAATTGCATTTGCGTCCGATTTTCTTCCAGTCTGAAGGTGTGCTAACCGAAGTCGAAGAGCGAGTTGTGGAGATCAACCCCTCCGAGCACTCAGGTGCAGGTTCTTTAGAAACACATGCTGGATATGCAATGAAAATGATGGTTGGAACCCTCTTCAAACACCCTATTCCCTCTTGATCGGAACAGGTGGCGTGCAGGTCGTGTCGATGAGGAGTGACATCCCACGTCGAAAGGTTCCCAACACACCTGCTTCCACATTGATCAAAGTGATAGGTGAAAATCTTATTGCAATTTCATTCTTCTGAGGACTATAGGGACCTGTGAAATCCATTTTAGGGCTGCAACAACTAATCGATAAAATCGATTATAATCGATTATGAAAATCGTTGTCAACGAATGTCATTATCGATTAGTTGGTCTGCTTACGTCACGGGGAGCGTTTACTGGTACGCACACACACGCAAGGTCTCTCTCCCTCAGGCGCTCTGCCGAGCGCGCGCACTACACGGTTTGGAGCAGTCTCTTCTGTCTCGCATGCGCGCTCTAGATTTCGGGAGTTTGAACTAATTCGCGGGCATCAGGGAGCCGCAATCAATATGCGGGAGACTCCCGGGACTTCCGGGATCTTGGGATGTCTGTATTTTGTCTCGAGCATCAGGTTGCGCAATCAGTTCGCTCGCAACGTAAGTGATGGATTAAAATAGCGCTACCGCAGAAATAGGTTAAATTAAAACGGTCTTTACAAAGCGAAGCACTAAATATAAAGGCAGTTAATAACAGCAGCAGTAAAATATTGTTTTTTAGTCACTGTACTCAGTGGTTTTCAGCGAATGCTTGTGCACAAATGCATAATTTCTCCTGTCCTTTACTCAAGCCTGTTAGCTTGCTGGGTAACGTTACCTCCATTCCGTTCTCTTTTTATAGCATTTGTCTACTAAGTTTTAATTGTTTTTCAAACGCGATCTACTGCGGCTCTACGTTCACACAATTGTTTTCAGTCTTTCTATATTTATTTAATCAATTTATCCTTATATTATTCTTCTATATATTATATATAATATATATTATATTCTTTATCCTTATATTCCTTACATATAATTAATTTTAAATAAAAATTAAATGAATTATATATTTTAGATGTTTTTAGTTTGTTTTTAGTTCAGATATTCACATTTGAATAAATTTGTTTTAACAAAAATTGTGTTAAAACATAATATGTTGGGTATCTTTTTTAACAATAATCATGTTTGTCAACTTGCCATCAGCAATTATCATTAAAAACAATGCAAATATTGATATTAGTAAAACTCAATGTGTGGCTTTTGCACTTTTTAAAGTACACTTTTACACATAAATACCCTGATTTACGGTTTTATTTAGTTATAATAAAAAAAATCTAATTTAATTTCTATCCGATTAATCGATTAATCGAAAAAAATCATCGTCAGATTAATCGATTATCAAAATAATCGTGAGTTGCAGCCCTAATCCATTTTATTTTAAAGCAATTCCTGACCAATCCATGACATTTTACAACATACTGTGAATTCCATTTTTATTACTGGATTCTGTCTGCATTAATATCCGCATTGCATAAATCAGGTCACTAGAGCTATCAGTTCATGCGTGCCAATATGATGTTCAAAAGCCAATCACAGCCATTTACCTTCCATGCTCGCAGGTGAGGAGATAACGCGCACAGTCGAGCAGGCCATTAGTGGACATTTTATGGGTCAGCTTATTGTCCAGCCCCACGGATGTGGAGAGCAGACTATGATCTTTATGACTCTACCTCTCATTGCCACTCATTACCTTGACAGCACTAAGCAGTGGGACGCTGTGGGCATGGACCGCCGTAATGAAGCCATTAAACATATCAAAACAGGTCAGCAACAACAATAATGTGCTCTCAATTGTTAAATTGCAAAGCAAATGCCACTATGTCATCATTTTTTGTTCTTGTGAAGGTTATCAGCTGGAGTTGACCTTCCGTAAAGCTGATGGGTCCTATGCTGCCTGGATACACAGGCCGAGTAGCACATGGTGAAATAAGGCTAATAAATAAAAAACTTCTATTTTAGCTGTAAAGCAGCTCTAAGAAGACAATAGTGTCATTATTTATATCACTTGAGTTCAGTGTTGATTCAATTCAGATCAATAACTGTAAACGTTGCAACGCCTATCAATTATGAAAAAATATTGATTGCGTTTCTTGTAGTATACTTAATCTTGTGTCCATTTACAGGTTGACGGCATATGTGGCGAAAGTGTTTGCGATGGCCAGGGATCTAATCGTCATAGAGGAGAATGTGATCTGCAGCGCCCTCAAGTGGCTGGCCACAAACAAACAGCTGCCAGACGGCACGTTTAAAGAGGACGCACCTGTGTATCACAGCGAGATGGTTGTAAGTTAAATGTCTGAATTTGTTTGTTTTAAATTCCTCTTCAAAAATCAAGAACAACAATTGGAGCCCATGAATGTATTCCTGAGCACCAGTCCAGAACTAACTAAGTACAATGTGAGAAAGTCTGCCAAACTGTGGGCTGGTTCTGGCTGTGTGTAGCACCTACAGCTCTGCACTTCAGAAAGATCCCGACATTTTTTATTATATCATTATACAACATATTATTTAAGTGTATGTTAATTCCAGGGTAACGCACGGGGGAAAGATGCCGATGCTTCTCTAACCGCATTCATCCTAATTGCCATGCAAGAAGGCCGCAAGATCTGCGTTGAATCAGTTCAAGTAAGTGTGATTCGTAGAAACAACGCTACAATATGTCACAGTCTCACTGAGGGTAATCAAACTCTGGTTTGGACCAGGTAATTGAATCAAGTGTGAAGCAAACTTAGTCTCACTGAGTCTCTTTCTCCATTCTAGAGTCTTCAGAGCAGTATAAACAGAGCCGTTAATTACCTGACGCTGAGAGTTCACAGTCTGACCAGCACTTATGCTGTCGCTATGACTTCTTACGCTTTGGCCCATGCTGGAAAACTTAATAAAGACATCCTGATGAGTCATTCCACTGAAAACAAAGGTCAGTGACATTACAGTCTGTCCCAAAAAAAAAAAAAAAACTTGTCTATGGCAAAAGCTTTCTAATTTGGTTATTCCAGGGTTATTTTAGTTAACTAAAACCATAAAAAAACACATTTGT
Organism: Siphateles boraxobius; assembly: GCF_051911475.1. Classification (NCBI taxonomy): domain Eukaryota; kingdom Metazoa; phylum Chordata; class Actinopteri; order Cypriniformes; family Leuciscidae; genus Siphateles; species Siphateles boraxobius. The sequence continues at coordinate 1,091,807 of NW_027509108.1, read as the reverse complement.
TAATTGAACAATTGAAATAAAATATTTTACTTTTTTTTTTAATTCAGCAAGTTGTCAAGGAAACACTTCTTAATTTAAATTTGATTTACTTAAATATCTAAATTAAAACTGAAATACAAATGTATACAAAAACACAAATTAAAAAGTCTAAACCATAAAAATATAACGGTAGCAAAATTATCCTTGAATAATGCTGGGTTGTATAAAATACTGTTAAAAACAGTAACTTTGAAATATTTCAACTGGTGTAAATTTGAGTAATACCTGAACCATAATGTATTTACACATGTTAATCATAGTTGCAAGGTCTCATTCAACATCCAAAATAGGAAATAGGAAAGAATTGCAGAATGATGCTAAACAGACAGTCTTTTCTGTCAAGGGGATGCAGATAGACGAACCCAAAAGCAGACTGAATTCTCTACAAACAATTTATTGAAGACAAAACAGAGAAAACAAAACCCACGAGGGGGCAAAACAAGACTAGAGGCAACAAGCAAGACTAAGACTAGATGATAAATAAAGACTTGACTAGAACTTGACTAGGCAGGAACTTACGGTGGCCGAGAGGTGCAAAACAAATCACAATTATAAGAACAAAATAACAATTCAGAAAACACAACGACAATTCAGAAAGCAAAATAACAATTCAGAAAACACAATAACAATTCAGAAAACACAATAACAATTCAGAAAACACAATAGCAATTCAGAAAACACAATAACAATTCAGAAAACACAACGACATTTCAAAGAAAACGGAAAAGGTAGGTACATTTTGAGAATGGCAAACTTGTCGCTGATTGGACGAGACACCTGTCAATCAAACTTTTACAGGAAGTAAGAAATTTGTGATCAACTTTTTTTGCTAAATGCGAAAATGGAACACATTAACCATTATTTTGAAGAAGGACATTCATGTGCCGTGATTGTGGACATGCTGGCGACATACCCCGATATTAAAACTATTTACAAGATTACTAAAAAATATTTACATGCGCTTCGTGAGGCGCACACACACGCAAGGTCTCTCGCTCTCTGTCTCTACCTCTCTGCCGTGTGCTACACGGTTTGGAGCTCGCAAGCTCTAGATTCTCTAGAGCTCCGAGTTTTTAACTAATTTGCGGGCATCAGGGAGCCGCTATCAATATGCGGGGAAATTCCGGGAGACTTGGGATGTCTGCATATCACTCCATGGGACCGAACTATCTTTGGCATGTTGATGGGTGCGATAAACTTAAGCCATTTGAGCACAATTAATTTTAATGTCGTGGTATGTCGCCAGCATGTCCACAATCACGGCATATGAATGTCCTTCTTCAAAGTAACGTTTAAATTTCTTACTTCCTGTAAAGCTTAATTGACAGGTGTCTCGTCCAATCAGCGACAAGTTTGCCATTCTCAAAATGTACCTACCTTTTCCGTTTTCTATGAAATGTCGTTGTGTTTTCTGAATTGTTATTGTGTTTTCTGAATTGTTATTGTGTTTTCTGAAATGTCATTGTGTTTTCTGAATTGTTATTGTGTTTTCTGAATTGTTATTGTGTTTTCTGAAATGTCGTTGTGTTTTCTGAATTGTTATTTTGTTTTTATAATTGTGATTTGTTTTGCACCTCTCGGCCACCGTAGGAACTAAATATAAAAACTCACAATACATTAAACTGGATACTAGACAAAGTACTCACAGAAGTGTACTATAAAGATAGACACACGATGATCAATGATAGACAGAGTTTGACAATGAACCGACAGAGAAACACAAGGGGGTTATAAAGGGAGGCTAAAAATGAACAACAGGTGATACTAATATGGTAATAATTACAAAACGAGGATAACAAGGGGGCGGGGTTAGAAATGAGACAACGCAAGCACATGGCCCAAACAAATGGCCATGTGCTGAACATGAAAACATGGGTCTGTCATGATTCTGCCTCAAGACAAGAGAATATCAGGAACAAGATGGCAGAATCATGGCATTTTCTCTCTTTTTTTCTTTGAAAATTTGTATTTGAAATTCATTTTAACATATTATTTTTATTGCAATTTACATGATTGTTCAAATAAAAAATGTGAGTTTTGTGTGTCAATTGTTTCCCAACAATTCTTAAACTTTTATAAAAAAAATTATCACTTTTGTATAAAAATGTGTATTGTAACACACATTATTATCAAAAATCAATACTGCGATATCACAATTTGTTTAGATGCCATATTTTGGCAAGTTCCTGGGCAGCACTATCACTCTCTCGAGGCCACAGGTTATGCAGTTCTTGCCCTGGTGATGGCAAAGGATTTTGAGCGAGCCGGACGGGCAGTGCGTTGGCTGGGAAAGCAACAAACCCTTTACGGAGGTTATGGCACCACACAGGTATTTCATCAAATCACAAATGAATTAACTGATTTATCTAGTCTGGATTTGTTTATTAGGAGTTATTTATTTAAAGGAATAGTACATACTGCATTTTATCATTATACCAAGGAAACTTATTTTAGTTGCTTATATCTACGCACACATGTAAGGACATTTTCACCCAGACTGAGAAATTCTCCAGAAGCTTTGAATGTCTGAATGAGTGTGAATTGCAAGACTTTAGTGCCCACCTTCATTGTTTGGAAGAGAGCAGCTTGGATATTCTGGGGGAAAAACGTTTTGTGTCAGAAAATCATACATTTTTCAAATGATGTTAGTAAATCAGTGTTTAAATGGACCCTAATAATCCATTTGTAGTCAAATGGAATGCATTGGCCAAATAGAAATTTCATTCGGATTGTAAGGAGTGGTTTAAACCTTTTCTAATCTATTTGTAGTACATGTAAACACTTGACCGGATTAAAAACTGAAACTGGAAAGATCTGCGCATGTGCAATGTTGTAGAAGTGGCATAATGACATTTAATGCACAGAACGAGCTGTTGTTGTTGAATATTGTGTGTTAATTGACATAAATTCTCCTTCCACTGATCGCCTGTGGAGTGCTGCAGGACAATGTCGTTGATAAATACAAGCCGCATTGCACAATGGCTTATGTGCTCGTCATCTACTAATTAGGAACTAAAATAGATATATATTAAGTCTGCTTTTTAAAACAAAGAAGTGATGGGAGGATGATGGTTAGTGTGCGCAAACAGTGGGAAACTGTATATTCGCGCAGTGAACGTATGTCAAAAGATCAAATCCGATTTGAAGCTTGCGACATATAAATGCACACATCAACCAGATCACTTAATTTAGCAATCATGTAAACACTATGTTCGGATTCATCAATCGTAATGATATCCTTCTGATGAAACAAAAAGTGTCCATGTAAACAGCTAATGTTGACATATTTTTCATGTGTATGCTAAAAGTTTAGCAGTGGGTAAAGTAATGGGAGTTGAAAATTACAACATAGAGCTGCACGATTCTGGATAAATTGAGAATCACGATTTCTTTGTTTCAAACTGAGATCACGAGTCTGAACAGTGAAGCATACATTTAAAAAGATTAAGGGGTTGAAATGCCCTTTAAAGGTGCAGATATGACAATATGCAGATTTAAATAATATGAAAGCTGATGGAACACAGATGAGAATAATGCTTCAGAATAAATTATATTTACAACTTTTTTACTCGGACAAGTGAATGACAGATTTACTTGTCTGAAGGACACACACATGAAAAAGGCTTAATGTAGAGCCCTGTACTGTCTCTGAATCTCTGTCATTTAGGAATGAGATCACGTGGATGTTTGAATAGGGATCACAATATTTTAACGATTAATCGTGCCAATCTACTATAACAGAGAGACGACTTGGTAATGGAGGTTAAAATTCACTGGAGTGACATTTCCGACAGTCCATTAGGGGAATGTTTGATGCAAAATAAATGAAAAATAAAATGCAAACATGCCTAAATGAATTGCTATGTATTATTATGTTAATTGGCCATGTCTTTTAACTTGATACCCAAGAAAAAAAAATTCTCTTGTCTAATTACCTGTTTGTTTAGGCAACGATCATGGTGTTCCAGGCTGTGGCTGAGTACCGCATTCAGGTTAAGAAGGCAGACATTAATTTGGACCTGGAGCTCGCTGTGCAGGAGAGATCAGAAAAAAAGAAAATCGCTATAAGACCGTCCAACATGAATCTTGCACGCACAGACAAGGTCTGAAAATATGACTGTATAAACCAGAGTTTGTGGTCTTAAAACAGCACTCAATTAGCAAATTTCAAAAGTATTATTGAGAAATAGAATTAAAATGCATACAAAAGTCTGATTCACATGTTTATGTGTTAACTGATGAAAAGTGTGTTGTCTTTATCGGTCTACTTTATGGACTGAATTCCACAGTTTGATATTACGAAGAGCTTCAACATCACAGCTCAAGGGACTGGGGTGGCCATGCTCTCGGTGAGTGTTCACAAATGCAGTAATGCAATATTTACCAGCATGTTGTTCTGTGTTAAAAGCTCATGTACTTTCCTCGCAGGTATTTTCTGTATATTATGCTCTGCCTGAAGAGAAAGACAGTGACTGTAAAGTGTTTGATCTAAGTGTGCAGATGGAAAAACAGCTTGACGGTAGGATTCATTGTGAGAACGTGACATGACTGATTTGAACTGCTGTGTTGTAAAATAAAGTTGGATCATGATGTTATCTTTCTATATGTAGTGTCTTATGATAAAGCCACTGAAAGTTATCAACTCACCATTGAATACATGTGAGTATACAACTATTCTAACGGTAACACTTTAATATGGGGAATACATATTCACTTTTAACAATGACTTTTGCCTAAATAAACTCATACTTTACTGCGTATTAATAGTTTGTAAGGTAGTTGTTAAGTTTAAGTATTGGGTAGGATTAAGAGATGTAGAATATGGTTGTGCATAATAAGGCATTAATGTGTGCTTTAAAAGTACTAATAAACAGCCAATATCCTAGTAATATGCATGCTAATGAGCAACTAGTTAATAATAAGAATTGGACCCTTAAATAAAGTGTTACATTCTAACTTTAAACAAGATTCACAGGTCCAATTTAATTTGTCTTCTTCTTTTCTGAAATGTATGGAAAGACCAGAAATAAAACGTCTAGATCAGGGGTCGGCAACCTAAGGCACGCGTGCCAACACTGGCACGCGGAGGGTTAATCGCTGGCACGCAAGCAAGCGCGAGAGGGGTGTATGTATTTCATTCAGATAAAGTAGCCTACCTCCCACCTATTTACAGATCTACATATTGATGTAATAATTCCTTGTAGTAACAGCTTGTTTTATTAAGTTAGGAGTTATTAATACTGTTAAAGTGTGAGATTTAAACTGCACAAGTCAACCATTGGTCAGAGTGGTCACACTGACCACTGCGCATCAGCGCAAACAAGTTATCCAACTGACAGCTTACAGCTCGTTCCGCTGTAAATAGTTAATGCTATAAATTTCAACCAAGTGTATAGAGTCCTTATTAAACATGCCATACACAGGCTATTAAAATGACTGTGATGCATGTGGAAACTCCGTTCATGCGTACTGATCAATTCATGTTTTTTCTGATTGGAAAGCTATCCAATCGTGAGACAAATATGCCCTCTGACAGAGAGAACACTTTTACATATTCCAGATGAAAATTAACAAAATGCATATGCTTGTTGAAGTCACAAATGTAAATTTTACTCCTCCCAAATTGGTAAAAAAAAAACATGCGAGCGTTATAACCCAGTTTATAGATATGACAGCGCTGCTGCAACACGCATCTCTTCAGCAAGCCGACGTGCAAACTGGCTCAAATTAAACTGAAAGTTCAGCTTACATTCTGAAGCTCAACACACAATTGTCTTCGTTAAAAGTAGTGAGATGCAGTTATGTTGCCAAGTGGAAGTGTAACACTTTTAACAAAACTGAAAGAAGTCAGTAAAAACACATGAATGACCAGGTCCAATCTGTTCTTCAAAGTCTAATGTAGGTTATATATGGGTTGTGGCACACTGATGAACTCGGAAACTTAAAAATGGCACTTTATGACAAACAGGTTGCCGACCCCTGGTCTAGATCATCGGTTCCCAACAGGGGGGTCTCGGCCCACAAGGGGGCGTCAGCGAGCTCTTTGGGGGGCCGCGTCATATTTTGAAAAGTGTTGAACAGTGAGCATTAAAGCAGCAGTCCGTAACTTTTTTTGTGTTCAAAATGTACATAATGAGCGAGTACATCATGAATCCATTTTCCAAACCGTGATTTTGTCTTATCCTGAGTCACTATGGTACACCTATTATAAGCGTTTATATTGGGTCTATTTTACACTGGTTCGGGTCGTACCGCTGCGGTGTAACCCAGTGCCTGCGTGATTCTTCATAGACATAAACAGAGGGAAGTAGCTCCGGCTTTAATGTTCTTCCGTAAGACGCACTATTCTGTTAATAAATGCATGTTTATTAGTCGATAGAGCGCCAAATGATCATATTACATTAGCTATTTTTATTCACGATCCCCTGGCTGACCAAAAAATGGGTTTTCAACGAGATCCCAGACACCAGTCATTTTGTTATAGCCTATATTAATTATTTTTTCCCTACACACTAGTGTGAATACTGATATTTTTGTTATTGCATTTCAAATAGGGCCAATTAATAGGCTACTCCTTGGCTTATGTTTTTAAATTACAAATGGCCTACTGATGTTTTTGTTATAGTATCTTCAATATTATATGCTATTATTTGTGCATAACCTATCTGGTTATAGTAATAAACATACTGTTTGTTTAAAAACAAAACATTTATTCATCCTTGCTGCAAGCTTACAAGAGCGACAATATCATTAAATGTGAACGGGGGCACCAAAATATTTTCTAGGGGGTCCCAGACAAAAAAAGGTTGGGAACCACTGGTCTAGATCAGTGATTCCCAACCCCCAGTCCCCAGACCGGTGCTGGTCCGTGGACCCGTTAGTACCGGGCCTTGAAATATTCCCAGAATATATATTTATAATAATAATTGTCTTTTTTAAATGCTTTTTAATGTCAACCTAAACAATAAATAGTTTAAAATAAATAAATAGATTAAAATGTGTTTCTTTGAGCGTCTTGCGATTGCTTAGCAACGTGTCGTATCTTAACAGACTGCAAAAAAAGCGTGGTGCACCTGAAGTGACAGAGAAGTATGTGGAGAGATGAGCGGGCCTCAGCAAACTTCAATGGCTAATTTCATTGCGAACAGTTCCGTAAAAAGGAAAGGCAATGACCAACTCGAAAATAGCGAGAGAATGAAAAAAAAAAAAGTCAAGCTTTAATCGTAAATACGATAGCTCATCCATTAGGTATGAATTTGCGACAACAGGCGATTCCGTGGCGCCAAATCCGTTGTGTGTTATTTGTGGTGAAAAACTCTGCAATGAAGCAATGAAGCCGTCAAAACTTCAGCGGCACCTAACCACCAAACACCCAACTCTCAAAGACAAAACGGAGGAGTTTTTCGAAAGAAAGAAACGTGATTTAGACGCTCAGCAGCAAGTTTTGATATCCTCAACATAAGTAAACGTAGCTGCAACAAAGGCGTCATATTTGGTTGCTCACTGAATAGCTAAAGCTAAAAAGAAACGTATCTCGGCCAAATATTGTCCTATCCTAACAAACCATTCATCAATGGAAAGCTTATTTATTCAGCTTTCATGTGATGTATAAATCTCAATTTCAAAAAAATGACCCATGTGACTGGTTTTGTCATCCAGGGTCACATATGCAAATAAATTATAGGCTGTTACTGTTTTACACAGTGATATGTTCCGAATTCAAACGATCCATCTTAAAATTGAGGCATTAAAATTGACAACTGGTCCCTGGAATTTGTTTTATGAATATGATGGTCCCTGGCACAAAAAAGGTTGGGAACCCCTGAAATAGATGATTAAGATATTTATCAAGAATGTTGTGGCATCTATCTAACCTTGTAATACTTTTAGCAAAAGGCGCAAAGCAATGTTAAATGTGATCATTTTGAACAAGAAGAAGCTGTGATGCATGATGGTAAATTGCAAAAGCAACAAATAGAAAGTGACACTGATGGTCAGTGCCAATGTCACCAATCAGTCAGCTTCACTATGCCTCCTTTGCAGTTTCAAGGACCCATTAAGAAGCTCAACCATGTCTATTCTGGACATTGGCCTGCTGACAGGGTTTAAAGTGGATGAACGTGATCTTTCAAAGGTAAATAGATAATGTCAATGCTTGTGAAAGTTGACTGCAATATCGTAAACTCTGAATATTTACCAACATATTGAGTCCAACTTATTGCATTCTTCCATGGTAATATTGTTACAAGTGCTATTAAATTCATATAATGGACATTTTATACTCAAATTTTGATATCACACCTGTTTTTATTCCCTCATGATTTTCTCACCAGTTATCTTCTGGTAAGGATAAGTACATTCAGAGCTTTGAGTTGAACAAGGAACTTTCAGAGCGAGGATCTCTTATCATCTACATAGATAAGGTACAATCAATGCCAATATTCCCATATTAGTTTCATTTCTCTTTTTGTGATTGCAACTGATTTCTTTCTCCTTTGCTGTGAGCAGTTTGCTAAATTGCTGTTTGGCATTGTGAATGCTATAATAATTCATTTTAGTTTTTTACTTAATGTCATTTTAGATTTCTCATAAAGAAAAGGAAAGGATTGTTTTCAGAATTCACAAGATCATTGAAGTGGGAATGCTGCAGCCCGCCGGTGTCACTGTGTACGAGTACAACGCTCCAGGTACATCACAGGCGATCGCACACATGAACCATACCAACACACATCTGTGTCAAGAAGACTAGAAAAGAAAAGCATCTAACTAGGGGTGTGACGAGCTGCACTAATAAACGTGAATATTTAACTAATGACTAACTTCTTAGAAATGTATGTAGCAGTTGCTAGGTAACGTACCAGTTAGCAGTTACCAAACTAACTAAGATAGCTAGACTAATTTTACAACATAAACGCACTCAATTTAAATCAACAACACTTAATCTTATGTTTTGGTAAATACTCTATTTAAAAAGGTTTTATGAATTTGCACTTATATGTCTGAAAACACAGGACGCTGTCATCGCACGCAGTAACTGAAGGCTGTGAGCTAGAAAATACGGTTCAGGAAAAAATGACATTGAAAAACTTTGCCGTTGTGCTATGGCAAACATGTTATTTATAATGTATGAATTTACATTTACCTTCGTCTTATGTAAATACAGAAAATACCGGATGGTGTCAGCGCGCAAGATTTGAATGGAGCAGGTGCCGTAATAAACGGCTCGAAAACAACGTCGGGCTAGAAAATACAGTTAGAAAAACTGTTACAACATTGAACAAATGTTGATGTTATGTTCTGGCAAACATGTTATTTAAAATAGTTTCATGAATTCACGCTTACCATATTTTCTCAGCCTCAGAAAATACCGGATGCTCTCTGAGCCCGCAAGAACTGTAGAGAGTCAGCGAGGCTGCAGGGGAAGAACAGGCTCGAGTATGGCGTTATTTTTTAGTCAAAAGTTATGAGCGTGTAAGACATGCTCACGAGCACATTATGTTATTTCACACGCGCAAAAATGAACCTTCAGCTGGCATGATAAAAGTACTCGCGCACAAATTCAACAACCGAGAGGTGTACAGGTAGCTGCGAGCGAGCGCCTGGCATACTCTCACAGGTTAACTCTGCTTGTACAGTGGAATCCTGCTCGCTCGCAGCGGGCTTCTGCTCGCGGAGTGCTGTTTTGCTCGCGCAGTGGATTTCTGCTCGCTCAGCTGATTTCTGCTCCCTCGAGTCTAAATGACTTTTGACAATTTGGGGGTGGAAACCAAGGAGGGCACTGACCCTCTTATGATTGGTCACTTTCATCGTAATCGCAACCACAGGGACATCTTTGTACCTTGATGGACAGCTCTCATTACAGGAAGTCTGAGTCAAAGGATCTGACGGAGTTTTTTTTTTTAGTTTTTTTTTTAAAATGAATTTAAACTGTATATAAAATCCTTAAAAACTTTGAAAGGTCCTAAAGCACAAAAAATATATGATACCCTAAAACACTTCCCAACTAAGATAAATGGATGAACAAAGACTGAATTCTCCCCTTATGTCATGTTATATTATAATTCCTTACCGTTTATTTATTAAAATGTTTATTTTGCTTACAAATATCCTTATTTTTGTACTAAGACTACATTTATATTCTTGTTGTATGAAGAGCTGCTCCCTCTGACTATATTGTCCTTGTATCCTATTCTAAAGAAAAGGAAGTTATGCAGCCATGTTTGTCTGTAAATCTTGATATTTCAATAAAAAAAAAAACTCCGTCAGATACTTTGACTCCGTGCTTCCTGTAATGAGAGCTGTCAATCAAAGTACAAAGATGTCCCTGTGGTTGTGATTACGATTAAAGTGACCAATCATAAGAGGGTCAGTGCCCTCCTTGGTTCCGCCCCCAAATTGTCAAAAGTCATGTAGACTCGAGGGAGCAGAAATCAGCTGAGCGAGCAGAAATCCACTGCGCGAGCAAAACAGCACTCCGCGAGCAGAAGCCCGCTGCACGCGAGCAGGATTCCACTGTACAAGCAGAGTTAACCTGTGAGAGTATGCCAGGCGCTCGCTCGCAGCTACCTGTACACCGCTCGGTTGTTGAATTTGTGCGCGAGTACTTTTATCATGCCAGCTGAAGGTTCATTTTTGCGCGTGTGAAATAACATAATGTGCTCGTGAGCATGTCTTACACGCTCATAACTTTTGACTAAAAAATAACGCCATACTCGAGAGTAGGGGTGTGCCGGTTTCAGAATTGGTGATGACGGTTATGGCGTGAGTCAAATGTGACGGTTCATAACATAACCGTCACCGTCGTCGTCATCCGGCGGGGGGAACGTTCGTCTATTCTAGTTTGACTAAACGAGCAGACACTGATTAGCTACTTGCTCTACGTTTATTTAAAATTAACAGCAAGACAACTAGAAGTGAATGTGCTGTCCATTAAATTAATCAAACACAGTAAACAAATCCTTAAAAAAAAAAACTCTGCAATGAAGGTGCTTTGTTTTAAATAAATCACACACAGTAAACAAAACCTTAAAAAAAACTTTGCATTGCAATTTTGCGGTGAGACGTACATGCTCAGGGAGATTCGGCTTGAAGTCGTTCATCCTCGGATGCGGCGCCACGCGTGCTGTTACAAAATAAAACGTGTACACAGCCAAGCGAAATGGGGTCTTGCGCACCCAACGCGTCATTTTTGCCGCGCGCACCTTCGCGCTCGTGCGGACGCGTCGAGTATAAACAAGGCTTTGTGTCAGTGCGCGCTCTGATCGGTAAAGGGGCACAGACCTCTCCCGAATCATCTCCAGCAGTAGCAGCCTCTGAAGCACCAAAACTCCGCCTCCGTTTCCCTCCTAAGCTGATATTAGTATTTAAAAAATGTATGATTCATTTTTTTTGTAAAAAATATTTTAATAACATGGTTTTGGCGGTTATAGAGTTCTAATGATGGTGTTCAACTATAACCGTCGGTCTCACGGTTATATAATAACCGTCACACCCCTACGGTCGAGAGACAGTAGTTGATTCAAAAAAGATTTGATTTACAGGCGTCAGAAATTGAAAGTCTCGTGTGATTAGGCTGCAAATGCAAGGCCTGCAAATTCACGATGAACAAAAAAATTACTGCCTTGTATATCGACCAATCAACGGTGTTGTCAAGGCAGAATTTCAGGCATGACCAATCATATTAAACAGAGACATACCGAATAATTTAAATAACTTGAAATGTTGAGTTAATAACACAAACTCAATTCGAAAGATTTTTGCTGCCAAATGAGTACATTCAACACATCTGTTTAACTTTTGATGCCAAAACTTGATATTTTAAGTAATGTCAAGTTATGATAACTTGATTTCTTTATTGATGACAACATTGGGTTTTACAGTGTATTAGTCTATCATTTGTTGTAGAGTAATAGCCAGTAGTGCCTTAAATAGTCTGTACAAAGACTATTTAAGAACTGTGTTCCCACATAGCTATCAGGGTTTCCCCTACCATTATATAAGGGGGCGCCCCGCCCTCCTAACGGCTCGCCCCGCCCCCGTTGAAGGTCGAGTAAATTTGATTTTATTGTCTTTATAGCGCTAGATTACAATTCGTTATTTTATTAAACAAACTAAATAGCCCTTAAGTAATATGTTATTTATCTTATTTCCACGATGGCATGTCTTTTCTGTCGGTGTTTGCGCATTTACAATTATCCCAATGAGTGTGCACACGCGCACACTCACACACAAACAAACACTTGAGTCATACAGATGAGCACTTGCGGACAGAGAGCACGCGGCGGGAAATATGTCGCGTCAACGAGATAAAAATCAGTTTTTTAAACGCTCACAGGGAACTGAAGATGGCAACAATCGATTGATATTTCCTGTCACTATTCTCGGGCCGATATTTCCCGTCACTATCCTCGGGCCGGGCCGGGCCGGGCCCTTGATCTAGAGACGTGCAATGCCAACGCAATAGAGTGCGGCGCGGGACTAGATTTGATGGCCGAGTGCGAGTGCGGGCGGTAATGCAATCACTCTGTGTGTGCACGTTGCGGGTAAATAAAACAATTCGCGGGACTCCCGCAAACTAGAAATATCTATGAATAAAACATAAAACTAATACATTTTTATTCATCTGTTGCAGAAAAGCAACAAGAACAAGAACAACAAAAACAAAATAGAAACAATTTACAGGCCAGAGTTTCTTTTTATAACATGTTTGCAGCGTTGAGCGATGTAGCCAATCATGCATGCGGATCTCAATAAATGGGCCAGACGTTGCTGACTTCCCACATCAAGAGGCTCTGGAGATTTTCTTCCAGAAGCCCAGAAAGATACACTGCAGTGACAAAAGCTGCACACTTTGTGGATTAATTACAAAAAAATAAATGTTCCAATGTTTAGTTTAATGTACAGTTCAAATAATTGTTTAGTTAATATATTCACTGCTGCCATTAAAAGAAACAAATGAACACCATGATTCCTTTAAGTGTTTGTGTCTGTCAATTTTCCCCAACCAACCAATACGTAATGCGATGCGATTTGATGTTGATGAAAACGTAACTGCCGTTCTATTGACGGAAAAACATGTATGTTCGACATTCACTGGTCAAAAACCTTGTAACTTCAGTTTGAGCTTGATTTTCGCGAAATGTTATGAATATAACACAAGTGTCTGACCACATTTAAAACAACAATATTAACGTGGTGTTTAATTATTTAGAAAATACAATGTTCTCTCTATTTCCTGAAAAGTAACGGTTTTGGACATACAATGTTTCCGTCCAAAAGCTTCAATATGCTGCACTTTATTATAACTTCTGCACTTTAATATTTTAACAGATAAGCGCTGTGTGAAGTTCTACCATCCTCAAAAGAAAGACGGCGCACTGAACAGGCTCTGCAGTGAGGAGCTGTGCCAGTGTGCGGAAGGTACGTACACTTAAACGAACATGCTTTAAAAAAATTACTTCATGAAGTCTCCATGAGAAAGAAAGAGTAAATATGGTAAACGATGAAATATCCTGACAGAGAACTGCTGTTTGCAAAAGAATCAACACATCGATGAGGCGGATCGTGAAGTGCAGGCCTGTGAACATAAAGTGGAATACGGTAAACATCCAGAAAACTTATTGTAAATTAGCAATAGAGAATGTTTGATTATGTATGTATTGTACAATAGCGTTCCATCTCAGGACAGTTTTCTCCTTAATACAGTCCCAGTACGGCCTACAGTTCTTGCCAATTGAGCTGTTTTGTAGATGATCATTTAACACATTTTTGTCTTGTAGTTTATAAAACCAAGTTGTTGGAAATGAGCTTCTCACTGCACGCAGACATCTATAACATGACGGTAGAACGAGTGCTGAAGGAAGGTACGGTTTGCCAGTTTCTTTCTGATTTGCTGTGTCAGTGAAAAACTGGACATAAAAGATGTCAGCTGTGATCATGGAAGGTCAGACAGTCTCTATCGCACTGGCTTTATCCTCAAAGGTTTTATGTGTCTGTTTTCAGGCACTGATCCAGATGCGGAAGGGAATATGAGGTCGTTCTTGGCTCATCCTCACTGTAGAGACTTTCTGAAATTTGAAAAAGGCAAGACGTACCTGATCATGGGCCAAACCAAAACCCTTCCAGAGATTGGCGGAAAGTATGACATTTGGAGGATGATGTCGATTTAGTTTATGTGGAGATTGATACTTCAATTTTGAGACGTGTGTCGATGATGCATTTGCATTTTGAATAGAAATATTATTATGGCTTATGTCTGGTGCATAAATACTCCTAATGAAAAATGTTCTCGCTCTTCTCAATCATCTCAGGTTGAGGTACCACTTGGGTGAAGACACCTGGATTGAATACTGGCCGACAAACAAGGAAGCCCAGACGGCCGAATATCGAGAAAAGTTCATTGGCATGGATACGCTCGCCGACAAGCTCATGAAATCTGGATGCTCCACATAAGCATTTTTATGAGCTGAAATTCATTTACTAATCAACTTAACAAGCTTTTAATTCTAGTATAATCCCAGATTTACAAGCATTTATAGTCTTTTTTCTCTCTTTTTTAAGTGCATGCAGTATGCTTAATTAAATTAGTTCAACATGATGTCTATCAACTAAAATGTAATAATCATTTTTAGCCATTTGTCAAATAAAATTATCAAACATACAACCGACTTTATTCTTGATTCTTTGCAAGACTAACAATCAGATGATGTCGAAATAACGTTGTTAACTTCTTAAAGATTCACAGTCTTTTTTTGTGAGGGATTGAATTGGAAACTAAGCCTGTGCTGATTGTGGAAAGGAGGGATTGGCTGAGGCAGTGAATTTTTCTATTAGAGTCAGCATTTTAGCACATAAGTGAAGTGTGTTTTAGTGTAAACGGACAGTTGTATTGTATCCACCTTTTTCCCATGGCCCATGATGCTTTGCATGAATGAGCGTAACTTCCATTAATTAACTGCAAACAGTCAGCGAAAGGTTTTCCCTATGAACACACAAAGTATTTTCAAAAACTGGGTACAATAAGATGACACTATTATACTCACCTTTCAACCATCGAACATTAAAAGGATATTTAAAAGTGTAAAAGCATTAACAAATTACTACAACAGACCTTGAATAACCCCTGATTATTTCCATAGCAATATTATAGACGTGTTAAATAACACTGTAGTGATATATATTATATATAAAAAAATTATATATTTTTTCTATATGTACATTATATAAAAAATATATTTATTTATATTATATTATATATATAAAAAAGTTAATTAACTGCAACATTGTGTGATTGATATTTCAGTTTCATAATTTTTGACAGACAATATGCTTCAGAAAGTAAGCACTGCTTATAGAGATTAGAAGTAAAAAGAGTAGACAATTAGGCTACAATTTAAAGCATCTGTGTGAAAACAAACATGAAAAGAGAGTGAGGATTTGGGGGGAAAGTCTGAAATTTGGGGAGTAAAGTCTTAAAATAGAACATGAATGAAATTTTACTGCTCATTCTGGCAAACTTACGTATAAGTAGGCTACCTATTATTTGTAGCACAACCTTATAATTTGAAATTGTAGTCTTTCTAAGTGGAACTTCACCAAACTGTAAGTGCCAACCAAGCCTGCCGCACAAGCCCTGAAAAGTGAAGCTAAAGCGTCTCGATCGCCCCCCGGTGACTGGTCCTAGTATAGCTCATAAACCCCGCCTCCCCATGTTATTCAATGAGACGTGAGACCAACTAAACAATTAAATTACACTTCACATATCTTTTTTCCAAAGATAGTTTCGGTCATTTAATGTAGTTTTCATCATGCTGATGTAATTTCAAGTGTTTGTTTTTAAAATAAATTTGTTTTTAGTTAGTTATTTGATGCTATAAAAACAGCGCTGTGGCGTACATGATTGACAGCTGTGATTGACAGGTTCTCTGAGCAAAGTAGTCACTGAAGCAACAACTGACTTTTTTTCTGGATCTTTGGAGGACTGAGGAGATTGGAGCTTTAAATTTAATATCTAAATTTCTATAATTAATTATTTCACACCGACATAATGGTTTGTTCTACAGCAGATGCGCGTGCTTAGGCTTGAGTGAGAGTGAGGGAGGGAACAGAGCGGGACGCGATATTTTTTTTCACAGGATGGTAGGGGAAGACTCATGAATATTCATTGGGGAACTCATGCCTGATTGGTCTGATGACCTACCCCCTAACCCCGCCCCTAAACCTACCTGTCACTGGGGGTCTGATGACCTACCCCTAACCCCGCCCCTAAACCTACCAGTCACTGGGGTTAAGACCAATCAGGGATGAGTTCCCTAATGAATATTCACGAGTCTTCCCCTACCATCCTGTGAAAAAAAATATCGCGAGCGGGACGTTGATTTCGCGGCTTTACTTCCTGCTCACTACTGCGCATGTCTGGTCCCGAAATCGCAACTGCGCAGACTCAAGTCCCAAGATGTCAGCGCCATATCGGGACAATGGCGGCTTCACTTCTCACCAATGGAAGAGAGCGAAGGGGCGTCATCCATCTTTTTTTACAGTCTATGGTGCCAACCATAATATGAAACGCAGCTGACTCTTTAGATTTGTTCTAGATCTTTAGATCTTATGGTAGACCGTTACCTTGGAAATCTGAAAGCATTTTCCTCAGGAGTTGCCTTCTTACATTTGACGGATTGGTCCACAGGGTTTACCATCTAGGATAGAGGATAACCATCCAACTCAAGATGCCGTGAGAACTAAATATACAAAAAATAAAGTTACAATAAAGAATATAAAAAGACATAAATAAATCAAATAAATAAATGTTGTCTTTGTAAACTTTCCAAACAGAGTTAAATTCACTTTAACAGAAAACTATAGTCTTTGTATAGATATCACTCTTTTCCACACAGCAACACAATCCACATTTATCACATACAATATAAATGACAAACTTACTTCATTGGCTGCTTATTACCAAAGGAGAACTTAATCTTGCATCTTGTAATATCTTCTGTAACTTCATCTTGTAATATCTTCTGTAACTTCAGATGAGTAAATTAACTTTAGCACACTTTAGAAATGTGGAATATAGCTTCAGCTTGCCATGCGGTGTAGACAACTTTCTTCCTGGAGTCACTCTGTGCTTTTTATAATAAAAGTTTCCACTCACAAAAGCTCTTTACTAAGCCGTTTCAAATTAAAAGTCCTTAACTATATATTTATAAAAGAATTAAATAAACACGAAATATAAAACTGACTTCTGTGTCAGTTACACTCCCACCAAAACACTTTCTTGTGATTTTTGTAACTTAGAGACATAACCTTTAATCAAAAAATAGTATGGACTAACCCAAGGAATGGTAGACACAAGGTAAGCTCTTAATCTGCTTCAATCAGGGTAACTATTTTCTGGATGGGCCTTTCGAGGTAAGTCGGTTTAGTAACACGTTTGCCCATTTTATCCAGTGTCGAATCACTGATCAATAACTTCACTGTTCTCACACAGCCATCTGTATCACTGTGCACTTCTGTTACCTTCGCTAGCTTCCACTGACTGCGTGGAGCTGTGTCATCTTTCAGAATGACAACATCGTTAACCTTTGCATTTCTACGACGTTTGTGCCATTTCTGCCTGTGTTGCAGGTTTAGAAGATATTCCTTTCTCCATCTTGACCAGAACACATTCGCTAAATACTGCACCTTACGCCATCTCTTACAAAAGTAAAGGTCTTCCTTGACAAACTCTCCAGGTGGTGGTAAAATTATTGAAGTCTTCATAGTCAAGATATGGTTAGGTGAAAGAGGCTGCGGACCAGATGGATCATTCAGATGCTCTGTGGTTAAGGGTCTGCTATTCACAATAGCCATGACTTCATGGAGAAATGTTCTTAGTGAGGCATTATCAAGTCTTTGAGCTGATTGATCCAGAATGGATGTCAAAAACACTTCTTATTGTCCGAATTTGCCTCTCCCAAATGCCACCCATGTGACTGGCTGATGGGGTGTTCATGACGAATTCACAGCCAAACTCCTTTAGGCGTTCCTGGTTAATTTCCTTTAGTGCTTCAGCGAATTCTCGTTTTGCACCAACAAAATTAGTACCCTGGTCAGATCTAAGTTGCCGCACAGGTCCACGTATGGCAATGAAAGCACGCAAAGCATTAATGAATGCGTCAGTGGATAAATCATCCAGCATTTCTACATGGACCGCCCTAGAACACATACATGTAAGTAGAAGCCCATAGCGCTTCAACTCCTTTCTTCCTTCTTTGACGTAGAAAGGACCGAAACAGTCCATCCCACAGTATGTGAAAGGAGGGGTTGTTTCCATACGTTCCGGAGGAAGGTTCGCCATCCTTTGCTCTTCGGTGCATCTTCTCAGTTTCCTGCACCTAGTGCATTTGTAGATGTATGAAGACACTGCTTTGCTACATCCCAAAATCCAGAACCCGTTTGATCGCAGTTCATTTATAGTCATTCCTCTCCCTTGGTGATACACTTGCTCATGATAATGTCTGATGAGTAATTTTGATATATGACTATGTCGTGGGAGAATTGCTGGGTGTTTCACATGTGGGTGTAATGCAGCATGTACTAAGCGACCACCAACCCTGAGGATACCATGCTCATCTAAGAAGGGATTCAGGCGATGCAGTTTGTTTGTGCTGTTGTTGGACTCAATCTCCTTCTGTTGCCGGAGTCCCTGGATCTCATCACAAAAGGCTGATTGTTGAACCATTTTGATAATGGTATGTTCTGCATCCTGTCTTTCTTCAATACTGGTGGCTTCATTAACCCTTGAACTTAGACCTTTGACTTCTTTGGAACATCTCTGAAGTCTTGCAATAGCTTTTACCACTCTTGTCCAATCCGAAAACTTGTGAAGTCGATCAAGCATTGATCTTTCTTCTTTTGTTTGAGTTTTATGAACTTGAGCTTTTCGTAGCTCTGGGTCATTGTCCATGATCTCTCCCACCTTAACATCTCTGGGCAGTTCATCTTCCCACAGAAACTTTGGTCCTGTGAACCAGTTGGAGGATATGAGCTCTTCTGCTGTAAGGCCTCTGGACGCATAATCGGCAGGGTTCTCTTCAGACTTCACATATCTCCATTGTTTATTATCTGTACTTTGTTTGATGCGTTGAACGCGATTTGCTACAAAGACATGAAATCTTTTTACGTCATTATTAATGTATCCAAGGACAACCTTTGAGTCAGTCCAGAAGTACTCTACTAAGTTTTCTATCTCCAGCTCCTTTCTGAGAAAGTCACTTGTTTGTACAGCAACTACTGCCGCTGATAACTCCAGCCTTGGTATGGTTGTAACCTTGGTAGGAGCAACTCTGGCTTTGCCCATAACCAAGGAGCAATGAACATCTCCTGATATGCCAATAGCTCTGAGATATGTGCATTCTCCATATCCCGATGCACTAGCATCAGAGAAATGATGAAGCTCATAACGCTGAACTTCCTTAAAGGTCGACGGGACATAACATCGCTGAATCTTCACATCAGCCAAGTTTCGCAGATCTGTAAGCCAAGCTTTCCACTTTGTCAACAAGTCATCTTTAAGTGGTTCATCCCAGCCCACCTTATCTTGACACATCTGCCGCAATATTTGCTTACCAACAAGATTGAAGGGTGCTGCAAAGCCAAGTGGGTCATATACAGAAGCCACTGTGGACAAGATTCCTCTTCTAGTGAGCGGTTGTTCCTTAACGAATACTCTAAACTGGAAGCTGTCAGATCTGATGCACCATTTCACACCAAGTGCCCTTTCCATGTGAAGTTCACCCAAAGCCAAGTCATGTTCCACAACACTCTGAGAACATTCTTCCTGAGGAATTGATGCTTTCACTTCTTGACTGTTTGACAAAAATTTATGCAAACGCAGCCTTCCTGTGCTACAAAGCTCTCTTGCTTCCTTCATCAGCTTGATAGCTTCATCTACAGTTGAGACACTTGTCAGCCCATCATCGACATAGAAATTCCTTTCTATGAATCGAATGGAGGTTTCACTGAAGCAACCACGACCTTGAGCAGCAATATGCTTAAGGCCGTAATTGGCACACCCGGGTGATGAGGCTGCACCAAAAAGGTGTACTTTCATCCTATAGACCTGTGGCTTGGATTCTAGCTCTCCCTTCTCCCACCAGAGGAACCGTAAGTAGTCTTGATCGTCTTCCTTTACATGAAATTGGTGAAACATGCGCTCTACGTCACACATGATTGCCACCGGACCCTTGCGGAAGCGACAGAGAACACCTACAAGGGTGTTTGTTAACTCTGGACCAGTTAGCAAATGGTCATTGAGGGATGAACCTTGGAACTTTGCTGAGCAATCAAAGACTACACGGATCTTTCCAGGTTTTTGAGGATGATAAACCCCATGATGGGGAATGTACCAAGCAGGGTTCTTGTCTGTGTCTTCAGCTGGGACCTTCTCAGCATCTCCTCGAGCAATTGTCTCATTCATAAAGTCTACATAGTCTCTATAGTATTTCTCATCTCTTCTAAGCCTTTTTTCTAAGCATTTGAGGCGATGAATAGCACATCCTTTATTGTTGGGCAAATCTGGTCGGTCTTCTTTGAAAGGCAAAGGCATTTCATAATGACCGTCTTCTTTGTGTCTGATGCCCGTTTTCATTTTTGACAGAAAACGTAGGTCTTCTTGAGAAATACAACTATCCTCTGCTGCTTTCTCATTGAAGTCAGACTCAAGAGCTTTGATGACATTTGGTGGAGTGATTACTCCCTTGATCTGTGTTCTACAGATAAATTGCAACAGCCAACAATGCTCCAGCCTAGATCCGTTCTTTGAGCAAATGGTTGATTTTCTTTACCAGACACAATTTCTCTAGGAAGGAGAGCTTGGGGGCAGTTGTAGCCAATCAGTAGGCCAATATCACAAACTTGTTGAGGAGCAATCTTCTCAGCTATATGCATTAGATGAGGCCACACTCTTGCAGTTTTGGGTGTAGGAATATGAGTTCTGTTTGCAGGAATGAACTCTCTAGAATAGGTTACAGGCAAAGAGATCTTCTTATCTGAATAAAATCCTCTCACCTTTAGTCCATTTACCTTCTGGCATGGTACAACTGTACTCTTTGATACCATTGTTGAGAGCTTCAGCTGCACAGATTCCTTCTTTGTGTCAAGAGCTTGAGCTATCTCTTCAAGGATGAAGGTGGTATCACTCTGTGTGTCAAGAAGTGCATATACCAGAACTTCATGATTTGGTTCACTGGTAGCTGATACCCATACTGGAACAATTGTAGAGGTGTGAGTATTATTTACATCCCGTATTACTCGGTTAGATGTTGCTTCACTTGTGGTATCTTCATTCTGTACCAACTCTGGGTTTCTTTTCTTTAACTTCTCCTTTGACTGACCTGACTGTGGAGTCCTCTTTGCTTCCTTGATACGATCCTCATGTAAACATGATGGGTGCTTCTTCTGACACTTCTCACAGACACTCCTGTCTTCACAGTTCTTTGAGTGATGACCAGGCTTCAAACATCCAAAACATAACATATTCATTTGGACAAACTTGACTCGCTCGGCAACATTCTTCTCCATAAATGTACGACATTTGTGAATACTATGTCCTGGTCTCTCACAGAAGGTACATCTTGCAGCATCTGCTTTTTCTCTGGACTGTACTGTTAAAACCTTTGCTCTAGTGTCTTGATTTCTTGATACCTTTCCCTTTCCGATCTCATTAGACTTCAGTGCATGAAGTGAGGTCACTGGGTTACAAGCTATCTTAGCTTCTCGTGTTAGAAACTTTACAAATCGACTGAAGGTAGGAAATGTCTTAGTTTCTTCTTCAATTTCTATGACCTGGCGATTCCACGTTGAGGCCAACCAATCAGGAAGCTTGGAAAGGATTTTCTGGTTCTCATTACAATCATTGAGGACTTCAAGACCCTTAATCGTAGACATTGCTGCTTCACAGCCTCTGAGGAAGTCAGTAAATTCTCTCAGCTCAACACTGTCCTTGGAACCAATCTTTGGCCATGAATTAAGCTTGTCTCGAAAGGCTTTAGCAATGACGAATGGGTTTCCGTACCTTTCCTCTAGTACGCCCCATGCTGCTTGATATGCCGACTCCGTGCCTAGCAGGAAGTAACTTTCAATGGCCTTCTTAGCTGGTCCTTCCACATACTTGCGTAAGTAGTAAAGCTTCTCATTCACTGGTATGTTTTTTCTGTCGATCAGAGTTTGAAATGAGATTTTCCAATCGCTAAATCTGAGAGAGTCTCCATAGAATGTTGCAGGTTCAGGTATAGGAAGACGACTTGAGCTGATAGATTCTGCTAACACCTTAACAAGGTCTGCAGTGCTGGCTTCTTGATATGATTTTGTTACACTTCCCTGTGGAGGTATGCTCTGTGACACGGAGCTGCTTAACTTTGGTACATGCTTCTTTTTTACAGATGTGCAGTCACGAAGTAGCTCTCTTGTTTCTTCCTTTGAGTCTTCGTTCTGCTCGTAGACTTGCATTCGTGCTTTTGCAGCATTCAACCTTTTTAGTGTCTCCAAGCGCTCAAGCTCTCTGCGCTTGTCTTCTAACGCCATTCGTCTAGCAGCATTTTCAGCTTCAATCTTAACACGTAGCCTAGCTTCTTCTTCCTCTCTTTCTAGTCGTCGCTTCAATTCTTCAGCTTCTTGTTCTGCTATTCTCCTTTTATCTTCAGCCTCAAGTCTTTGTAGTTCTTCCAGTTCATGCTCTTGTTGCTGTAATATTTCTAATGTTGCTTCAGTTGCAGCAATTTCTGCAGCGGCCTCTTGTTTCTTAGCGGAGGAAAAACTTGCACCTCTGGAGCTCAAACTTGAATTTTTCATTGACTGAAAAGACCTGGAATGTCCATAACTTGATTTGGAGGCTATGGATGAGAACACAGAACCCGTATCAATACAGCATGCTTCTGGTCTAAGAAGATCTTGACCCTCAACTCCCTCACCTAGACGACTCCATGCAGACTCAACTATCAATTTTGTGACTGCTCCACAGGTGTCGACTCTGCGGCGAGTATCACTGTCTGGACTCATCTTTTGTCGCAACTCTTCATAAGCAACATTTACATCATTTGAAGAACCATTGACTTCATCTATGAGGCTGTTCAGCATGTCATTGGAGAGACGCCCCATTAGTCTTTGTCTAGCATCTCTAGCGAGAGTCTTCCATTTCTCATAAGAGCTTTGAAAGCAATTTTTAAGTTTAGTCAGCTTTTCATCATGTAACTCTTTACCTTTCTCTGTAAACTTGCGTGCTCTTTGACTTCTTCGCGGCTCTTGTTCTGTTGTGTCATCAACAGCTAATAATGCTTGCATGTCTACACATTCTTGGGATTCTAGCTGCTGCTGTGATTGCACAGTCTCTGTTATATTTTCTTTGTCACTCTTAGTTGACTTACCACCTTCTGCCATTTTCTGTATCTCTTAGTTACAATGACTACTCTAATTGACAAATTGTACATGTAACGTGAACTGAACTGAACTTAGGTAAACAGATGTTTCTCTCTTAGATTATTAACTCTGGTTAAAATAGTATTTTAATAGTAAATCACCTGTATATTAAACTTGTAACCGAAATTCAATAACACTTAGATCAGGATATTTTTAGGCGTTGCACTTTGCTAATTCTTCACAATTATTTCTTTACTTGCGGCTTGAAACCTGCTCAAAAATGACTTAAATTTGAAAAGGTAAGTACATAAGACCCGCACTTCTTTAAACACTGTACTGTACACTTAAAGAGTCCTTTTTTCAGCAAATGGCAAGAATAAGTCCACTTCAAGCACCTTAACTTGAACTTGGATGTGCTTATGTTCTTGTTGGTCTTAACTTGACAATGCCATTAAACTCTGTGGATGTGCATGTCACTAGCTTCTTGGTTACCAGTGTATACAGTGCTCGTAGAATCCAGAATGATGGAACTTGGAGTTAACTTGACTGCTGGTTGGAAACGTTCCTTTTTCTACCCGTGAAGAGCAGATGAATTCTCACTATAGCTCCCCCCAGTTATTTCACGAGCACAAGGATTCTCTGATGACAGGCGATTTATTGATTGGTTCACCATGAGGATAACCATCCAACTCAAGATGCCGTGAGAACTAAATATACAAAAAATAAAGTTACAATAAAGAATATAAAAAGACATAAATAAATCAAATAAATAAATGTTGTCTTTGTAAACTTTCCAAACAGAGTTAAATTCACTTTAACAGAAAACTATAGTCTTTGTATAGATATCACTCTTTTCCACACAGCAACACAATCCACATTTATCACATACAATATAAATGACAAACTTACTTCATTGGCTGCTTATTACCAAAGGAGAACTTAATCTTGCATCTTGTAATATCTTCTGTAACTTCATCTTGTAATATCTTCTGTAACTTCAGATGAGTAAATTAACTTTAGCACACTTTAGAAATGTGGAATATAGCTTCAGCTTGCCATGCGGTGTAGACAACTTTCTTCCTGGAGTCACTCTGTGCTTTTTATAATAAAAGTTTCCACTCACAAAAGCTCTTTACTAAGCCGTTTCAAATTAAAAGTCCTTAACTATATATTTATAAAAGAATTAAATAAACACGAAATATAAAACTGACTTCTGTGTCAGTTACACTCCCACCAAAACACTTTCTTGTGATTTTTGTAACTTAGAGACATAACCTTTAATCAAAAAATAGTATGGACTAACCCAAGGAATGGTAGACACAAGGTAAGCTCTTAATCTGCTTCAATCAGGGTAACTATTTTCTGGATGGGCCTTTCGAGGTAAGTCGGTTTAGTAACACGTTTGCCCATTTTATCCAGTGTCGAATCACTGATCAATAACTTCACTGTTCTCACACAGCCATCTGTATCACTGTGCACTTCTGTTACCTTCGCTAGCTTCCACTGACTGCGTGGAGCTGTGTCATCTTTCAGAATGACAACATCGTTAACCTTTGCATTTCTACGACGTTTGTGCCATTTCTGCCTGTGTTGCAGGTTTAGAAGATATTCCTTTCTCCATCTTGACCAGAACACATTCGCTAAATACTGCACCTTACGCCATCTCTTACAAAGGTAAAGGTCTTCCTTGACAAACTCTCCAGGTGGTGGTAAAATTATTGAAGTCTTCATAGTCAAGATATGGTTAGGTGAAAGAGGCTGCGGACCAGATGGATCATTCAGATGCTCTGTGGTTAAGGGTCTGCTATTCACAATAGCCATGACTTCATGGAGAAATGTTCTTAGTGAGGCATTATCAAGTCTTTGAGCTGATTGATCCAGAATGGATGTCAAAAACACTTCTTATTGTCCGAATTTGCCTCTCCCAAATGCCACCCATGTGACTGGCTGATGGGGTGTTCATGACGAATTCACAGCCAAACTCCTTTAGGCGTTCCTGGTTAATTTCCTTTAGTGCTTCAGCGAATTCTCGTTTTGCACCAACGAAATTAGTACCCTGGTCAGATCTAAGTTGCCGCACAGGTCCACGTATGGCAATGAAAGCACGCAAAGCATTAATGAATGCGTCAGTGGATAAATCATCCAGCATTTCTACATGGACCGCCCTAGAACACATACATGTAAGTAGAAGCCCATAGCGCTTCAACTCCTTTCTTCCTTCTTTGACGTAGAAAGGACCGAAACAGTCCATCCCACAGTATGTGAAAGGAGGGGTTGTTTCCATACGTTCCGGAGGAAGGTTCGCCATCCTTTGCTCTTCGGTGCATCTTCTCAGTTTCCTGCACCTAGTGCATTTGTAGATGTATGAAGACACTGCTTTGCTACATCCCAAAATCCAGAACCCGTTTGATCGCAGTTCATTTATAGTCATTCCTCTCCCTTGGTGATACACTTGCTCATGATAATGTCTGATGATTAATTTTGATATATGACTATGTCGTGGGAGAATTGCTGGGTGTTTCACATGTGGGTGTAATGCAGCATGTACTAAGCGACCACCAACCCTGAGGATACCATGCTCATCTAAGAAGGGATTCAGGCGATGCAGTTTGTTTGTGCTGTTGTTGGACTCAATCTCCTTCTGTTGCCGGAGTCCCTGGATCTCATCACAAAAGGCTGATTGTTGAACCATTTTGATAATGGTATGTTCTGCATCCTGTCTTTCTTCAATACTGGTGGCTTCATTAACCCTTGAACTTAGACCTTTGACTTCTTTGGAACATCTCTGAAGTCTTGCAATAGCTTTTACCACTCTTGTCCAATCCGAAAACTTGTGAAGTCGATCAAGCATTGATCTTTCTTCTTTTGTTTGAGTTTTATGAACTTGAGCTTTTCGTAGCTCTGGGTCATTGTCCATGATCTCTCCCACCTTAACATCTCTGGGCAGTTCATCTTCCCACAGAAACTTTGGTCCTGTGAACCAGTTGGAGGATATGAGCTCTTCTGCTGTAAGGCCTCTGGACGCATAATCGGCAGGGTTCTCTTCAGACTTCACATATCTCCATTGTTTATTATCTGTACTTTGTTTGATGCGTTGAACGCGATTTGCTACAAAGACATGAAATCTTTTTACGTCATTATTAATGTATCCAAGGACAACCTTTGAGTCAGTCCAGAAGTACTCTACTAAGTTTTCTATCTCCAGCTCCTTTCTGAGAAAGTCACTTGTTTGTACAGCAACTACTGCCGCTGATAACTCCAGCCTTGGTATGGTTGTAACCTTGGTAGGAGCAACTCTGGCTTTGCCCATAACCAAGGAGCAATGAACATCTCCTGATATGCCAATAGCTCTGAGATATGTGCATTCTCCATATCCCGATGCACTAGCATCAGAGAAATGATGAAGCTCATAACGCTGAACTTCCTTAAAGGTCGACGGGACATAACATCGCTGAATCTTCACATCAGCCAAGTTTCGCAGATCTGTAAGCCAAGCTTTCCACTTTGTCAACAAGTCATCTTTAAGTGGTTCATCCCAGCCCACCTTATCTTGACACATCTGCCGCAATATTTGCTTACCAACAAGATTGAAGGGTGCTGCAAAGCCAAGTGGGTCATATACAGAAGCCACTGTGGACAAGATTCCTCTTCTAGTGAGCGGTTGTTCCTTAACGAATACTCTAAACTGGAAGCTGTCAGATCTGATGCACCATTTCACACCAAGTGCCCTTTCCATGTGAAGTTCACCCAAAGCCAAGTCATGTTCCACAACACTCTGAGAACATTCTTCCTGAGGAATTGATGCTTTCACTTCTTGACTGTTTGACAAAAATTTATGCAAACGCAGCCTTCCTGTGCTACAAAGCTCTCTTGCTTCCTTCATCAGCTTGATAGCTTCATCTACAGTTGAGACACTTGTCAGCCCATCATCGACATAGAAATTCCTTTCTATGAATCGAATGGAGGTTTCACTGAAGCAACCACGACCTTGAGCAGCAATATGCTTAAGGCCGTAATTGGCACACCCGGGTGATGAGGCTGCACCAAAAAGGTGTACTTTCATCCTATAGACCTGTGGCTTGGATTCTAGCTCTCCCTTCTCCCACCAGAGGAACCGTAAGTAGTCTTGATCGTCTTCCTTTACATGAAATTGGTGAAACATGCGCTCTACGTCACACATGATTGCCACCGGACCCTTGCGGAAGCGACAGAGAACACCTACAAGGGTGTTTGTTAACTCTGGACCAGTTAGCAAATGGTCATTGAGGGATGAACCTTGGAACTTTGCTGAGCAATCAAAGACTACACGGATCTTTCCAGGTTTTTGAGGATGATAAACCCCATGATGGGGAATGTACCAAGCAGGGTTCTTGTCTGTGTCTTCAGCTGGGACCTTCTCAGCATCTCCTCGAGCAATTGTCTCATTCATAAAGTCTACATAGTCTCTATAGTATTTCTCATCTCTTCTAAGCCTTTTTTCTAAGCATTTGAGGCGATGAATAGCACATCCTTTATTGTTGGGCAAATCTGGTCGGTCTTCTTTGAAAGGCAAAGGCATTTCATAATGACCGTCTTCTTTGTGTCTGATGCCCGTTTTCATTTTTGACAGAAAACGTAGGTCTTCTTGAGAAATACAACTATCCTCTGCTGCTTTCTCATTGAAGTCAGACTCAAGAGCTTTGATGACATTTGGTGGAGTGATTACTCCCTTGATCTGTGTTCTACAGATAAATTGCAACAGCCAACAATGCTCCAGCCTAGATCCGTTCTTTGAGCAAATGGTTGATTTTCTTTACCAGACACAATTTCTCTAGGAAGGAGAGCTTGGGGGCAGTTGTAGCCAATCAGTAGGCCAATATCACAAACTTGTTGAGGAGCAATCTTCTCAGCTATATGCATTAGATGAGGCCACACTCTTGCAGTTTTGGGTGTAGGAATATGAGTTCTGTTTGCAGGAATGAACTCTCTAGAATAGGTTACAGGCAAAGAGATCTTCTTATCTGAATAAAATCCTCTCACCTTTAGTCCATTTACCTTCTGGCATGGTACAACTGTACTCTTTGATACCATTGTTGAGAGCTTCAGCTGCACAGATTCCTTCTTTGTGTCAAGAGCTTGAGCTATCTCTTCAAGGATGAAGGTGGTATCACTCTGTGTGTCAAGAAGTGCATATACCAGAACTTCATGATTTGGTTCACTGGTAGCTGATACCCATACTGGAACAATTGTAGAGGTGTGAGTATTATTTACATCCCGTATTACTCGGTTAGATGTTGCTTCACTTGTGGTATCTTCATTCTGTACCAACTCTGGGTTTCTTTTCTTTAACTTCTCCTTTGACTGACCTGACTGTGGAGTCCTCTTTGCTTCCTTGATACGATCCTCATGTAAACATGATGGGTGCTTCTTCTGACACTTCTCACAGACACTCCTGTCTTCACAGTTCTTTGAGTGATGACCAGGCTTCAAACATCCAAAACATAACATATTCATTTGGACAAACTTGACTCGCTCGGCAACATTCTTCTCCATAAATGTACGACATTTGTGAATACTATGTCCTGGTCTCTCACAGAAGGTACATCTTGCAGCATCTGCTTTTTCTCTGGACTGTACTGTTAAAACCTTTGCTCTAGTGTCTTGATTTCTTGATACCTTTCCCTTTCCGATCTCATTAGACTTCAGTGCATGAAGTGAGGTCACTGGGTTACAAGCTATCTTAGCTTCTCGTGTTAGAAACTTTACAAATCGACTGAAGGTAGGAAATGTCTTAGTTTCTTCTTCAATTTCTATGACCTGGCGATTCCACGTTGAGGCCAACCAATCAGGAAGCTTGGAAAGGATTTTCTGGTTCTCATTACAATCATTGAGGACTTCAAGACCCTTAATCGTAGACATTGCTGCTTCACAGCCTCTGAGGAAGTCAGTAAATTCTCTCAGCTCAACACTGTCCTTGGAACCAATCTTTGGCCATGAATTAAGCTTGTCTCGAAAGGCTTTAGCAATGACGAATGGGTTTCCGTACCTTTCCTCTAGTACGCCCCATGCTGCTTGATATGCCGACTCCGTGCCTAGCAGGAAGTAACTTTCAATGGCCTTCTTAGCTGGTCCTTCCACATACTTGCGTAAGTAGTAAAGCTTCTCATTCACTGGTATGTTTTTTCTGTCGATCAGAGTTTGAAATGAGATTTTCCAATCGCTAAATCTGAGAGAGTCTCCATAGAATGTTGCAGGTTCAGGTATAGGAAGACGACTTGAGCTGATAGATTCTGCTAACACCTTAACAAGGTCTGCAGTGCTGGCTTCTTGATATGATTTTGTTACACTTCCCTGTGGAGGTATGCTCTGTGACACGGAGCTGCTTAACTTTGGTACATGCTTCTTTTTTACAGATGTGCAGTCACGAAGTAGCTCTCTTGTTTCTTCCTTTGAGTCTTCGTTCTGCTCGTAGACTTGCATTCGTGCTTTTGCAGCATTCAACCTTTTTAGTGTCTCCAAGCGCTCAAGCTCTCTGCGCTTGTCTTCTAACGCCATTCGTCTAGCAGCATTTTCAGCTTCAATCTTAACACGTAGCCTAGCTTCTTCTTCCTCTCTTTCTAGTCGTCGCTTCAATTCTTCAGCTTCTTGTTCTGCTATTCTCCTTTTATCTTCAGCCTCAAGTCTTTGTAGTTCTTCCAGTTCATGCTCTTGTTGCTGTAATATTTCTAATGTTGCTTCAGTTGCAGCAATTTCTGCAGCGGCCTCTTGTTTCTTAGCGGAGGAAAAACTTGCACCTCTGGAGCTCAAACTTGAATTTTTCATTGACTGAAAAGACCTGGAATGTCCATAACTTGATTTGGAGGCTATGGATGAGAACACAGAACCCGTATCAATACAGCATGCTTCTGGTCTAAGAAGATCTTGACCCTCAACTCCCTCACCTAGACGACTCCATGCAGACTCAACTATCAATTTTGTGACTGCTCCACAGGTGTCGACTCTGCGGCGAGTATCACTGTCTGGACTCATCTTTTGTCGCAACTCTTCATAAGCAACATTTACATCATTTGAAGAACCATTGACTTCATCTATGAGGCTGTTCAGCATGTCATTGGAGAGACGCCCCATTAGTCTTTGTCTAGCATCTCTAGCGAGAGTCTTCCATTTCTCATAAGAGCTTTGAAAGCAATTTTTAAGTTTAGTCAGCTTTTCATCATGTAACTCTTTACCTTTCTCTGTAAACTTGCGTGCTCTTTGACTTCTTCGCGGCTCTTGTTCTGTTGTGTCATCAACAGCTAATAATGCTTGCATGTCTACACATTCTTGGGATTCTAGCTGCTGCTGTGATTGCACAGTCTCTGTTATATTTTCTTTGTCACTCTTAGTTGACTTACCACCTTCTGCCATTTTCTGTATCTCTTAGTTACAATGACTACTCTAATTGACAAATTGTACATGTAACGTGAACTGAACTGAACTTAGGTAAACAGATGTTTCTCTCTTAGATTATTAACTCTGGTTAAAATAGTATTTTAATAGTAAATCACCTGTATATTAAACTTGTAACCGAAATTCAATAACACTTAGATCAGGATATTTTTAGGCGTTGCACTTTGCTAATTCTTCACAATTATTTCTTTACTTGCGGCTTGAAACCTGCTCAAAAATGACTTAAATTTGAAAAGGTAAGTACATAAGACCCGCACTTCTTTAAACACTGTACTGTACACTTAAAGAGTCCTTTTTTCAGCAAATGGCAAGAATAAGTCCACTTCAAGCACCTTAACTTGAACTTGGATGTGCTTATGTTCTTGTTGGTCTTAACTTGACAATGCCATTAAACTCTGTGGATGTGCATGTCACTAGCTTCTTGGTTACCAGTGTATACAGTGCTCGTAGAATCCAGAATGATGGAACTTGGAGTTAACTTGACTGCTGGTTGGAAACGTTCCTTTTTCTACCCGTGAAGAGCAGATGAATTCTCACTATAGCTCCCCCCAGTTATTTCACGAGCACAAGGATTCTCTGATGACAGGCGATTTATTGATTGGTTCACCATGAGGATAACCATCCAACTCAAGATGCCGTGAGAACTAAATATACAAAAAATAAAGTTACAATAAAGAATATAAAAAGACATAAATAAATCAAATAAATAAATGTTGTCTTTGTAAACTTTCCAAACAGAGTTAAATTCACTTTAACAGAAAACTATAGTCTTTGTATAGATATCACTCTTTTCCACACAGCAACACAATCCACATTTATCACATACAATATAAATGACAAACTTACTTCATTGGCTGCTTATTTCCAAAGGAGAACTTAATCTTGCATCTTGTAATATCTTCTGTAACTTTAGATGAGTAAATAACTTTAGCACACTTTAGAAATGTGGAATATAGCTTCAGCTTGCCATGCGGTGTAGACAACTTTCTTCCTGGAGTCACTCTGTGCTTTTTATAATAAAAGTCTCCACTCACAAAAGCTCTTTACTAAGCCGTTTCAAATTAAAAGTCCTTAACTATATATTTATAAAAGAATTAAATAAACACGAAATATAAAACTGACTTCTGTGTCAGTTACAGCATAATAATTCAACACCATCTCATTTCTGGGAAAACTCCAAAATAACTTTGTTTAACAGCATAATTCAGTTGAAATACTGGGATGTTTCCCAACCCGGACTGATCAATAGAAGAGCAGCAGACTTACCAAAGGTTGCATTTGCACAACAGTGCATGTCATTTACGGGAAATCTCACTGCAGTGAACTCTGTTCTTTCCCCCATAAAGCTCCGTAAGAATCTTTTTTCTGATCAAAGTAACCGTTAGATTGACAAAGACTAAAGTTGTATGAATTTAAAGTCGGTTTACACAAAGAACGAAAACTGTAACAAACGACTTTAACGATTACTTTATTAGCAGCCATCTATCCAAACCATAAGTCAACTGTTTATTTCAAAGTTACCTCAGCGGCAGCGCGCTTTATGAGGGAGGAGGATTTTGATTGGCTGTCAGTGTTTTTACCTTTCAAAAAGCTGGGGCCTGGGGGTACCAAAAAACTGCTAACAAAGCCATTTTTAATTTAAGGATATTGTTGTTTATTTTTGTACATTATATGTGTTGTCACAAACATGTGATGAAATAAAAGAAAATGCAATTAAAAAACTGCATTTATTAAACAAACAATGAAGGATCCTCTGAGGTCTGAGCTGTTAACGTTACTGTGGCAATGCCTTCACTCTTGAGAATGAAGTTAGAACCCTTATGGTTATAGTCATTCTTTTTAGATTCCTTTTGTTGAAGATTTGTTGAAATCTGCCTCATCTGTCAGTTTTAAAAAGCTGTTTTAAAGAAAAGAAATCGCTGTGTGCAGTAGGGGACTCCCCTAAGTTACTCTCCCCTACGTTGAATTATGTAATATTCAATCGCAATGTTATTTCCATCAACTATAACTGACGCGGTCGAGTGCAATTTGAACTATGGGAGGAGTTTATCAGAGCTGTACAAACATGAACACACACACACAAACACACACACAGAGACATGATGGAGGTGAAGCTGCTGTGTCTGACTGTTGTTCTTCTCTCCTCACCCCTCCTCACACTGTGTGACCCGCTGTGAGTATTAATAACACACCATTTTAATGAATAGGTTACTTATTATTTGGTGAGACAGAGGTTGTTTAGGTTCGTTAAAATAGTACCTATAAAGTTTTGAGTTAGATCTGTTTTGTGTTTCATTAGATTGTGTTAATAATGTTGTTTTGCTATGACAACTTGCCCCATATAATGAGACAGCTCTGTGCCATGCTTTTCGGGCATGTTGTCACAAATTATAATGTGTTCAAGGTATCTTTGTTTGTCTGCATAGCGGTGAAATTTTAAGCTATCCTTCTATACTGATAATGCATTTAAAAAAATAAACCTACCATGCTAAATATTCACTGGAATAAAGTGACAACTAGACCAGTGCCCATCATGTGTTCAGGATTTACAGCTATTTCATTTGATCTCCTCAGGTTTGTTCTGTCAGCTCCTAATTTGCTGAGAGTGGGTTCCTCAGAGAACGTGTTTGTGGAGGCTCAGGATTACACTGGAGGAGACCTGAACGTGAGGATCTCAGTGAAGAACCACCCAAAGAAGAACCAGGAGATACTGTTCAAAACAGTGACACTGACTGCAGAAAACAATTACCAGTTACTTACAGATATAGAGGTGATGCCACTCTGACATACTTTGTCCTTATGTAAACATATGTGTGTCATTCATCAGAGGGCAAACTTCATATTAGAACAATCTTCTATTTTATTTAAAGTTAGTTTGTTTTAATGCATGTTGTAAATCTTTCATTTTTATGTACTGCTGTTCAGATTCCCAGTGATAGGGACTATTTCTCTGATGATCCTCTGGAGAAGCAGTATGTGTATCTACAAGCTCAATTTCCATCTCACACTCTGGAGAAAGTGATCATGGTCTCATTCCAGTCTGGATATATATTTATACAGACAGACAAGCCCATCTACACGCCTGCTAGCACAGGTAAGAAACAGCTTCAACATTAGATGCCCCCTTGAATGTAATGATGCAAAGCACAAAATAAACAACTTCTGTAAAAAAAAAAAAAAAGATAAAATATCCTTTCTGCAGTTCAGTACAGGATCTTCTCGCTGACACCTGGTCTGAAACCACTTGAACATGCTGGAATATCAGTGGAAATCATGGTACTATTAAAAGAAAACTGCACTAAAACTTTCCTAAAAATGATTTATGCACTTAAAAAGTAATCGAAGCAACATAAAACTTAACCTAAGAGGTTTTTATCATAGCATTTACTGTTAAATTCATGTTTATTTAATGAATTTAGTGTCATGTGGTTTACCATGATGGTATGTTTGTATTTGTTACACTTTATATTATTATTTACCACAATTTGTGGATTTTTTTTTTCTTGTTTTTATGATGCACAATCTGTTCTGGCTGTTCATGATCATTAATATTATATTTTATTCATCTTTTTTTTCTTTTCTTGAAGGATCCTCAAGGCATCACAACTATGAGAGAAATCATATTTCCACAACAAGGGATTAGATCAGGAAAATATGCCGTACCTCAGCCTGCCAGGTGCGTTCATCCTCAAAACTGAGACTTGATGTAACTGGGCACAAGTTAACCGACTGGATTATCACTCGGTCTGTCTGTCGAGTGGAAAAGGATATTGGTTCGCAGGTCTGTAAACATCTGTTTTTGATCTGCTTATATTTGTAGGCCTGGGATCTGGAAGGTGGTCACAAGATTCGCAAACACGCCACAAAAGAATTACACTGCTGACTTCGAAGTCAAAGAATATGGTAGAAGCTTTAGCTATATTTATTATATGTTTGTTGTATATAATAAATTACATACCGCATATATAAAGTTGGACCACTTGTGAAAATACATCTCTTTTCCATTCAGTTTTTTATTATTATTTAATAGATCATCAACACATGAATTTGAAAATGTCTTTGGCAAGTGTCTGTTTTGCTTTAATTACAGCAGCACTTGATCAGTGTTATTTTAGTAGAATTTATATACTATTGTAGTACTATTAATAGTTTGAATTATATTTTGTTTTTATTTTAGTTTTCATTTTACAGTAGGTTAAGTTTTAGTAATTTTGTCTCATGCTTTTGCCATTTAGCTTTATATTTATTTCAGGTTTTAGTTAGACTTCAAGTTTTTCATTTAATTTTATCAGCTTTATTTCAGTTACCGAAAATCCTTTAAATAGTTTTAGTTAACAATGAAAACAATGGTACTGATATTAATTTTTCAGATATTTCTTATTCCTCTTACATAAACGATTTGTGACATGTGACTTTTGGAACCGACAGCATGCACATGATCATCTTTCTAGTGTTCATTATTGTTATTTGGGTTTATTGTTATAGTGCTCCCCACTTATGAAGTCACATTATCACCCAATCAGTCGTTCTTTGGTGTGAAAGATGCTAGTTTGAGGGTTAGCATTGAAGCCAGGTAAGGCTTTAATGGTTTTGTCTCTTGATCTACTATGTTTCTCACACATTTGCTGTGTTTACTCCATAAAGTTGTATACTTATCAAAGCACTTCAATCCCAATGTCACATATGAAGTCTGTTTGTCTAGGTACTTGCATGGAAACAACGTGAACGGACATGCGTTTGTGGTGTTTGGTGTGATGGAAGTTGAGAGGAAAACTAGTATTCCTTCCTCACTTCAAAGAGTTCAGGTGAGATTCCCAGATGACAACACACCTGATGTATTAAAGTGATGCAGCCAAAGTGATGGCATTTACATAAAACACAGATATCAGATGGAGAAGGTACTGCCAAGCTGACAAAGGAGACGATACTTCAGACCTTCCCAGATATCGGTCAACTGGTTGGACGATCAATCTACATTTCAGCCAGTGTTTTAACTGACACTGGTAAGTTTAATTAAAAGTGCAGTGCCAATCTACAGTAATTTATGCATTTCTGAGCCATGTCACAAAAAATAGAACATGAATTTAGCTCTAAAAAGTGGCATTTCATGGAAAAATGTGTTATGTAAATATTAGGGCTGTAATGCATTTATTTTGTGTGAATATGTTTAAAAATGAAGCTATTTTTTAAATAAACATATTTTTTACTAAATAATGCAATACACTCTATAAGCCGTTCATAAAATCTGATTGAAAAATGTCTAATAAATGACTTTTCTCAATAGTGCACAGCAGAACGCAAGGATCTCAAGATGGGGTTTTCAGAACTACTGCTACTATTTTTAATTTTACACTGAAAAAAAAAGTCTTACAAAACACAGCACTAATGGCGCAATTTAGTCACAATTTTGTGTGTGTTTCAGGCAGTGAAATGGTGGAAGCTCAGAGGAAAGGCATTCAGATTGTGACGTCACCGTACACCATCCACTTCGAAAGAACACCACAATTCTTCAAACCAGGGATGCCCTTCAGTGTCTCTGTATGAAGTATTTCAGTTCTTGCAAAAAGAATAAGCAGTCTATATTCATAAAAAATTTGGAAAAATACACTAATTGGCCTGCTGTTTGATTATGATATCAAGCAAATACATGCGGTGCATCCATTGTCCGCCATGTTTTTTTGTTGTTTTTCATCCATTGTCGGCCATGTTATCATTGTCACGCCTCCAACTCAGAAAATCTTGACTTATTTTCCCCCCTTGTTATTACGATTCTGTGGTGCCAATCATGTACTTTAAACTCATTAATACCGTCTATCCAACATGACTTGAACACACAATTAAATGGCATTTAGAAACAGTCATTCAGGTCTAGCAAAAACGTAATTGATGTTTTCATATCTAACAGGTTTATCTAACAGACCCTGACAAGATGCCAGCTGAAAATGTGGAAGTGGAGGTCAATCCTGGAGGGGTCAGAGGCCGAACGAGAACCAATGGCATTGCGAAGCTCACAGTCAATTCTCACGAAGGATCTTCCGCACTAGAGATCATTGTAATACCTGATGTCTGGTTTATTAATGAACTACTGATTTTGAATTGTTTCAGGCTTACTGAAAAAAAAAAAACAGCCTAAGATTGCTTGTTGGTTTTATGTGGATTAAGCTTGTATAACTTGTCTTATAGTCTGGTCAAACTGGTCTTGAGCTGGTCTTTAACACTAATCAATAGAGACCAGCCTTGGACACAAGCTTAGGCTGTTTTAATTGATCGTTTTTCTTGACATTTTATGTTTGTTTTTTTTTAGCTTAGAATAGCATCAAATCATCAATCTCTTCACTTCCAGGTACAAACCAAAGATCCAAAAT
This sequence comes from Siphateles boraxobius, assembly GCF_051911475.1. Classification (NCBI taxonomy): domain Eukaryota; kingdom Metazoa; phylum Chordata; class Actinopteri; order Cypriniformes; family Leuciscidae; genus Siphateles; species Siphateles boraxobius. Next base: position 1,054,581 of record NW_027509108.1, on the reverse strand, counting down.
TAGATGACGGCCAGCAGGCAGTGAAGAAGATGACGGCTCAGGCCTACAAGACCAAAGGCGGCTCCAACAACTACCTGCACGTCGGCATTGATACACCAGTGTTTGAGATTGGTGATCAAATGAAAGTCAATCTTAACCTGGGCAGAAGTCCAGGAGTCAGAGATCAAGATTTCACCTACATGGTGAGAGACAGACCTGTTTCAGTCTGTGGCCTAATTGAAATTAATTATAAAGCATCAATAACCTGTTACCACTGCTACATGCTAGCACAGTAGCAATGCTGTTGATTAATCGGTCACAAAAAAATGTATGGATTTTTAAACCAAATGTCACAACGAGAGCATGGATTTTCAGAGCATGAATTTGCTCTGAAAAGTGCCATCTAATGGAAAAGTGAATTAGAAAAGCATTTTAATATTGTACATATTATATAGACCAACAATCCAATAATAGCACAAATTGATCAGGTGCCAAAGTCTCAAAAATACGAACTATACGTTAAATTCTAAAACCATTTTCTGTTTGTACATCCATTGATAAAAATAAATACATATTAGTTTACTCGAAGAATAAAACCTTCTGCATGAATGTCAAGGTTAAATGTCAAATTTCCCTCTTATTTTCAGATCTTGAGTAAAGGTCAGATTGTTCAAGCAAGCAGGTTTAAGAGGAGAGGACAAGCTCTAGTGACTCTGTCTCTACCTGTAACCAAAGACATGGTGCCGTCCTTCCGCTTTGTGGCTTATTACCATGTGGGCTCGTCTGAGGTGGTGTCTGATTCAGTCTGGGTCGACGTGAAGGACACGTGCATGGGAATGGTGGGTCAACCACGTATTATTATTATAGATCTTTTAGACATCAAGAATTGACACTAAGCTTCAAAAGTGTCTCGTTTGGATTAGTGGTGTCTGAAGTTCGATTATATTAATGCAGGATCAGCAGGAATAGATACTACTAGGGTCCATTAGATTATTTCAGAGGGTCCTTAGTGTTTCTTGTGTTTCACAGCTGAAGGTTCAGGTGAAGGAGCCTCGACCGATCTACGAGCCAGGAGAAGAGTTCAGCTTGCTGATAACTGGAGATCCTGGAGCTAAAGTTGGGTTGGTGGCGGTGGATAAAGCTGTGCATGGACTGAACCAGAACAGACTCACTCAGATGAAGGTGGAGGTCCTACATCAACACCTCAACAGGCATTGAACGCTTCTGATTGTCTTATAAATGGTCTGTTTGTTGCTTTAGATATACGACATTGTAGAGAAGCATGACACCGGCTGTACGGCAGGAGGTGGAAGGGACAGTATGGGGGTTTTCAGTGATTCAGGTCTGATGTTTGAGTCCAGCACTGCAGGAGGAACCAACACCAGAACTGGTATATATAAATAATGTTATTTCAGTTTTCTAAAGCTGTACAAATCTCTTAGCCTGTTATTTAAACATCCTCTAGTGCCAGAGTGTCCCGTCCCTTCAAAGAGAAGAAGAAGAGCTGAGAGTGCTCAGCAGGTCACCACTATACTGGGTGAGAAGCTGGAGCTTTTCTTTTTCCTTGACAGAGAGTAAAGGATGAAAGGAAATTATTTGGAGAGAGAGGATGAATGAATAGCTCCAGTTACTCGTTCTTCATTAGTTCTTCTCCTTCTGTCTTCTCAGCTGGTCAGTACTCTGGTGATCTGAGGAAGTGCTGTGTGGATGGCATGAGGGATAATAAACTCGGCTACACCTGTGAACGAAGAGCCATGTACATCGTAGATGGAGAGGAATGTGTCCGGGCCTTCCTGCACTGCTGTAATGACGTGGTGGCTCGTAGTATGGAAGCTGGAGAGGAGGAGATGATTCTGGCTCGGAGTACGTTTTTAAATATTGTTCAGTTGATTGTCAAACTCATGATCTTAACACTGTGTCATGTTTCCACAGGCTAACAAACCCATTTTCTTTACAAGATGCATATAAGATGGCAATAAAATGGTTAATAATGAAATAATTATTTAGAATAAAACACTGCAGTTGTTAAAGTGATGTTGATGATGATGTTGATGATGATGATAATTACTTTATGCATCCCTTTCGGGAAATTCAAGCATCCAGTAGCTCACGCAATACATAACAATTACAGACAATAGGACCAAAGAAACACCCGGATTCTAATAATACACAAATCAGCCACAACAACCAAATTGCTTATATAATGCTTTTTTTTTAAAGGTTCCTAATTTTCTACTCCAAAATGTTTACATGTAACCAAGGTCGAAAAAACTTTTATTTTCTCATTATATTAATTGCAGCGTCAGCTCTTTTCTCACAGTTTCTGAAATGGTTTAATAAAGGATTTGTTCTCTCTAAACCCCTCCTTTCCAAGAGACGACTCTCTTCTGATTGGTCAGATGGCCCAGTCTGTTGTGATTGGTCTACTCTGCTCTGATTGGTCAGATGGCTCAGTCTGTTGTGATTGGTCTACTACTCTTCTCTGATTGGTCAGATGGCTCAGTCTGTTGTGATTGGTCCACTCTGCTCTGATTGGTCAGATGGCTTAGTCTGTTGTGATTGGTCTACTCTGCTCTGATTGGTCAGATGGCTCAGTCTGTTGTGATTGTTCTACTACTCTATTCTGATTGGTCAGATGGCTCAGTCTGTTGTGATTGGCCTACTCTGATTAGTCAGATGGCCTAACAGCATGTGTCAGGAACCAAACACCCTTACCATTTCTGAATTTCAGCTCCAGATCTTCTGCAGCACTTCATACACAGTCATACTAACAGTAGTGATGGTATCAGGTTTTTTTAGACTTTTACTATGTTTTCATTAGTCACATGTGTTCCTTTGTTTGTTTTTCTTGCCACTCATCAGTTTCCATGGACACTAGTCCTTATCACAGCTGTTCGTCAATTGGTTAATTCTTGCTGTGTATTTTAGTTCCTCACCTTCACTCAGTGGTGTTCTGGTCTCGTTTGCGTTAGCATTCTTTTGGAGTATCTTCTGTCTTGCCCTGTGGATTATTGTTATTAAAACTTTGTATTTTTAACTTTATACTGATCTTCATCTGTCTTATATGTCAGCAAGGCTGCAGACATGTTGTTCGCAAGCAGCCAATCAGTGGTGTTATGCAAATTTGTTACTAACATGTAGGTTCGAGCAGGTAGTAATATTGGAAGTACTGTTCATTTGCGTTTATAGATTTCCTAAAGAAACACTAGGATTGATGATGGATTAAATGAGTGAAGTGAATTCCTAGTTTCTCACAGTATATATATATATATATTTTTCTGTTAACCTGGACAGGTGAGGACAGCGACTATTATGAGAGTTTTGATGAAATCACATCACGTACACAGTTTCCAGAGAGCTGGCTTTGGACAGAGGAGATTCTGCCGTTCTGCCCAGCTAATAAGTTATGGTGAGTACAAGACAAATTTTTCGTTTTAAATGAGCAGAAGCGATGGGAAATGGTTTTTAGTGACTAGTTACTTATTATCTGTAGATAGTCTTACATGCACTGTCAACCTTTGTGGGTATTTTCTTTCTTTATCTATTTTAACCATTTTCTATTTCCTCCTGTCCTAGTGAAACAACATCGATGACAAGAGACAGAATCTACCTGAAAGAATCTATCACTACTTGGCAAATCTTCGCTTTTAGCCTGTCAAAATCTCATGGTAAAACTTTATGAAGTACACTTATATAATACACTTTTTTCACCTCGTTTTAGACCTGTAGCATCATGCTAATACTCCATTGCTGTCTTTTTCTCCAAAGGCATATGTGTGGCAGATCCATACGAGATGATAGTTTATAAGAGGTTCTTCATTGACCTGAAGGTGCCGTTCTCAGCTGTGCGCAATGAGCAACTACAAATCAGGGTCATCCTTCACAACTACACCAAGAAGAAAATTAGGGTAAACAGTCACACAGTCATTTTGGCCCTCGATAATCACCCAATGTGGTGTCAGATACAATTAATTTGAGGATAAATGTGCCAATGAGGCAAATTAGAGTTGTTTCAATCATGCATTACTTCTGGGAGTCCAAGTTCACAGGTTTTACATGGTTGTTTGAAAGGACCAGGGGTGCGTTTCCCAAAAGCATCGTTGGCCAACTTTGATCGCAATTTCCATTGAACTCTATTGGTAACGACGGAACTTGCGACCATAGTTGGCTTTGGGAAACGCACCCCAGGCTAGTACAGCAAGGACTAGAACTAGGGGCTGAATCTTCCAAAATTTGAGTGTTTTTCGGTAACAAGCAAACAAGTTATCTTTAACCACAACTATGGCACCATTTTATTTTTTAAAGTCCCCCTGTAGGGAAATTCAAGCTTTAATGTTGTTTATATGTCTGTGTGGTGTTTTTAATATGCTTTAAGACAAACCAAGTGCAGATTCATAAGTCAACACTAGTATTTTCTCCTTAAAACTGCAGTGAACCAAAGACAGTTTTAAAAACACAGTTTTAAATCTCAGGTGTTTCTGACGTCACAAACTACCTTGTAACCAATCAGATCACAAGTGATCGTCAACCAGTGGATCTCTGAGCTGAGTGAGTGATTGGAGGCAGGGCTCATTTGCATATTAGAACCGAGAATACTAAATGAGGCAAGGGTGTAGAGCTACATTCAAGATATTTTAAGTCATGAAGAAATTTGTCTCAAGGAAAAAACGTTTAAATATGTAATTTTGGTGATCAAAGATGAGTTTTAAGGGATAAAATGATTGACTACAGGGAGACTTTATGGTAAATCTCACACAAAGCACACACATTCAAAACCTTTCACACACAACACAGTAACACATGGGTGCATTTGTCCAACTGTTGGCTTCTCCTTCAGGCACGGCTTGAGTTCATCGAGACTGAACACATTTGCAGCTCCGCCAGAAGAAAGGGCTCCTACCAAACAGAAGTGGAGGTCGAGTCCATGTCCTCCAGGTCCGTCCCGTATGTGATTATTCCCCTGGAGTTGGGCAATCACTGGATCGATGTGAAGGCTGCGGCGTATGACTCTGTCTACAGTGATGGAGTGAGGAAGATCCTGAGGGTGGTGGTGAGTTAACGTCCCTTCTGCTCACTGATAAAATTACAAAGCTGAGCTCTTTTTTTTGTTGGCATCCCATAAATATGCTAAATTACAGCATTCAAAACAACAAAAACATTTCAACTTTATATTGCTATCATTTATATTTCAGACCCAAAAATGGAAACGCTATTTCTGAATGTTCCCTGAACATTCAAAACGTTCGTTTTTTTAAATGCTTTAAAAATATATATTTTTTGTCTTGGTTACAGTATGTGATTAAGGAAACTTTATTGTGCAAACATTATGGAAACGTTACTGTTGAACGTTCTCTAAACATTCCGAAACAAGTAGTAACGTTAAAACCCTCTGATGCTCTTCGGTTATTTTTGACCGAAAAATTTTACGTTTAGTTTTTTTTTTTTTACTTTATCGGAATGGCACGGAACTTGGTAAAGGTTTTAATGGGGGACATGGGACATGATTCGAAAAGGTTAAATGGTCCTGAAACAATAGTCACACTTTTACTCCCCGCAGTCAAATATGACCACATTGTAAATGAATGGGAGACAAATTTCATCTAGTGAAAATTTTTGGTACTGTGGCCAAACAAAATCTTACTGAAAGCAATTTATTTTTGAGATACCAAGCTCAAAATTGGAACACAACTTGTTTAGATTTATGGCTTTGATTTTCTTGTAGTTTTAGAGTAAAACGTGTTTTTGAAATATGTTTCATATAAAAATTTAAAATAGCATTTTTGCGCATTATTCATAACAATAAACATAAAATTCTGTAACTTTTTTTAAGTTAACTTTTTAAAACTTTTTTTTCACTTCAGCAATAATATGCAAAGTGTCGTCTTTGAAAAGTTTAAAAGCATTAAAGATTTACGCCAGTTTAAGTTGGAAATTTAATTTTCAAGTTTATGCCCAAAGAGTTAATTCATGGATTAAAAATACTGTGTAAATATAATTTAGTACCATTAAATCCCCTAAAAATACAAAATATTAAATAAATAACAGTATCACACTAAAATATAGTACATTCATTTAATTTAAATTTTAAAAAAATCATTTTTGACCGACATGCATATTGCACCAGAGGCCAGAGTTAAAAAGCATTAGACCAACGTCAAACTAAAACGTTTCAGAAAAAAACTTTCCATGAATGATGTAAGCGTCTTTGAACTAACATTTTGAAAACATTATTAAAGACCATGCATTATATGATAATTGCTTTAATTTTAAGTTTTTAAGACATATATATTGTTTGGTTTTCAATACATTTGACAACCATTCATTTACTGTCATTATAGAAGCTTGATTTCATTATGTGATTCAATCACCCTAAACAGATCAGACCCAATCTCTTTGTTTCAGTCTGAGGGTGTGCTCACTATGATACAGGAGAAAAATGTCGAGCTCAATCCTGCTAAGATGGGTGAGTTATTGGAGTCTTTCCTCCAAAATATTCAAAAATGCCCCTCTGAAATATCCCAAAATCCCCCTTTTCTTATTTCAATCTGAATCTGTGTGACAGGTGGAGTACAACAAGTGACTGTCAGGAGTCTCAAACCAGACACTCAGGTCCCCAACACACCCGCTAACACGTACATCACAGTCAAGAGTAAGGAGGAATCTGAATGCTTCTTTATTCTGCTTGTCCATCCGCTCATGCAGTCCTGACCGCGGTGTGTTCCTCAAGGTCAGGAGTTCAGTAAGATGATCGAGCAGCCCATCAGTGGAGACTTCATGGGGCGGTTTATTGTCCGGCCCAGAGGTAATGGAGAGGAGACTATGATCTATATGACTCTACCTGTCATTGCCACTCATTATCTGGACAGCACCAAGCAGTGGGAGACTGTGGGCATGAACCGGCGTAATGAAGCCATTAACCATATCAGCACAGGTCAGCTGATCACTCTCACTTTTAATCTGATGCATTTCTGAGAGAAACATGATATTTAATGAGTATAAATGAAGGGCGGGGCATAGAACCAGAACAGATGGAATCCTATCCTATGGAAGCCTATTTACACACAAAAAATAAATAAAGTAAAAAAAAATCATGCTTTAGTAGATCTCAATTATGACAAAAAAAGGTCAGAATTGTGACATACTAAGTCAGAATTATGTTAAATTATGACTTTAAAAGTTGAAATTGAGATATAAATGAATTATGACTCATAAATTTCGACTCTAGAATGTCGCAATTTCGCCTTTTTAATGTCATAATTTTTACCTTTTATGTCAAAATTATGACTGAAATAATTTCGACTTTATATCTCAAGTGACAAGATGTTATAATTTTGACATTTAAAATCAAATATGACTTATTATGTCATAAATTTGACTTTGCATCTCATAATTAAGACTTAGTATGTCATACTTATTACTTTTTATGCCATAATGACTCATAATTTCGGCTTTGTAATGTCAGAATTTTGACTTTTTATTAATTATGGCTGTCACCATTTCGACCTTCGAATTTTAAGTATAACAGTGTCATAATTTTAACTTTTTATGTCAAAGGCGACTTTATAATGTCAGTTTCGCCTTTTATTGTCATCATTTTTACTTTTTATTTCAAATGATGACTGTCATAATTTCAACTTATCTCAAATGACTTAGTATCTCACAATTTTGACTTTTTATTCATAATTATTACTTTTGCCATAATTTTGACTTTTCATATCATAATTATGACTTGTATGTCATAGTACTTGGTATTTTTATGCCATAAAATTATGAAAGTCATAATTTTCACTTTCGAATCTCAAATATGTCATAATTCAATTTTTAATGTCAGAATTTTGACTTTTATGTTATAATTAGGACTTAATACATCATTATTTCGACTAGTATGTCATAAGTATGATTCTTTTCAAAAGCATGTTTTTTGGTGGAAATGGGCTTCTATTGTCCACTAGGAACTGATTGCATCATTGAAAGTGGGCTTGCACACTAGAATGGAGTCAGGTGATTGGAGGAGAGACACGGTTTCTGATTTATGGGGAATATAAAAAAGGAGTGGGGTGGTTGTGTACACACACTGCAGACACACAATAATGTAAAAAAATAAACATGTAAAATTGAATTTTGCATAATAGGTCCCCTTTAATAGATCCTTCAGAAACGTCCCGGGTTACGTATGTAACCCTAGTTCCCCGAAGGGACGGACGCTGCGTGAAATCGCAGTGGGAACGCCCTCAGCGTGACGCGTCTGAAGCATGAATGAAATCAGTCAATGGAGAGAATGAGCGTACGGCGAGTGACGTCATCGACCAGGAAGCTATAAATATCCCCTGAGTACACAATACGCCAGCTTAAAAGTTACTGAAGCAGCGACCCAAGGGGATGCCGAGAGTATGGCAGGACACGCAGCGTCCGTCCCTTCGGGGAACTAGGGTTACATACGTAACCCGGGACGTTCCCCTTTAGGGACTACCGCTGCGTGAAATCGCAGTGGGAACGCAATACCCACATCCCCATACGACCAAATCCCCGTCGTGTGTCATTAGGAGACACAAACCGACGAGAGAACCTGAGCCCCGGGAGTGGAGCTTAGATCGAGGGAATAAAATCTAATGAAAGTGTGCGGTGAGGAGCAGCCTGCCGCATCACAAACGTCCTGAAGAGAAGCTCCATACTCCGGGTGGAATGAGCCCTTACAGCCAAAGGTGAAGGCTGATGGGCCGAACCATAAGCAAGTGGGATGGCCTCGACCACCCACTTGCTCATCCTTTTTCTAGATGCAGGACACCCTTTCTTAGGTGACCCAAACAGACGAACAGTTGTTCCGATCTCCTCCACAGGGCAGCTCTGTGGACGTAAGCATCAAAACCCAAACTGGGCACAGCAAATTAATTTTCTCCTGGTCTGACGTCAGAAAAGGCGGAGGACAGAAAACCTGCAGAACTGTAGGTCTAACTGAAACAGTTGGAACCTTAGGAACATAACCTGGTCTCGGAAAGAGAAAGGCCTTAACCAACCAGGAGCAAATTCCAGGCACGAGGGAGCCACCGAAAGTGCTTGAGTATCTCCAATTCTTTTTAGAGATGAGATAGCGAGAAGAAAGATAGTCTTTAGAGTAAGAAACTTTTCCGAAACTTCCTCGATGGGCTCGAAAGGAGCAAGGGAGAGACCTTCTAAGATGATGGCCAGATCCCAAGCTGGTACCCTCGTGCGAACTGCAGGCCTCAGCCTCAAAGTGACACGAAGGAAGCGAGACATAAGTGGGTGTTTCCCGAGGGAACCTCCACTTGAAGGGGTGTGGTAAGCAGCTAAGGCCGCCACAAACACCTTCAGTGTGGAGTGGGATAACCCTGTGGAGAGACGATCCAGCAGGAAATCCAGGACTGTACCAACCGGGCAGTTAACTGGGTCCTGCTGGCGCTCTCCACACCAAGAGGTGAAAAGTTTCCACCTCGCGGCATATAACTTCCTCGTGGAGGGAGCTCTGGATCGGAGGATGGTCTCAACGACCTCAGCCGAGAGACCAGAATCTATGAGCTGGGCCCCCTCAGAGGCCAAGCCCACAGCCTCCATAGCTCTAGACGGGGGTGAAGGATCGACCCACTCGCCTGAGAGAGCAGATCTCTCCTGATCGGTATCTCTAGGGGAGAGCCGTTGAGGAGAGACACTAGGTCCGCAAACCATACCCGGGCCGACCAGAACGGGGCTATTAGCAGGAGACTGAGCCCGTCCCGGCGAACCCTCTCCAGAACTCCTGGGAGCAGAGCGATCGGGGGAAAAGCGTACAAGCGTGACCTCGGCCACGGATGTACCATCGCATCCAACCCCAGCGGGGCTGGATGGCTGAGAGAGAACCACAGCGGGCAGTGTGATGTTTCTCGAGAAGCAAATAGGTCTACCTCGGCAAGACCGAAATGTTTCCATCGGAGTTCCACCACCTCGGGGTGAAGACTCCATTCCCCGGGCCTCGGCCCCTGTCTTGACAGGATGTCTGCCCCCTGATTTAAATACCCCGGGAGATAAAAGCTCTCAGAGAAAGAATTTTCCCCTGGGACCATAGAAGGATCTGACGTGCCAGTTTGTAAAGCGGGCGAGAACGCAAACCCCCCTGATGGTTGATATAAGAAACCACCGATGTGTTGTCTGTCTGGACAAGAACATGGTGGCCCCTTAGGTCTGGGAGGAAGTGTTTCAGAGCCTGAAACACCGCCAACAGTGAGAATCAAAGCAATACGAGCAGGTGACAATCGTGCCTGCATCGTCGTTGAATCCCACACTACACCTAGAAAAGTGGTTCTCTGTAATGGAGAAAGAACACTCTTTTTGGCGTTGAGCCTCAGCCCCAGTCACTTGATATGAGCAAGAACGACATCTCGGTGCCGAACCGCCTGTTGTTCCGATTGAGCTAGAATCAAGCAATCGTCTATATAGTACAGAAAGCAGATGCCCTGTAACCTCAGCGGGGCTATAGCAGCATCCGTACACTTCGTGAATGTTCGGGGTGACAGTGCTAGGCCGAACGGAAGAACCCGATATTGGTACGCTTCGCCCCCGAAAGCGAACCTCAGGAACTTCCTGTGTTGAGGGAGGATAGATACATGGAAGTAAACGTCCTTTAGATCTATCATGACAAACCAGTCCTCGGATCTGATTTGAACATCCCCAGTGACAGACACAGCGCCATGTAACGTACTGGCAGGGAACAGCTGGTCTGGGCACTTCACAACCCTCCTCGGAGGGGGCGAGCGTCCCTCGGGAAATCGCTCGCCGAGTCTCTCTACGCCCTGTGAAGGCAGGGTTAGTAGAGCAGACCCCTGAGGGCATCGGAAAAGACAGGGCACCGTGTTCTTGTGCAGTGAACTCAGGTCTTTCACGATAGGGACCACCCTCAGAACCCTGACGTTCAGCACGTCAGGATTTTTTTTTTTTTCGATGAAGTAGTATCCTAACTCCCTGCATGGTGGGGGACCCATTCCGCCAGGAACTCTACTAAGGGAACCAGCCTCTCGAGGCTGGCCTCCGGATGAACATCCCGAGTGACAGACACAGCGCCCTGTAACATACTGGCAGGAAACAGCTGGTCTGAGCACTCCACAACCCTCCTTGGAGGGGGCGAGCGTCCCTCGGGAAATCGCTCGCCGAGTCTCTCTACGCCCTGTATAGGCAGGGTTAGTATAACAGACCCCTGAGGGCATCGAGAAAGACAGGGCACCGTGTTTTTGTTCGGTGAACTCAAGTTTTTCCCGATGGGGACCACCCTCAGAGTCCTGACGTTCAGCCCGTCAGGACTTTTTCGACGCGGCCTTTCTGGCGACAATGACTGTCCTCAGATCAGTCCTGCCCCGAGAAGGCCGCGCCGGAGAGCGCCCCGCCTCGTCCCTCCAGTTTCTCTGCAGGGGGGCACGAGACGTGACACTCCGCTTCTGCTGTGCTCTTTTGGAAGACGAACTCGACGAAAGACTTTGCTCTGGTTGAACATTCTGCGTGACAGACACAGTGCCTGTAATGGCGCACCGGCAGGGAACGACTGGTCTGAACACACTAGAACCCTCCTTAGAGGCGGCGAGCGTCCCTCGGGAAAGCACTCGCCAGACCCTTCTACGCCCTGTTTCGGCAGGGTTAGTAGGACGGGCCCCTGAGGGCGCCGGGAGAGACAGGGCACCCTTAAGGGAGGTGAACGCAAGTCTCTCTCGGCGGGGACCCCCCTCAGATTTCCTTTGAGCAGGTCGGCCTGAAAAGCCTGCATAAAAGTCATCGTATGCAAACATGCAGCCGCCTGCCGAGCCACCGAGTAAGCCTTCCCCACCAGCACAGAGGTATATATATTTATTTATTTATTTATTTTTTGGTGGAAGAGCCGGTGCTTTAAGTGAAGACGATGAAGCAGGAGAGAGATAGCTCGCGAGCGTCTCCTCCGACTACAGTATCGTCACATAACCAGCAGATTTAGCACCAACAATGTTACCATAAGCATTGGACTGATTTGTGTAAATTCTGCTTGAAACCGGTCTAACCCAGGTCTTTGAAACCTCAGCATGAAGATCTGGGAAGAACGGTAAGCACCGGCTAGAAGGTTGAGGTCGTGCAGACAGAAATCTATCATCTAGATTGCTTTTAATTCTAGAAACCTGTCTATCAGCTGGCCACTCGATACTGTTATTTTATTTTTTTTTTTAGCTTTTCAACAGCCGAGATAATACATCCATCAAACCTTCTTCATTTGCAGTATAATGTGATAAACTAGTTTTCTCTGATGCAAAACTTTCGACATCCAGCTCCTCAGAACTGGAAAATCTCAATTCAACATCATCATGTGCCTCCACCCGGGCAGAAGTAACCGCCGCAGCGCGTGCTTCCAGAGCCGGGTGAGAGGCACTAGATCTCGTCGGAGATAGCTGAGATAGGGCGGAGCCCGTCTCAACGTCGCCAGCGAGATCCATCTGCGAGCCCCAAGACAAGCGCCGCCACTCTGCCTCAACAGAAGCGGGACCCGAGCCTCGGGGAGCTCGCAGCAAATCACTCTCCTCGAAGAGCGATCGCCGCGAGCGCAGAGTTCTCAAGGGAAAACGCTCGCAATGCTGACAATCGACTCCCTCGAGAGCCGACTGGGCATTGCTGCACTCCCAAACAAGCCACACTTAGCTCGTGTGAATCCCCACCCGTGATGTACCGAGTGCAGGGGGGAACACACTTCTTATACTGCTCGCTCATATTGGTTTTTTTATATAAAATATATATAGTGAAAACTCCTGACAAAACAGACAAACACAATCGACAGATTCAGACACACACAGAGCTGCTGAAGTAACTAAAGCTGGCGTATTGTGTACTCAGGGGATATTTATAGCTTCCTGGTCGATGACGTCACTCGCCGTACGCTCATTCTCTCCATTGACTGATTTCATTCATGCTTCAGACGCGTTCCCACTGCGATTTCACGCAGCGGTAGTCCCTGAAGGGGAACAGAATATTCTCTATTATGCTGACAAAAGCTATGAAGTCGTAAGTTATTTACTGTATCATTCGTGTCAAGGTTATCAGCGAGAGCTAACTTTCCGTAAACAGGACGGGTCCTTCGCTGCCTCGATGAGCACGACTAGCAGCACATGGTGAGATGAGCGTTCCTGCCATATTTATCTGCCCAATTAGTTACATGTCGTTTCTTACCTTTTCTTTTCTGGTCATTACAGGTTGACGGCATATGTGGTGAAAGTGTTTGCGATGGCCAGCGATCTGATCAGCATAGAGGAGAATGTGATCTGCAGCGCTCTCAAGTGGCTGGCCACAAACAAACAGCTGCCAGACGGCATGTTTAAAGAAGACGCCGCTGTTATACATGAGGAGATGCTTGTAAGTTACATTTGGATTAAGAAAACAAATCAATTGTATTTCATGACAAGGTTTTGCTATTAATAACACTGTTTTATCTCAGTTTAATTTTGATATATTCTGTACTAGTAAGGTTACTATTCCTCTGCAGCCATTGTCAAAAACACATTTAGAATTTATCTAGATTTTTTTTACTATTATTAACAACATTAAAGCAAATATAATAATGTATATTTTATAATAATAATTCTTATTTAATACATAAATTGCCAGACCAAGTCAGCCATTTATTTTCCAAAAATGTAATTTCCACCAGAGAAGGCTGTCAAACACAATACATCACTTGAAATTGCAGTGAAATGTCCATTATGTTTCAGAAAAAATAATTTATCCTGTGACGGGTCGGGGGTGTCATTAATTTAAATTTATAATAACTTTTAAATGATTTGGAGGTCATAAAATGAAAAGCTCTAAAGAAAGACATCAACATGCTGTTAAATCCTGCAGTAGGCACACTAATGTTTAAGTTTTTTTTTTCCAAACAATTGTTTGGGATCTGGTTTATTTGACTGTATGTTAATTACAGGGTGACGTACAGGGGAAAGACAGTGACGCCTCTCTAACCGCATTCGTTCTGATTGCACTGCAAGAGTGCAGTAAGATCTGCACTGAATCTGTAAGTCCGATTCCTGGAAACAAACAGCTCTATGATACGTCACATGATTTTCAGTGAGTCTCTTTCTCCATTCTAGAGTCTTCAGAGCAGTATAAACAGAGCCGTTAATTACCTGACTCTGAGAGTTCACAGTCTGACCAGCACTTATGCTGTCGCTATGACTTCTTACGCTTTGGTCCATGCCGGAAAACTCAATAAAGACATCCTGATGAGTCATTCCACCGAGAACGAAGGTCAGTGACATTACAGTTAAATCAACAGCGCAACTACAGCCACTATTCAAAATGTGTGAATAAATAAACCCAGTAAATTACCCCACGACCCTACATAAGATAAGTGGATTGGAGAATGGATGGACAATAAAGTACAAATAACAACTAAAAATACTAATAAAATTCTGAGTAAAGGACTTGTATTTTCAGTTTCTCCCTCAATCCTTTACACACTATAAGTGTGTTGCAGAAAGGACTAATCAGCTGTTTGATTGACATGTAAAATAACCAGCCACTGTTCACTTTCTGTTTTTTCTGATTAAGTGTCAGTTGATTATGAATGATTGATTATTATGAATGATTATTTTATGATAAAAACACAACTGACACTCAGAAAATAGGGGAAGTGAACAGTGGCTGGTTGTTTTTGACATTTTATGAATAAAATAAAAATAAAAAGTTTTGATAGTCTTTTATTCCCTATATTGTGATGTACATCCGTGTGAAACGGCTTTTCAAACCAGAACAAATGTAGGCGGGGCTTGAATTTGTCTGTGGGGAATTGATTGGATGGTTGAGGTTTGCTATTGGTGGATCTGATGTGAGTGATAGGTTATTGCCCCGCCCTCATCATCAGATAAGAGAAGCTGCAAGTGGGAGGGGAAGTTATTTTGATTCTAGATTATGAGGGAACATGATTTTTTTTTTTTTTATTGCACACGGATAAATCATTTATAATAAATACTGCGAGAAATTTTGATTTCATGGTGACTTGCTAACCTAAACAGAAATGGCAAACAAATTACTAATCGATTTGAAAATAACAAATTGTGACATTTTCAAAAACACCATGTGTCATGTCCATGTCACACCATGTCAACCTTTTCCATTTGTGTCTTCTGAACAGTCGGTCGGTTTTGGCAAGTTCCTGGACAGCGTGAGCTTTCTCTGGAGGCCACAGGTTATGCACTTATTGCGCTGGTGAAGGTGAAGGACTTCGAGCGCGCCGGAGCGGCTGTACGCTGGCTGAGAGCACAGAGATCTCACTATGGAGCCAGTGGAACCACACAGGTACAGAGATGATCAGTACTGCGTGAAAATAAACCTGCTGACAAGGTTTAAAGGTGCTGACATACATTCTTCATACATACCTAGTGGTCGAAATCGGTACTGCAGTCAAAATTCAAAATATCGGAGAACGTTGTTTCTCCCGCCCCTTCCTGCTCAGACTCAACGCTCACGCGGGTTGTCAGTTTAAGACACGCAACAGGAACGAGCGCTAATTGACGAAAACGAGGATATTAAGAGGCTAAAAGCAGGTTTAAAACTTGCCCCATTTAAGTCAACAGGGTGCAAATTTTAAAAAGAGGATAACACGGTGTAGGCAACATCGTTACTCACGCCAGAATATTTTAAACATATGTGTGAAAGGTTTAATAAACAGTGCACCATTTTAATGACCAGTTCATCGATGGTCTTAAACATGGGTTTTCAAACTTTTCGATGTCATGAATCCCTAAATATGATGTTGCCTTTGCGACGAACCCCTTTCCCAATGTTAAAAATGTATAAAAAATAATTACTTTATTAAGTCAACACTTTATCCTTTTTTCTTACTGTCATTAATCTCTACAGATCAGTCTTCAGAAGGCAGAATAAACTTTATTGTATATTATTATTATTTTATTATATACGGTAATTTATTTATTTTCTAACACTTCATAATAAGATTTAATTTGTTAACAATAAATAGCTATATTAGTTAAAATAAACTAACAGTTAAAAACACTTACAAAGCATTTATATATTTTAGTAAATGATCATTTCAATAGTTACATTACATTATTAAAATTTTAAGTAGCTGTTATAGTTTTTTTAATATTAGTTAATTTATATTAATTATTTAATTAAGATCAATAAATGATGTAACAAATGTATTGCTCAATGCTAGTTAATATATTCAATAATGGGAACTTATTGGAAAGTGTTACCATTACATGTTCTAAAATATTCTAATAATACTATTATATAATTTGTATGAATTATTTTTTAATTAATTTTCATGTTTAAAATGTTTTCTTGGACCCCATTTAAAACCCCAGGTCTAAAACACTGGAGCATTTGCTTCATGAATAAGGGAATGCTGTATATTTTTCTTCCTCGTCTCTTAGGCGAACATCATCGTTTTCCAGGCCGTGGCTGAATATCTTACAGAAGCGAAGAAGCAGGAAGTGAATCTGAACATTGAACTCTCTGTGGAGGGAAGAACAACACATAACAGATGGACTTTCACTCGTTCCAACACGCATGTGACGCGGTCAGACAAGGTGAACGAACAAATATGAGTGAACAGACATGCACAGTTCGCTTTTGCCCTTCAATTCTTATGCATTTCTCTGATTTCAAATCATGCAACATAATTGGACTATGTAAAATGTTCTCACAACAGGTCAAACTGACACAGAAATTCAACGTCACTGCTCATGGGAACGGGATGGCCACTCTCTCGGTGAGCACTCGTGAGCGCTCACGACTTCAATTACATGTTATTTAAAAAGGTTTACAGCTTGATCTGTCCTCAGGTGTATTCTCTGTATTATGCCCTGCCTGAAGAGAGAGAAAATGACTGTAATGCGTTTGATCTCAGTGTGAAGATGGAGAAACAGCATGACGGTAGGATTCATCAGTTCTTCTGTATTCATGTCTTCTTCATTTATTAGTGACGTATAACAGTGTTATATCTTCTCAATCTGCATTGGATGCAGTGTCACATCCAGGAGCCATTGAAAGTTACCTGCTCACCATTGAAACCTAGTGAGTAAAAGTTCATGTAGAGTAAAAGCAGATCCGTCCATCCGTACTGTATGTCAGTGGTAAAAATGTTAGATTTGCATCTTCAGATGCATGTGAGCATGATGGAAAGTTAGATCACATGTGTTTTAATCCATCTGTGCAGTTTCAAGAACCCAGCGAGAGATGCTGCCATGTCTGTTTTGGATGTTGGCCTGTTGACAGGATTTAAAGTAGATGATACTGATCTTTCAAAGGTAAAAATTATTCAGAAATTAAATAATACCACTTGTCACTTTGTAAAGAAACACTACACGCATATAGACTGAACACATAACACGCACGCGCATGACGTCACCGTTTTTCACAAATTCATGTTTTTGTAGTTTAAACAGAGACGATAACGGTATCGTTTTCGAAAATGTGTGTTTTCAGGCCCTCAAAATGCCATTGTTATATAAATGATTCCCAAAACACATAAAAAGTTTTCCGTGAAAGCACTGTCATGTAAACGCCCCCTTAATGGGAACATTAGCAAAAAGTTCTAAGAACATATTTTTGTTAGCTGGGTGCTTCCTGAAACTCACTGGGCCACAATCAAATTTCATTCATCCACACCTTTATATAATATATAATTCTCGGTTTTGACTGGTAATATTATGGATGTGGTTCTATAATGGATCATTTTCTCAGTGTTTGAACTTTTCTGATTTAAATCCATTAGTTATCTAAAGGGAAAGAGAAGTACATTGAGAGATTTGAGATGAACATGGAGCGTGGATCGCTAATCATCTTCTTGAATAAGGTACTGAAAACTAACACCAGCGAGAGACTCTGAACACCAAACATGTGAACATCTAGTAAAACTGCTGTGTAAATTAATGTGTAGCCAGAATGAAATGATGATATGATGTGTATGACTCCATAAATAACATAACAGTGACATTAACACAATTTGGCTGAAGTAACTTTGATCAATGCAAAATGATATGCATTGAATTTATACACATTAAACTTGTTAATATTTTCTTTATAACATTCACTTGTGTGGTGGTGCAGTATGACTTGTATGAATCTCTCTTTAAAATGATGGCTGAGAAAGTTATTACCCATGTATGGAAATACTTGGATTGCATAAATGTAAAAGTGATTTTTGAATGTAGTGTCATAATAATTGTCGGTGTGTCTCATTAGGTTTCTCATAAAGAGAGGGAAAGGATTGCTTTCAGAATGCATAAGATCAATGAAGTGGGAATGTTGCAGCCCGCCGGTGTCACTGTGTACGAGTACAACGCTCCAGGTGCATGATGTCACATGGACACACACACGATACACAGCTTACAGTGAAAACAGTGCAAGAAAGTGGAAAAGACATATTGTATACAAATCATTAAACATAAGTTTCACTATTGAGACGTATACCCAAGTGAAACAGCTTCTGGAACAGGATAATATGTGGGTGGGACTTAATTTTGTCCATAGGCAATTGATTGAATGGTTGTGGTTTGCTATTGGTCAATCTCATGTGAGTGACAGGTTGCCCCGCCCTCGTCCCAGTAAACATATTATCAGAGAAGAGATGAAGTTGCAGGAAAACTTATTCTGATTAAAGATTGAGGCACATGAATTTGAAGGGGACCTATTATGATTTTTTTTACATTTAAAATTTTCTTTAGTGTGTAATGTTGCTGTCTGAAAAAGCTCTGCAAAGTTCAAAAGTCCCTCCAGCGGGAGTTCTTCTTTATATCAGTGTCAGTGTTTCTGAACTCCCTGAAATACTTCCATTGTAATCTTGAGTTTTATTCAGGGAAGGAACATGTCACAATATGCCTCATTTAAATAATTAACATGCAGAATAAAGGGGCGGGGCCTGGTTGAGTTAGTAGTGTGCTGAAACTGGTGGTTATGGTAAGGGGCGGGACATTTCCCAAACACTCTCTAAGCGCTCGACCAATCACAACACACTGCTCCAGTCGACCAATCAGAGCACAGTGTGCTTTTCAGAAGGAGGGGCTTCATAGAGACAGGAACTAAACAGAGCGTTACTGACAGACTGGGAAGAGAGGAGCCGCAACAATGGAAAATATGAGGAAAATAATGTGTTTTTTGAACATTCAAGCATTAAAACCTATTCTAGTAGAGCCTACAAACAAACTCAAATCTTTGTAAAAGAGCATAATAGGTCAACTTATTGTAAAAGGCATAATGCAATATTCCATAAAAAAACAAGAATTGCCAGTTTCATGGTGACTTGAATCTAACACGCAGATGATCGTTGTGTGAAGTTCTTCCATCCTCATAAGAGAGACGGTGCACTGAACAGACTCTGCCATGAAGACCTGTGCGAGTGTGCCGAAGGTACGTGCGTCTATGAACTGAATACACACTGTTTGAGTTGATTTGTGAGGCTGGTGTGTGTCTGTGTGCGTGTTTGTAGATAAACCTGTCTGTATTTACAGAGAACTGCAGTCTCCAAAAGAAGCATCACATTAAAGAGTCGCAGCGTGCTGATAAGGCCTGCGCGCCTGGAGTTGACTACGGTAAACACACACAGCTTTCTGCTTTTGTAAATGTGTTTGTCTGTGTGAAGAGCTGGGATTTATATGGTGTTACTCACTTCTCTTATAGTTTATAAAACCAGGGTGGTGGGAAAGCAGCTTTCACTGCAAGCAGACATCTACAACATGACCATTGAACAAGTGCTGAAGGAAGGTATTTATTTAATGTTTTATTTGTATAGGGACAGATACAATAAGCATAGAAAAAACTGTGACAACAGTATCATAGTGATGCGTGTATCATAGTGCTCGTAGCTAAAGCTAATTTGCAACACTTGTTTCTAGAAGGTATGATGTTTTATGAAGTGCACTGTAATCTGCAGAAAAAAAGTCACAGTAAAATCAACTATGAGGGGGATTGGAAATATAGTTTCAGTTCTGAGAGTATGGATATGCAAATATAGGGCGAAGGAGTATGCCCGAATTTGTAAATAATGCATCTTTTACAATATTTCTCATATTTTTATTAGTAATTGATTCAGCTACTAGCCGCGTTTCCATTACCCTTCAAATTGTGCAAATTGAAATTGAAAAGTTTTTACGCTCACAAGAGGTGGTTTTTCAGGCAATTCTAAAAAGAAATATTTCGCAAAACTGCAATTGAAACAGTTTTTGCGCATTTACAGGTCACCTGACGTAGAAGACGCGGTGTGTTTGGACAGAATACGAGACAGAGTTCTTTATTAAATCAAAAAAAGACAAAAGAATTACAGGAATACTGCATTCTAAACCTCAAAGAAATCCCACAACCAAGACCTTGAAGTAGAAACACCAGCCGCTCCAAGTATACGGGTCTTTCCTTACCATTAATGCTTGGATAACACACATAAGTCTCCTTTGAGTAATAATAATGGCCAGTGCGGTGGCTGGGATATACATAAACCTACCAACATCCTTCGCCATGATTTTTGCAATGACTTCTCGCGAAAGGAGAAAACAACATTTAGTCACATAACATCGGTTAATGTAAACATCATCATTTCGCAATAGTTTTTTGTCGACATTTAGAAAAAATCGCAAAAGTTTCGCGCAAATCTGTAATGGAAACTCACCTACTGTCGCCATTGACCTCTATAATTTTATATTTATAATAATTGAACAGAATGCAAAATGGCTTGGCATGTAAAAACATAAATAACTTTTTTTGATGGCACAACTCAGTGTGTCATCACTTTATTTTTAATTGTTACAATTAAGAACATCTTTAAGGTCAGTGATATGATGATAATGATTGATGAAAATGATTGTTGATAATGAATCAGCATAAGTCCTATTCGCACGGGATTGGTACTATCTGGGGACCTCGTGTGATTTAGAAATTGACTAGAGGTCACCAGGTAATACTTATCCCGTGCGAATAGGGCTATAGATTCTATTATGAAAAAGTCATTGAATGTAAAGCTTAATGAATGCAATACAGAAAGCAAACATATTTAAACTTCTTAAGTGCCATAAGCCTGTTTTTCTTTTCCTATTACTAAATCTACAACACAGTGAAGAGTGTATGGTTTTCAGGGACTGATCAAGCTGTGGAAGGGCAGACCAGGTCTTTCTTGGCTCATCCTTACTGTAGAGAGTTTCTTGAATTTGAAGAAGGCAAAACCTACCTGATCATGGGCCAAACCACATCACTTCCTAGGATTGGTGGAAGGTAGGAGCTTTATGAACATTACAAGGACAATCTCTCTCACTTGTTTGGTCTGAACTCGAGTTCAGTTTCAAACGCTCCAAACTGCGTCATCTATGAGACTAGAGTTGACACACTCAGTATGGATCGATCTTGATGTGTTTATGTGTTTGTTTTTAGACTGAGGTATAACCTGGGTGAGCAGACCTGGATTGAATACTGGCCGACACAAGAGGAGGCCCAAACTGAAAAATACAAAGACAAGTACGTCGGCATTGCTGCACTTGCTCACCAGCTCTTCAACTTCGGATGCACAACATAAAGATCCTAATCACGTGTGAAATCTGTGGACTTTGCTTTATTTTATTTCTTTTCCAGATTTACTGAAATAAATGATCAATGTACTGACGCTAACCTTTCTGTAATAGGGAAAACTGGGACAAGGTGTCACACATTTTACATTGAGTTAATTTAACACATTTTACTTTTGTGACAACGCGCCCCAATTGCAGGGTATCTGCTTTGAATTCACATTAATTATTGTATTGACAATTTTTTTTATTGTTTTAATCTCCAACCACTGCTATAGTAAAAACACATTAGTGTAACGGTACTAGACTGTGATCTAGTCATAATGACAGCTTTTCCTCATGTGACAACTCGCCCCAGTCTATTTGTATCATTTGTACTTTCTAAAGTTAATTGAGCTTTGAACAATTTAGCCAAATAAAATTAATTTGTTCTCCGTTCTCATCTCTTTGGCTGAAAAACCAGACATTATGTATTGACCTACACACACACACACAACAGGAAAATGCAGTGGCTGTGAAAGACAGACCATGCATAATGATCAACGTCTAAACCGAATATCTGCATCAACTTCTGAACTTTCAGACCTTTGAAAAGTAAAATAATTGCAGAGTTACATGAGATTAAAGTCAAGTCACCTTTATTTAGGCTAAATAGCGCTTTTTACAATACAGATTGTTTCAAAGCAGCTTTACATAGACAACAGGAAAATAATGTTGTAATAATATTGTTAAATATACAATTAACAACTCCCCAAACAACTCAGTATTTCTCAGCATTCAGTATTCAATTTAAAATTCATAATTTAAATAAGGTTGATTAAGGTGAAAGACACACAAGTCCTTTAGAGCTATAATATAGATTTAAAAAATATATATATATAAAATGGAGTAGCAGTATTACAAACACTAACAGCAACTTGATCTGTTGAGCAATAGTGGTTTTTATTTCATGTTCCCTATGAGTTTGCATGTGCAGGCTGATAACGACAGATAAAACGGGTGTTGGATGGTTAATAGAGATCAATGGGCACAAACATGCTTTCTTTACATATTGTAAACTCTGAGTGATTTATTGATTGATTGATTGATCGATCGATCTATTTAAAAGCACATAATTTCATGACAGCATGATGCTTCAGTGATGGTCTGAACCAGAGAAGAAGATAGCAAAGGTGTCACAACCTTAATCGCACTGGATGATCATAGTGAATCATAGTTCTGGTCCCTCCACCCATGTTACTCAATAACTGACAGCAAAGATGATGATGATGATGCTTTTTTACTGAAGGAGGGACTCGAGTGAGGATGAATATATTGAGAATAAGCGTCTGATGTAGTACAGATACAGCATGATGTGCGTGGACTCAGTGTGGCTGGCGGCTGTAGTCGTCTCATTACCCCTCCTCTCCCTCTGCGACCCCCTGTGAGTATCAACACACTCAACTGATGCTTGTTGAGTTGTGATGAAATGGATTTAAAATAGCTGTTAAGAAATTAGATCCCGGCTACGGGATTGTTGCGTCTTGTGTATCTGCTTTTGCAAAGAGCTTCTGAATAGTCCAGCCAAATCACTCACAACAGAATGAGATAATTGTGGGTGTAAATGTAACTGTTAAATTGTGTTAAAGGAATAGTTCACTTAAAAATGTTAATTCTGTCATCATTTACTCCTTCAAGTTGTTTCAAACCTGTATGAATTTCTATCTTCTGCTGAACACAAAAGAAGATGTTTTGAAGAATGTCAGTATCCAGACAGTTGATGGACCCCATTGACTTCCATAGTAGGACAAAAAAAAAAAATACTATGGAAGTCAATGGGGTCCATCGACTGTTTGGTTACCGACATTGTTCAAAATATCTTCCTTTGTGTTCAGCAGAAGAAAGACATTCATACAGGTTTGGAACAACTTGAGTAAACGACGACAGAATTTACATTTTTAAGTGAACTATTCATTTAAACACACAGTACTGTATTTAAATTAATCTCATAAGATAACTTCGGAAGCCCTAATTTTCAGTAAATAATGCATTATTTAGTGCTGTATCCTTTGTAAAATTGCTGTGAAATGAGACTTAAGATATATTGGTAACACTTTAGTTTAGGTTCCAATTCTCACTATTAATTAGTTGTTCATTAGCATGGATATTACTATTATATTGACTGTTTATTAGATGCCTACTTATAAAGCACATATTAATGCCTTATTCTGCATGACCATATTCTACATCCCTTAATTCACCCAATACCTAAACTTAACTACCTTATAAACTATTAATAAGATGTAATCAGGAGTTTATTGAGGCAAAAGTCATAGTTAATAGTGAGAATTGGACCCTAAAATAAAGTGTGATCGATATATTCTTCTGTATTCCCACCTGCTCCTCCTAAATGAACCTGTATTGTTCAGCTACATTCTCTCGGCCCCGAACCTGCTGAGAGTCGGGTCCCCAGAGAGAGTGTTTGTGGAGGCGCAGGACTATTCTGGAGCCAGTCTGGATGTTAAAATCTCAGTGAGAAACTCTAAAGATAAGCGTGAAGTGACGAGCACATCAGTTACTCTGACATCTGTCAAGAACTACCAGGATCTGGTTGAGATAGAGGTGAGAAGGTTGTCTATGTGTCAAAAATAAGAGAGGATGTGTTTTACAGACTTAAACTGATATGTTGGGCTTTGTGTGAACACTGTTTCAGCGTGTTGTTTCTCAGTTGTCCGTGTATCGTTCGCCTGTAGGTATCTGGTAATAGATATGCCTTTGAGAAGGGAGTGGAGCAATATGTCATCCTGCAAGCTCAGTTTCCACAGAAGCTGCTGGAGAAACAGGTCATGGTGATTTTTCAATCTGGACACATAGTTTTACAGACTGATAAGACCATCTACACTCCAGACAGCACAGGTGGACATATTTGCTGTTCTACAATTGTTTGTTGTGGAGCCAGTTTTGTCTCTTGAGATAAGCTGCAATGACACAGATGTTTGTCTTCCCCTTTTAGTTTTTTACAGGGTGTTTTCACTGAGTCCAGGCATGACACGGGCCGTAGAAAGTGGAGTACGAGTGGAGATCTTGGTAAATGTGCCCTCCGCCTGTGTGTATTAAAGTACAGTGGTGTCACTACCATTTTTTTTTTTACTTTTGTACTCTACAGTGAATAGCTGATTTTGTTTGGCCGTGCATGCGAGTTCAAATTTTTTACACATATATGTTTATATTTGTTCGTCAATTTCAATGCAGCTAGAGAATAAATATTAATCTGCAATGTTGACAGACACCTGATGGCATCAGCCTTCAGAGCAAATCCGTTTATCCCGATGGAGGACTGGTGTCAGGCACATTCAGCCTGACTGATCCGGCCAGGTGACTATCCTATTTCAGTACTTCAAATGTATTGAAGATACTTTTAGACCCAATATTACTGAGTCAGTTTGTTAGCACTTTTCCAAAAATAGAGTATTGTACAAATTGGTGTCCCATCTTTGTGCCTTTATTGCTTTAAAATCTCATTGGAATTAGAATCGTTCAATATGTTGAATATTTATTTTGACAAAATAAATTGCAAACCTCATTTAAAATAAATAATATGATAATATAATTTTATGAAGAGTAGGCACCTTTTTAACTGAACACTTTTTGAAAAATGTTGTATCCTTTTTGTGGAAAGTACCTGTTATCTTTTAATAAGATTGTAACTTTTATTAGCCCAGGGACGTGGAAACTTATGGCATGGCACCTGAACAGCCCACAGACAAACTTCTCCAGTGAGTTTGAAGTCAAGGAATACGGTAGGTGTCTCTGGATGGGTCTTTGCGAGCTGTTACGAAACAGCATTACACAATACACCCATGACATTTGCAATCCAGTGTTATCAACTCAGGTTCTTCCCTTTCCTCTTGCAGTCCTGCCCAGCTTTGAGGTCTCTTTGAGACCACAGAAAGCCTTCTTCTATGTGAACGATGACAGGCTATCAGTTGATATTGAAGCCAAGTACAGATCTTTTTTTTGTACTTAATATTATGGCCATATGCATGTTTTCTAATTTAATAGCTAGAAAATATAAATACAGCTGCAATAGTGTTTTAGACTACATTAGCTATTAAAGTATAGAAGTGTGTGTTTGTGTATTTTAAAGGTATTTGTTTGGGGAGACAGTCAATGGTCATGGATTTGTTGTATTTGGTGTGATTACTGAAGATAAAGGGAAGATAAGTTTACCAGGCTCCTTACAGAAAGTGCAGGTACTACACACACACGTTTGTGAAATACCAGAGATTTATATTAAACTTAGATTTTAGGAATATTTGCTCCATAAATGAATAATTTCTGTGGGGTTTTTTCTATATAAAAAAGGCCCTCTTCAAGAATGGCGTAAACTCAGAAACACGTGTCTTACGTGTTCATAATTTCTTCTTAGACATGCAGACACACACACAAAGTATATTGAGTCCATATATGACAGTTGATAGTTGACAAATACAGCAGAAATTGCACAGATCTGATAAAGTTTTTCTGTTGAATGTCAGATCTCTGATGGAAGTGGAACTGCAGAACTGAGAAGAAAACACATCCTAGAGACCTTCCCAAACATCGTACAGCTTGTTGGCCAATCACTGTACATTACAGTCAGTCTGCTGACCGACACTGGTAAGAACTACACCATGTCTGGCATACCTTCTTCTTGGACAACAACGTGGACATATTCAGGCCTCAGAAATATTATGTAATGTGTATGTGTTAATTTCCGTTTATTAACGTACGCATGTGTGTTTCAGGCAGTGAAATGGTAGAAGCTCACAGGAAAGGCATTCAGATTGTTACGTCACCGTACACCATACACTTCAAAAGAACACCACAATTCTTCAAACCTGGGATGCCCTTTGATGTCTCGGTATAAAGCATAGGCTAAAAAGCAAAAAGCATGATTTGATAACCTTAAGAGCAATTTTTAAGTAAATATTATTGTATACCTTATTTTTTTGTTCTGGGTTTTGCGTAAAGGTCTATGTAACAAATCCTGACCAGACTCCTGCTCAAAATGTTGAAGTGGAGGTCAATCCTGGAGGGGTCAGAGGTCAAACAAAAGCTAATGGCATTGCAAAGGTTACCGTCAACACTCCAGGACGATCTTCTACACTGCAGATCACTGTAAGAACATCCATCTCAACTGCACTGATGTTCAGTCAGATTAACAGATGTTAAAAAAAAAACAAAGGAGTATATTACAGCACATCAGATAACAATGTATTGATTATTTTCAGGCAAAATCCAAGGATCCACAATTAAGCAACGAACAGCAGGCAGTAAAGACGATGACGGCTCTCGCTTACGTTCCCAAAGGCGGCTCCAACAACTACCTCCACATCGGCATTAATTCTGCAGAGCTTCAGATCGGTGATCAAATGAAAGTCGATCTCAACACTGGACAAAGTCAAGGAGTCAAAGATCAAGATTACACATACATGGTGAGAGACAGACCTGTCATGATTCAAGAAGTGAAAATGTTTCCAAAAATGTATTCAGTGTCTTTCATTTGCCTCATTTTCAGATCTTAAGTAAAGGTCAGATTGTTCAAGCAAGCAGGTTTAAGAGGAGAGGACAATCTCTAGTGACTCTGTCTCTACCTGTAACCAAAGACATGGTGCCGTCCTTCCGCTTTGTGGCTTATTATCATGTGGGCTCGTCTGAGGTGGTGTCAGATTCAGTCTGGGTCGACGTGAAGGACACGTGCATGGGAACGGTATTTTGGCCCTGGTCATACAACACTGTGAATCGATCTTCATTTGTTTTCTGATCTATGTTCTTTGCTCTCCCAGCTTAAAGTGGAAGTCCACGATCCTGTGAATGTCTATGAGCCTGGTGAAGAATTTGGCCTGAGAGTAACAGGAGACCCTGGGGCCAAGGTCGGGTTGGTTGCTGTGGATAAAGGCGTTTATGTTCTCAACAACAAGAACAGACTAACTCAAACAAAGGTTGGTAGATCAGAATTGAATCCTTCCATTGTAACTGGAATGAGGCCAAATTTTCTTACCTAAACATATTGACTTCATTCACTTTGTCATTAATTCCTCCAACAGATCTGGGACGTTGTTGAGTCGCATGACACTGGCTGCACAGCAGGAAGTGGAAAAGAAAGCATGCAAGTTTTTAGCGATGCCGGCCTGCTGTTTGAGTCCAGCTCTGCTGGAGGCACCAGCGTCAGAAAAAGTACTTGACCTATTCAAAATGATCCACGTACAGACTTCACTATTATCAATGAATGCATCTGACTAATTCCATTTTTAAAACTGGTCTGTTCCAGATGCCGCATGCCTTTCTTCATCTCGAAGGAAAAAACGAGAAGTGACCATAACACAACTCTGGGAAAATCTAGGTTAGACAGCTGCATTCCTCCATTTACACCCACAAATAGCAAACCTCAAATTTTACACTCAAGGAATGATCCCAAGTTTAGGTACTAGGTTTCATTTGAATCAAAACAATTGTCAAGAAACTACTTTAGATGCATCATAGATTAATGGTTTGGTATGTACAGTATGTGAATAGCATTTGACCATTACTGTGTCAAGTATTTTGTACTTGACACAAATTTGAGGATGGAATGAAGAAAGTGAGTTTGGAAAGTTTATATTTGACATTTACATTTTTTTTGCAAGTTCAACACTAGAGAATTTGAGAGAGAGACCTTAAATTTGGCCTGAAAAACTTTGTAACTCCCCACAATTAGTATGTCATTTATCACAACTTCTTACCATACAGTTCTAGGGGTTCATACAGTTTATGGACTCCCAGCCAGAGATGAGGGCGATGGCAAGAACACGAACGGAAACAATATGTGTTGAATTGAATAGACATTTGTAATCAGTAGATGTAAAAGATAAGTCAAAACAAAAAAAAGACTAACCAAATTTTTTGTAATCAGTCTCTTTCCACTTGTCTTTTCTGATCCACCTCTAGTGAACAAGTTCTCTGGCCTTGGGAAGGAATGCTGTATGGATGGAATGAAGAATATGGTTGATTTGACATACACTTGTGAGTATCGGGCAGGATTTATCACGGATGGAGAGGAGTGCAGACTGGCTTTCCTGCACTGCTGCAGTGAGATGACCAGCCACAACAAAGAGTCGGATAAACAGGGAGAACAGATTCTATCCCGCAGTAAGAGCATCCTCAAAAATAGTATACATATTTAAATTTAAACACTCGAGCGAATTCACCTGGACTCAAATCCTGCTTCAGGAGTGTCTTGAGCAGGCAGAGCTGTTTGAAGTTGTGGTTCTGCAATTGCAGGAATTGATCCAATTGGAAAATTACCTTTTTTAAGGGTTGCTTCTGTTTTGTCTAAATAAATCAACCACCCTTTCACCCACAGGTGAAGCCGAAGAGTTTGTGAACTCAGATGACATTGTGTCACGTACACTCTTCCCTGAAAGTTGGCTTTGGGAGGAAGTGGTGTTGCCTAACTGTCCGTCAACTAACCGCCAGTGGTGAGTGTGACTTGCAGTTTTCAACAGTCAGTGCTCAGCTAGTGATGATCCTGTTTAAGTAAAAAATGATCTCTCTTTTAGTCAAACAACCACCAAACCCAGAGATGGCCTCCAGTTGAAAGACTCCATAACTACCTGGGAAATCACAGCCATTAGCTTGTCCAAGACTCATGGTAAAGCCTGATGTTGTAAACATACAAACCACTTGTCCATATTAAAGGAAATTCCTGGGAATTTTCCATCCTTATGCATTGCATTTGTGGCATGCTGTTGATTACCCCAACCAATAATTTCAATGCATCGCTCAATTTTCGATGTCCTGTAGTCCTGGGCTGAAAATGTTCTAGGCCTACAAAACATCTCATGCTTTCTGTGACGGCTCGCTCTCTTTTTTTTCTACAAAGGTATCTGTGTGGCAGATGTTCATGAGATGATTGTGATGAAGAACTTCTTTATTGACTTAAAGATTCCATATTCAGCCGTGCGCAACGAGCAAATTGAAATCAAGGCTATTATCCACAACTTTTACAGCAGAAAAGTAAAGGTCAGATTGGAAGAATGTTTTACTATGGCAAACCTTATCAGACAGGCGCTCAGCATAATGACAAAATATGCTTTGGCTATTACCAGCCCTCCTTTCTTCTTAAGGAGAATGTGATTTTCATTTCTTGTATTAGGTACGTGTGGAACTGAAGGAAACCAAGGACATCTGCAGCCCGGCCAGTAATAGAGGAAAGTTCCAAATCGTAGTGGCGGTAGATGCTAAATCATCATATTCAGTACCTTTCGTCATTGTCCCAGTGGCTTTGGGACGCCACGCAATTGAGGTGAAGGCAGCTGCCTCGGGACGTGGAAGCGATGGCGTGAAGAAAGATCTCCTAGTGGTGGTAAGAAAAAAAAACTCATCTTGATCAGAAAACAAAAAGACAGTATATAATTTGCAGAGTGTAGGTTTAACATATTGTGAACAGAACATGATGCCAAAACATGCAGATTCCATACAGGGACATAAAGAAATGGACTGGTATACAATCCCCACAGCTTTCCTCAAGTTTCAAAGAAAACGAAACATGCTAGTTGCAGATATATATTATGTGTTGTTTAAGTGCATACTTTTACTACAATGACCATTTATTCTGAACACATAGAATTTGTTCTCTCACTCACTCACTGTTCTCTTAATTTCTTTAGGCAGAAGGTGTTTTGACCAAACTTAATGAAAATCTACAGTTAAGTCCTTCTAAGAAAGGTAAGAATATTCCAACAAAACAGAAATGCACACAAATAATTTTTTGTCATGTTTACTTTTTTGTCTGAATGTTAATTTTTGGGTAGACTAATACCTGAAGGGGAAATGTGTAGCCTCTGGAACTTCAGATTCACATTCAGTGTTTTGTGAATGTTTTCAAGTTTTATGATTTTTGTCTTGAGCCCTGGATGATTTCTTTGTAAATAATAAATAAAGGCCACACTAGTCAATTCCTGCCCTGCATGTACAAATAAGAGTGAAGCATGACTATACAGTTCCCGTTTTTTTCTGGAGCAGGTGGTGAACATGTGGAGGTTATCAGGAGCCTTATACTGAGGGACCAGGCGCCCAACACACCTGCGAGCACATACGTATCAGCAATAGGTGACTCTTTTAACATCTGCTGTAAGTAAAACAAACTCTGGCTTGGTTTTTTAACAGTATGTCAATATCTTTGTGCACAGGAGATACGATCAGCATAACAATAGAGGCGGCTATAAGTGGTCATGCCATGGGTTCCCTGGTTATCCAGCCTGGTGGCTGTGGGGAGCAGAATATGATTGGCCTAACAATGCCTGTCATTGCAACGCATTACTTGGATAAAACCAATCAGTGGCACACCGTGAAGGCTGGGCTTAGACAGACAGCTGTTTTCTATATTTCAAAAGGTAAACTAAACATAAGACTGGAATGCAAACTATTGTGCTCCGAAACTTTTGTTTCACATTCTTGTATAGAGTCTGGCCATCTAATTTGTGTTGATGTACAGGTTATAATCAACAGCTGGCGTATCGTAAATCCGACGGGTCGTATGGCGCATGGATTCATCGCTCAAGCAGCACGTGGTAACTCATATGTTTCTCAATAGTTCTGTTTGTTTGGTAAGAACTATTAATCAAGCATCTTGCCATGATTAAGTCTAAATTTTAGTTGCCTTTCTCCTAAAGGTTGACAGCGTATGTTGCTAAAGTGTTTGCCATGGCCAGTAACATCATAAACATAGACCAGAATGTGATCTGCTCTGCTCTCAAGTGGCTCATACTGAACAAGCAGTTACCTGATGGTGCTTTCAAAGAAGATGCCTCTGTAATTCATGGAGAGATGACTGTGAGTGAGACCTGTTTTAAACACTATGACACTAAAAAAAAAAGTTCACCCAAAAATGAAAATTCGCTCATCTTTTACTCAACTTCATGTTGTTCCAAACCTGTATGACTTTCTTTCTTCAGTGGCCCATAAACTAAAAAATGTTCGTCATACTCCAAAAGTGCCAAAAAGTAGTCCGTAACACTTATGTGCTATGTTTTAAGGAGTAAAAAACCTTTTGTTGTGCTAAACAACAAAAACAGATGGTGGTTTGTCACTGACATCAAATGTTAAACCATTACAAATTATGCAGTAACTTTTACCTTAATATATCTATCTATTAAGGTCTACAATGCAATTGCAAAAAAGAATGACAAAAGAAAAATAAACTTTTCCCAAAGCTTCCATTTACATTAGTTGAGTTAGAAGTTGACATTTTGAACTCTTAAAACAAACAGAGTAAGTGTTTTCTCAGCAGATTAAGATGGAAAGTATTTTAACATTGAAAATATTAAACAGCATTAACCTGCGAGCATTTATTTCACAATTTATCTTCTCAGTTTTAAGGTGTGGTTACCGATGCTCCGTGAAATTTTGCAGACGAAAGAAAGTGGCACCTGATGCTACAAAATACCATGAATGAAGTACAAGTCCTAGGATAATTCTAGCAGCTATCAAACAGACCATCCCTAATTAACTGCTTTAAAAACACTCTCTTTTATTAATATATTATTTGATAATATTGTGTTGTAAAAAAAATTGCAGAGTAGATGCAGCTTGTCCATTGTGGTTCTTTTGTTCTGCTTTGTTGCTGAGTCTTGAGTCTCTACTCACACAGAAATTGCTGTCGAACATCAACCAAGAATGCAAATTTGTGTTGAGAATTTTTTTTTGTCACCGGAAGTTTATCTGGCGAAATTCTTCACTTCGCCAGTTCCCATTTAAATGACTGGATTTCACGTTGCAAAATTTCACACAGCAATTGTAATTGTGACCACACCTTTTACATATGCATTATTTCTTACATCACTGTGACACAGGGGAACGTACGTGGGTCAAACGCACAAGCATCCATGACGGCATTTGTGCTCATTGCCCTACAGGAGGGGAGAAGCCGTTGTGCTGGCCAAATCTCAGTGAGTCCTGCTAGGCTTTTAGTTAATATGCAACACTTGAAAAAAAAGTTAAAAGTGAAAATATGTTTCTAGCTTCATTGAACAACATATCAGCAAAGTTAATTTATTATGTCATGCATGTAATTTATTCTCACAATCCTATTGTTTTTATTCCTCTTTAGAGTCTCGACAGTAGCATTTATAAAGCCATCGCATACCTTAGATTACAGTTACATGGTCTGACGAATCCATACTCAGTGGCTATGACATCTTATGCTCTAGCCAATGGAAACGCTCTTGACAAACAAGTCCTCTTTAGGAAAGCCTCTGCAGGTAAAGACACAGCCTTTTCTTATGTTTATTTGTGCTTGAAATGTTCAGGTGTCAATGCTGCACCCATGTCATCATATCAGCATTAACATTTCTTGCTTTACCTGTCTAGACATCAACGCAAAATGATTAAGATGCAGAACAACCAGGGCTTGACATTAACACCCGCGAACCCACCAAATGCGGGTGGATCTCTCATCTCTCGTTTAATTTGAATATTGTTGTTGTTACAGGGCTTGAATTTCAACGAGGGACTGCGCGTATTAAGCATAATTTTACTCATTCCCGCACACCCAAAGTGTGTGCACATAAATACACTATATTGGCTATATAAAACTGTATAATGGGTCTGTGCGTCAGGTCTTAACGTGACAGCAGCCTAATATACCGACTGTCAAATTATGAGATTATATAAAAAAATCTATATGGCAGTTTTCCCCCATGGTATAGATGTCAAAATTGTGGCCAGTGAAAATGCTGAGTGGCTAGTAACTTTGGAAAACCCCTAGCCAGAGTTTCTGGTGAGCAAAAAAATGTCAAGCCCTGAGAACAACATATAACATTTGTTCAAAGCAATGAAGACAAAGACGCTCAAAAATGAATAATTCTAAACTTTTGACCGGTAGTGTGTAATGATAATGAACATAAACAAAGCATCAATGATGACACAATATAAAACTAAAAGTCAAGAAGTATAAAATGTGCTTGATGTCTTGTATTGTGTATCTACACTATTTCAACAACAAAGCACGGCTGCTTTGGAACAATACTTATGGCGAAAAGTTCTATACAAATAAAATGAAACTGAATTAACCCCATACAGATGGAAGTCACTGGCCCGTGCCTGGAAGCAGTAGCTATACTTTGGAGGCTTCGGCTTATGCGCTCCTGGCTCTTGTTAAAGCTGAAGACTTTCAGAGCGCAGCTCCCATCGTAAACTGGCTCAACAAACAGAGGCAGAACAGTGGAGGATATGGCACGACTCAGGTTTGTAGTGTACATTAAACATTGTATAGCTATCCATACAGTATGTTCATTATGCAACATACTTATTTTTTAATTTTTTAATTTTTTACAATAGCTAGGGCACATTTCTCAATACTCCATATACACATTTCTCAATTTTTCAAAGTTGTCATTACCGGCTTTCACTTACCAGTTAATTTCACATTTAGGGCAAGATTTACTAAAGAGGGCAAATTAGTGTGAAAGCTCAATCCCAGAAAAGCAAGGATGGGAAGGATCGACTGACGGCGACTAAATTAAAGAACACAGACGCAGCCGGATCATTTCCATAATGACCAACATAACCAAGAGAAGCACAAATTAACGTCTGGTTTAAGACATGCTTTTTTGGGGGCGGTAAATAATGACGCAAATACAAAATATTGCGCTGTTTTCTCCCTCATGATCATACCAAATCAATGGTAGACCTTGTCAATTGACTAGCGCAAACCTTAGTAAATCACCTTGCATGATTAATTTAAATATATCCTCTCATAAATATTTGCATCTGAAAGGGAAACTCTTACAAATGCATATGTAATAAGCTCAGCCGCAAAAATAAACCCTGTCCACGTCTTTTCAGCGATCATTTTTCCTGCGTGTCTTTAGTAAATCCTGACAGTAGTTTTTTAACGCCAAAAGAGGGTTTGCGCTGGTCGCAAGCTGTTAGTAAATACCCAAAATACACTAAAACTTCCAAATTATTTCATACATGTCTCAAATCAATTAATTCTTCCATAAAACTAGGAAAGGTTTTTACCCAACAAACACACTCACTCATAAAACAATGACTTAAAAAAAAAAAAAAAACCCCGAACAACAGATAGCATTATACAATATTTTCTTTTGTAAAAAAAAATTACAAAAAAGAATGACACTCAGTTTGCTACATGGTCTCTGTTTACATTACAGTACAAAATGATCCCTAAGATGTCCCCTTTGTAGGTGCACTGTGAAGGTGTTCAACTACGTACATCTATTTAAAAAAAAATAGTATTTCTTTTTTTAGATTTGGAATATATTTCATTATGGAAATGTATTACTGTAAAAATGTAGGCTATTGTATACTTATTCAGTTTTGTATTATGTTAAGTTTTGAGCACACAGCGTTTTGGTGATGTTTTTGTCCAAGTGAAAAATGGATTCATGTCATTTGAACGATGTAGTCATTTGTTGCATTTTGTGCCAAAGCAATGATAAATGATCCACAGTTTAGCCCACATAGAAAGCTTCTGTTCTCACTGTGTGGAAAGTTTTGAAAAAGTGTCTTAAGTAGGCTATTGAGAAAGTGGTCTTAGCCATTGTAAAACAAAAACAAACAAACAAACAAAAAAATCCTGTAAGACAGACTACTATATATTTTTAATGCAATTTTTATTTTTGTTATTTTTTTATTTTATTTATCTTTAAACTACTAGATTTGAACAATAAATAAAAATGAAATAGTAATTTAAGCACAGTCCTCATGTTCTTTCAACTTAAATTCAAAATAACTCAACAATTTCATGCATAACCCTTTCAATTCAGCTCAAAATATCTTACATTGGGTGTTTTTGCCGACCTCTTGTGGAAAAAAATAATATAACATGATATT
The DNA here is from genome assembly GCF_051911475.1 of Siphateles boraxobius. Classification (NCBI taxonomy): domain Eukaryota; kingdom Metazoa; phylum Chordata; class Actinopteri; order Cypriniformes; family Leuciscidae; genus Siphateles; species Siphateles boraxobius. The sequence goes on along the minus strand of NW_027509108.1, from coordinate 1,019,245 downwards.
TCATGACTCTTGCCACTAGATGGCCTTATAGCACTATTTGGAGCAAATGAGCCGTTTCCCCTGGGTCCTAAAGTCACTTCAGTATGCATTCAGAGACACATGGAGACATTATAACATCATTTTTTTTAATTTTGAGCATTTTTAGGTTTTTCTATGTGTACTGAATCATTCCTCACATTCCATTCATTCCTAAGGGGGTCAAATTGACCCGTGAGGGAAGGATATGTTACTTTTTTAATTTTCAACCACAAAACTCCTCGAATGTGTATTTGTGGTTCAAGTGCGACAAAAATCCTTGGGTCTTGGAGTCCTCTGATGAACATTCAATTTAAAAAAAAATTGAAATGACCCGAGGGAAGGATGAGGGACCAAAAGGGCAAAACCTACACACGAATAACAGTTGAAACGTGTCTCTTCCCTCCCAGGCCACCATCATAGTGTTTCAGGCTGTAGCCGAGTACAGGATTAAAGTGAAGGACATAAAGCTGTTAGACCTGGAGATGACCATCCGAGTGGAAGGCAGCCGGCAGCCGATTGTGTGGAGGTTCAACAAAGACGACTCTCATCTCGCACAAACAACAAAGGTGAGTTTGTGCTGGAAGTGGAAAACATGTTCCATTTTAATGTTACTGAGTTCATAAGTCCTAAGATGTATATCGTACAGTGAGATATAAATGACCGTTTATGTCACAGAGTGTAGCTTTAGTCATATTGTGTACCTTATTTAAGACGGAACCTCTGTTTTAATTCTTATATTGATCAGCTACATTTGATATATTTGATCAAGATTAATTCATTTACAGTGTACATTATTGTTTGTGACTACATCAACAGCTTCCATCTAGCAGGCAGATCACCATCAGTGCCAGGGGTTCTGGAGAGGCCGCTGTAACTGTAAGTGACTGAAGAAAGCAATAATCAAAGCTAAAAGCTGAAAATTTACCAATGCGCCAGACCTTAAACTGTCTGTTTTCTCCACTGCAGGTTGTGACTGAGTACTATGCAAAACCAAAAGAGAGCAGTGGCACTTGCAAGAACTTTGAGCTTGATTTGACTTTTGAAAGGGATGATCAAGGTCAGATTTTTGTGTCTTCAATTTTCAGAGGGAGACATGATCATAAATACAATAAATTTCAAAATGTTGAGATGTCATTATGTCAAAATGTTTTGCATAAAGACAAATGAGGCCTTGTCATTATATTTACTTTTATTTTATTACAATATTTTGTGACCAAAATTAAATACTATTTTATTTAAAGACAATTGTTTTATTTGTCATGAAAATAATATGAATGTTCCTAAAATAGGATTCGTTTTCTTGATGCAAAATTAAATATATAATATGATTAAAATATAATATAATTAAAACAAATGTTTGCTTTTGTTTTTGGTGAAATGCCCTACACATTTTGTGATATTCACCTCGTTTAACATTTATCCAAACTGACTTACAAATTAGGAAAATCACAAACAATTTCTTTCTTTCTTTCTTTTTAGTAACATATCGGGGAGCAACTGAGAGTTATAAACTCACTATAAATACCAGGTGTGCAAATAAGTGCCATTTTCATCACACTATTCTGTTCTAATCAACTGAATATTAAAAGTTCATTTGCACTAAAAAATATCTAAGTTCAGTAAATAATCCTTGGAAATTATCAAATGAATTATTATATATGTTTAGTTTAACTAACATTGTGGACAGTCCAAACTTTTGGCTGGAATTACAGTACCTTATCATGACATTTATTTATTCTGTTAAAGCTGATGTGTGCATGTTTTTTGATGTTAATATATTCTCTATTGTCTCATCTTAACATGTAGAGCAGAGTTGGATAAAACTGTCTGAAGCTCATATTTTAGTGCAATTGAAAGTTCACATTTTCTTATTCTCCACAGGTATCTGTCTGCGGACAAGGACGCCGCCATGTCTATACTGGACATATCATTACTGACGGGATTTGTTGTGGATGAGAATGATCTGAAGGCGGTATGGATCACTTTTTCATTATTATCACATTTGCTATTGCCAAAATGGAAAGTCCATATAGGCTTTCAATCGAAATGTGCATATTAGTCCTAACAAACAGCGTTTTTTTCCCACTACGAAAAAATATGAATGAACTGCCCAATATTTCCACTACAATTTCAGTGCTACACGAGCTTCCGGTATGGTATTGTCCCACAGTAAACTGTGGAAGTACTGTAGCAAACTCGTTCTGTTATATTTCTAATAATCTTTAATCACAACAAATTATAATATAGTATATTTTATTAACCCTTAGTAAGCATAACATTTTAGCATTTTATATTTAAACATACCTTTAGTGTCAAGGTAAATCATACAAATATCGCTTTGTCCTGTTGTGGGAAATTTCCAAAATGTAATTTTATGCTTAATTTTCTCACAATTTTCATACCCTGCGCTTCACAGAAAAGTTGTCAAACTCCCCAAAAATAATTTTCTGTTCCTGTTTGTAGCTGTCAACTGGACGGGACAGGCTGATTCAGAAATTTGAGATGGACAAGCAGCTTTCAGAGCGAGGATCCCTCATCCTCTACCTGGACAAGGTCTCTGTGGCAGTTTTACTCGGAAAACACTCATATATAGGTGTTGTAAAGTTAGAAAAAAGTTAAAGGCAAAGTGAGACTCTAGTCCTAGATTACTCCCTAAATTACTATAAATAATAATTATGGTAACACTTTACAATAAGGTTCATTAGTTAACATTAGCTAACTATCTTAGTTAACATAACTAAGAATGAACAATACTTTTGCATTTATTAATTTTAGTTAATATGAATTTCAACATTTACTAATACGTTAGTAAAATCAAAGGTTGTATTTGTTAACATTAGTTAATGCACTGTGAACTAAGATCAACAAACAATGAACAGGTGTAATTTTATTAACCTAAATTAACAAAGATAAATAAATACTGTAACAAATGTATTGCTCATTGTTAGTTAATACATTAACTAATGAACCATATTGTAAAGTGTTACCATGATGACTATAAGAATGAACACTAACATACATTCTGTTACATACATAATATTAATATTTTTAAAGTGATTACACTATTCTGTGACTTTTCAATAACATCTAGTCAATACATTTTAAATACTGCAAACAGAATAGCAACAATGATTTTGGGTAGCGCAAGCCCATCTGAAAGTGCACAAAAGAGGACAGAATAAGGTATATTTTCTTGTTTAGCGTCAAAATTAAGTAGGTTGAACAGACATCTTTTTTTGTGCTTTTATAACAGTTGTTTTTATTTGTTTTATTTATTTTAACTAAAAATTTAATTTAAAAATTCCTCCTGCATCCCTACTATAAAGTGTCTGCTGTTTGCACTTACACTTGCAGGTTTCTCATGACAGGAGAGATAGGATTGTCTTCAGGCTGCACAGGATTATGAATGGAGGCTTTATTCAACCAGCGGCAGTCACTGTATATGAATACTACTCTATAGGTATGAAACTGATGTGCATGCCAACCCTCCAGTAGTCTGACATAAATTGCAAAAAGATTCCCACACAGCAACATTCCCAGATCCGGCCCACATCTGGCACATGTGGAAAGATAATATGGCCCACATGCAGCGTGGAATGACGGCCCTTTGCCGGGTCGCTCCTGTTTGCCAGATCTGGAGCACAAGCAGGCCATAGCAATGCCACATGTCAGCCAAGAGCAAAGAAATAAACCAGAACTGGATCTTATTTGAGCCAAAAAATCTGTGTACATTAAATATGAAGTCATCATAGCCTTAATAAGAGACGAGCAGAAACACAAGAACTACAACTGACTTCAGACACAGTCTAAGTTGAAATCCACTGAAGAGAAAAGAAGACATTAAATCTGAAGATCCCAGCAGAGGAGGATTAAATAACTCCACAAACAGCATTACCAGCTTCACTTATTACTAACCAGACTGACTTTATTTCTGTCAGACGTCTACACAAGTTTTTCTTGAGAATTGATGATGGATACCTGTTGATGGTTTTATAATCATCATGGAATAGCCTGATTCACTGAGGTTTTTATATTACAAGGTATTAGATATCACAAACACTGTGTTACTGCAGCATGAGACCCAGCAATACTACAACAATCAGTTACAATCTTTTAACAAACATGAGCTCTAAAAACTAAACCTATGCTGACACACACAGATAACAACAATCAGCACATGAATCTCAATAATGGTGACAATCAAGAATATTTAAATAAACAGATCAATTCACAACATCACTGACAATCTAATAAGTCACAACAAAAACAACAGCAAAAAATAAAAGCAAATATTTAGGGTTAAACAAAATAATAGGTCAATTCAGCTGCATAATTTATTCATGCTGCAATGCATGCTGGAAGTTTTGGACTATGCTGGTACCCAGCATGCATTGCAGCCAGGTACTTTTGATTGTCACCATTGTTGATATTCATACGCTGATTGTTGATGTCTGTGTGTCACCACAACACTATAAACTAATTTGTTGTGCTCACGGTTGTTTAAATGGTTTGCTGCAGTGCTGCTGAAGTACAAGGATTGTATCATAAATGCATTAATGGTTCAATAAAATTGTTATATTTGCTTAAATCCAAATGTCATCAGTAAATCAGGTTATTTCATGACGATTAAGAATCCATCAACAGGTAACCATCATCACCTGATCTCATTTTGAAAAATTTGACAAACAGTCATAACAGCCAAAAAAACAAAATATGTAATAAGAGTGAAGACTAATTAATTAATTAAAGACCCAACTAATGGAAACACTAATCATTGTAATGGTGACTTTGAATGAAAAACAGAGTTAAAGCTCTGTTAATTCTCAATAAGAACTTCTATAGACGTCTGACAGAAACAAAGTTGCTATCTGGGTACTAACCAGACTGACTTTATTTCTGTCAGACGTCTACAATTTTTTTTATTGAGAATTAACAGAGGTTTAACTCTAATGCGTTTCATTTGAAGTCACCATAACAGTGATTAGTGTTTCCATTAGTTGGGCTTGGGCTCTTAACTCTTTTAGTCTATTTCGGCTGCTGTGTTTGTTATACACATTTGCAGCAGCAAAGAAAGAAAAAGTGAAGTGCGATCAGGTGATGATGGTTATCTGTTGATGGAATTATAATTTTATATATTCAGTATCATTTTATGCAAATCATGATTACAGTAAAAGATTTAAGTTTATTGATTATTTTATCTATTTATGACTTATTTGGCTATTATTTTTGTGACTGACTGCAATATCTTAAATGCTACACAATAATCGCTGTACACCTGTGTGACCCATGTGATGTCATGATTCCTCCATGTTTAGAAAATCGCTGTGTGAAGTTTTATCATCCATCCAGGAAGGAAGGGGCTCTTCAAAAAATCTGTAAGAATGATGTCTGTCAGTGTGCCGAAGGTAATGTGCACTTTGTTTTCATGAAAGTTTAAGTAAGTTATGCTGTTAATCTACAGCAGGTTTATTTATCTGTCTATTGCTGATACAGAAAACTGCAGTCTTCAACGGAAGGAGAAAATTCACGAGGCTCAGCGTAATAAGAAAGCATGTGAATCAAAAATAAATTACGGTAATAAATTATGAAAATTTTGTTTTTTGTAGTGACAGCATACTGCAGTTAATGAGAATGTCTTCAGCAAAGTGTATAAAGTATATACTTATATATATATATATTTTTTTTTACAGTTTATAAGGCTGTTCTGGTGACTGAAGATGACGACGCTTCAACAGTTTATTACAATATGAGGATTGAAACTGCCCTCAAAAAAGGTATAAATTCCTCACTCCAACCACAGTGTGTATACATTTGTAAATTCTGTCAATGTAAAGATTAAGTTTCCCACTTATTTCAGTGTAAGATTTAAAGTGATATACAAATGTTCTGCTGATATCTTGTTTAAGTTTAATAACCCACAGTAAATAAAATACTCACTTCTGGCCTGTACAGTATTTTGGAAGAAACAAATTAGATTTTTTTTAGTTGTGTTGTGCCAGTACAAACTCAGTGCCTCAAACTTGTCACCATACTTGTGCATTTGTGTATTAAAATGTTGTTTATCTGTGTAGAGCCGGAAAACAATGTGGAGGGGAAGCTGCGCACTTTCACTGTACAGATCTCATGCAAAGAAGCGTTGGATCTGAAGCGGGGTGAGAGCTATCTGATCATGGGCCAGTCTGAGGATGTACAACTGGAAGGTGGAAAGTAAGTGCACTTGACTTGTAATCCAAAGCTTGTCTGTCCTGATCTGTGAAAATGCTTCTATATTCATGAGAGAGTGTGAAATATGAAACACTTTCTGAATGGTTGGTGTCCAATCACATTATTTGTAGACAATAACTACAATTAAAACATTATTGGCGTAGTTAATTTTGCCTGCTTGTCATTTTTTAAAGCACAGTTTAAATCGCCGTAATACTTGCTGAGGGAAATATGAAAGCCTGGTAATGTTGCAAACATGGCCAAAAATGTGTATAGTGTAGTTCCCATATTGACACTGCGGTCACATAAAAAGCAGCTGAAATGATGAATTTAAATGTGTTTTCTTTGAAACAAATGTTTTCATGCCTTAAAATATCTTGAATGTAACTCAACACCCTTGCATTTAGTATAAAGGGTTCTATGAATATGCAAATGAGCCCCGCCCTTCACTCACTCACTCCAGCTCAGAGATCCACTCGTTGACGATCACATGTTGATCTGATTGGTTACACGGTAGTTTGTGACATCAGAAACACCAGCGATTTCAAACCGTATTTTTGAGACTGTCTTTGGTTCACTTTAGTTTTAAGAAACTAAATACTCAGCAATGGTGTTGACTTATGAAATTACACATGGTTTGTCTTAAAGCATATTAAAAACACCACATAGACATAAACATTTGTCGATTTTTACCACAGGGGGACTTTAACAACTAAATCATGCTAGCAACGTGCTTAGACATATAAACAAACATTTATTTCTAACATGACTATGTGTTGTTTTCAATATGCTTTAAGACAAACCATGTACAAATTCATTAGTGAACACTAATGTTGAGTAAAGTTTTACCACAGGTGGATTGTACTGTAAGAAGAATGACAGAAATGTTAGACATTTTGATTTGGAAGAATAATCAAGGAGAAAGGATTTAATTGAATTGTTTTAGTTTGTCATGTGAGCTTCTTCAACATGCACTTCCTCTGCTTCCTCCTCAGACTTCAGTACGCTCTGGGCGAGAGGACCTGGGTCGAGTTTTGGCCCAGTTTGGAGCAGAGCAAGACGAGCGGTGAACTCAAAGTAAAATATGACGGCATGTTGAGTCTCCAGCAGGATCTGCGCTTCGGCTGCTGATAATCAGTCAAATCGGCCCTAATGCCAGACTACTGCTTTTGATGACAAGATCATATATATTACAAAACTCAGGATAGCTTAATTTTCAACTTTCAATGTATGTTAAACATGAGTTAATTTTGACTGTTTTTTTTTAATAACTGTCCTGTTACTCAGCAAATTAAATAATGTATACCAGCTTGACTTACAATCCTTATGCAAATTTCCATAATAAAAAAAATCTAGCTAGGTCATCTATTCTGATTACTGTCCCAAAACAATAAACAGATTCAATATTGATGCCGAAATGCACATATTATATTATTTATAATCTTCAACATAGAGTAACCTTATGTTGTGTAATTTTCCAATAATTCAAGCTCAGCAGGATGTAAAAGTTTCTTTGGAAGGAAATGTGCATTTGTGTTTTACATAGCACATCAGTCTGAAGTTCATCACCTCATAGTGACACTGAGCGCCAATAATACTCAATAGAAAGTTCAGAATTGTTCATTTTTAATGCTTATCTGTGCATTTTTTTTAAACAAAAAGAAAGTACATTAATGTGTGGGTAAATTCACAAAAATACGTGAAGGCAAGAATTATTGTACTAATTTTCACTAGTATTTAAAGAAAGTTGCACAATGAGCTGTGCTGTTTGTCACTATGCATAAAAAACTGCTCTAAAATCAGTTAATTTTTAAGAGAATAAGGAAATATTTATGAATATGTAAGACATATTTATGGTACTTTTTTTTGTAATTTACAGTTTGGACTCTGGATGAAATGAAGTATTAGTGAAATGGGGAGGGGGAGGGGGGCATGAACCCAACATGTTTGACATTCATCACATTTATGTTGTGAAGATGTACAGTGCATCAAAGTTTGAATTCTTGTTGGTCAGCAATATGTAAATTTGAGGTTCTCTATATTAAACCCTGCACTCGTCCTCCAAAAGTCCACAGCTCAACTGAAGAGACGCAGAAGTCACAATGGAATTGGTGGGCATTTATAACAGTGTTGACAGCGAGACCTGCAGCAAGTGCAACGAGAGGGGACTGGACAGAGATAAAGATATTTATGCTAATAAGGAGCAAAAATTCAGCCAGAGTGAAGCAACAGCTCAAAATCACAGTAAGACATTCAGTGTGATTTTAGTTATGTATACATTGAATACCAGTAGTTTTCAACATATATTCTTGATTTTTAACAGTGCACTTCTCTGTAATTATGACCACACAAGCAAAATCCCCAGGGTTAAATAAACATTGCTCAGTGTTTATATGAGTCCACACTCAGAGTGTTATAAGTAACACTGAAGCAGTGTTAAAGTTAATGAGGTAATTAAGTGATTAATTGTGTGATACTTGTACATTATTGAAGACACCTGATGTGAACAAGCAGAATCACTGAAGGAGAAAAAAAACAAAAAGTCACCATTATGGTGATCAGTATTTGGCTTAGTTTGCCTTAGAATTAGCGTATGAATCTCAGCAATGGTGACAAACAGATCACCTCTGAACATAAGATCATTATTTATTCATGCAGCAATGCATAACAGGAGCCATGAATGAGTTTTGATTGGTGGCACCCAGAATGCACTTTTTTGAAAAACCCTGCCAGTGTGACGATTTTCAGAAACGCCGGTTGCAGTGTTGTCGTGTAAAAAGTAAAACCGGTGTTTTTGTCTTGCGACGTCAGAGTGTGGGATGTTATCCGCTGTGTTTGACGTCAGATTGTGCGCCTACCGGAACCGGTAATAACTTTTTGTTAGGCTTCTGATTGGCCAACGTGACTTTACGGTTAGGGTTATATATCGCCGCCTGCTGGTGTGGCATGCTCTTGACAGCGCTTGATAGCATGTTTTTGTGTTTTCATGTAGACAGAGATTTTTTTTTAAACCGAGCATGTGTGGACGGGATTTTTTTTTTTAACGCAGGACGAAAAAACTCCGGTTATAAAAATACCCATGTCCGTGTGGACTAGGCCTGGGTGTGGACTCATGTAAACACTGAGCAATTTAGATTTCTATAATTCAATGTTAGGCTGCATAGTTTAGATCAGCCGGAACCGGGAACACTTCTCATAAATCCTGATGTACTTTGTACATCATAAGAAGGATGGCATCTACATTAATATTAGTCTCTCTGTTTATCCCAAGGTTTACCGCAGTCTGCCGGATCCAGGCCGTATCCAGATCTGATGAAGGACCTACGACAACATAGTCCTGCACTCAAAAAAAAATGATATGTTGGCTTTAATTAACTTTTTTATGTCAACAGGTCCCACATAACTGGGTTACTTTAAAGGAGTCATAATGTAGTATTAACTTTGATACCCACGCTCTATTATAGTCATTTCATGCCCTTCTAAAAAAGAAAAATTGGAAAAAAATAAACACAGAGCTCGTTTGACCCTTATTTCTGAATGCATTATTGTCTCGCGAGATCTGATGCGAGGTTTTGGCTGTCGTGGACGGTCATTTTAATAATGCAAATGAGGGGCGCGTTGATTGGTAGCAGGAAGGAGGGGGCTTGACACCGCAGGTAACTTCAGCATATCATTCCAAAAAGAGATCATGGCGCAAGTTGTTAATGAACGCGACCTACGGGATTCAACCGTATATGTTTGAGCCAGACTCTGAACCAGAGCTGGAAACGGAAGAGGAACAACATTCAATTGAAGGACGTCTACATCAACATGTCTCTGAATGGTAAAGACAATTTTTTTGACTGAGACATACATAAACATCAGTAACGAGCCAAAAAGTTTTTTGCTATTTTCTCCCACATAAGTTTAGCTTTAATTTAATGTAGATTACATTAACGGAGATGTAGTCTACTTTATTTTCAGCTTACAGTGGTTATAGAGATTAACGTTTGCTATAATGTGTTGTTTTTGCCTTTTTTGACGTTGTGTTTTTTTTAGATATTTAATAATTTTCATCTGCAGACATGTAACGTTATGTTTTTCTTTATGTTTATTAATTCTTGACTGTTTTTTAAATTGATCTATCCTTATCTATTATATAAAAAAAATCAATACAATGATATGTTGTCATTGTTATATTATATACGATTATATTAAATAATAGCTGTATCATTTAATGTTAATGTTTTGTGGTATATTGTTTTCAGAATTACATTTAGCAAACGGTTTTAGGCACTGAGCATGGACTCCTGTACCGTAACTAACGTTACTGTAGTGTAATACAAAGTGGAAAGATGTGGCTAGCATTCGTAGAGTCCATTCCCCGTGTTTACATCACATACATTAACCGCATTAGTAGTTAGCTGCTGTTTGTTACACAAAATATAGTAATAAAAACACAGTCTTACCGTTTCAAATTCAGGCAAGTCCCTGATTGTTGGAATGGCACCTTTTTCCATACGTAGCTTCGATGCCAACTTCGCCTGATATTGCCCCAAATTTGTAAAAGATTCTTTTGTGAAATGTTTAGCGCAGACACCTAACGTTGAGCAAGTTGAGATGGTTGTTGGAACAGCGTCATTAAAAATAAATTTCATCCACTTGTCCCTTGTAGTTTGGTCAGTTTTGGGTAAAAAAAAACATTAGAATGTGGATTATGAGAGTCAACCACAGAGCAACTCACGTGTGCACTACGTTTCTGCATCTTTCTTGACTGAATATGATGGGGAGAGGGGCAGGGCGGGCCTCCTCTGCGGTGTCTATATATGGTATATCCGGCCCCGTCTTGACGTCAAGTCGGGGGAGAAATTGAAATCTCGTATTTGAGTGCGCGTGCACGTTGGCTAGTTTAAGAACCCTGGGGTAAACAAACGCTTCACTTTTGAATATCGGCATCCCGGCCAATGTATAATCGTTAGTCAATCATAACATACATTGATTCTCATGGAAAAGTGAAAATTGCACATTATGACTCCTTTAAACAAACATAATTTGTTCATGTAACTTCAACATCATGGAATTAAGTCATTTTATGTGACCTAATTAAACTCTGAGCAGAGTGTTAAATGAACCGTGTTAAAGTTAATGAGATAATTAAGTGAATGATTGAGTGATGATTGATTATTATTGAAGACACCTGATGGTAACAAGCGGAATGTTTACGTCACCATTATGGTGATCGGTGTTTGTTTTAGTTGGACTCTTGACCCTCACATCATTAATTTTAGATTATGTTTGGCTGCTGTACATGAGTTATAACAGCCAGATGAACAAATAGAAAAGGTGATGTGATGTTGTTTTTTGTGTTTTAACAATCATTATTTGACCTGAACTCACTGAGAGCATAATTTCAGAGTTAAGTTTACCTTATGGATTATAGAAGCACTGTCATTGTAGAGCATACCATTTTTAGCCTTTTCAATGCAATCCAAATGATCAAATTAATTAAAAAAAGAAACTTCTAAAAAATATATTTTATGTAGGCATACACAGCAGAGAGAATCCTGTTAAAGAGTTACAAGAACACAGTTGAAGAGTTCAATCAGACTAGCTTACAGGACAAGAACACTGATCTAATGACTGAAAAAGACCAACTGAAGAAAAACGTCAGCTCTTTGAATCAGAAGAAACTGGAGTTAGAGACCAGAGTCAATGATCTCACTGCTGAGAAAAGTCAGTTACAGAGAAGTTTTGACTCTCTGGGTCAGAAGAAACTGGAGCTGGAGACCAGAGTCAATGATCTCAGAGTTGAGAAAAGTCAGTTACAGAGAAGTTTTGACTCTTTGAGTCAGAAGAAACTGGAGCTGGAGACCAGAGTCAATGATCTCAGTGCTGAGAAAAGTCCGTTACAGAGAAGTTTTGACTCTTTGAGTCAGAAGAAACTAGAGTTAGAGACTGAACTAAGTAAGTTATATGAACTATGTCAGTACAAATGGATTTATATGTATATTTGCACTTTACAACACAATTAATAAATGTAATTGTTTATGTTTATTGAAAGGAACGGACAGGTTTTTCATATCCAGTGAGTTGAAGAGCTGGTCTGAGAGCAGGAAATACTGCAGAGATCGAGGAGCTGATCTGGTCATTATCAACACTGAAGAGAAGCAGGTGAGTTCAGTGGCAAACATATCTACTGTAGTTTACGGTAATTCTGTTGTGAGTGTACATACTTAAATATATTTTGTCATACGTACAAACAACCAATAGTAATTTAAAAAGTCACACCAGAGTCTCTTGTTTTAACACTGCTTGGAAAATAAATGCTACAATGATATAACAAACGTCTTCCATATTTTATATATTTTTGCTGTTGAATATTCATTTTGAATGCTGGTAATTGTCTTTGCATTCTGTCCGTCAAATAATACCAGATGAAGATCTAAAATGTAATGTTGATTCAATGTTTTTTTTTTCACATACAGAAGTTCATATCTTCATTTGTCAAGGAGAGAGTGTGGATTGGTTTGTCTGACATTGAGAACGAGGGGATCATGAAATGGGGGGATAATTCAACACTGAATCAAGGGTAAGTGATAAAACACTCACATAAATCCACGGTGGATATATTTTAAACATACTGTAAAAAATTTACATTTGGCCGACGCTTTTATCCAAAGTGACTTACATTGCATTTCAAGGTACACAATTACATTCTTATCAGTTAATGCTTTCCCTAGGAATCGAACCCATGACGGTGTTGCAAGGACCAACGCTCAACTGTTTGAGCTACAAGAAAGCCAAATATTGTGCTGTAAAATAACAGTAATCTACTGGCAGCTGGTTTCCATTCACCCCTCTACTGTTCATTTATAGCTCTCCTTTTTTATGGTATGTTACATAAAAATACCATGGAAAGTAACTCATATAATTTGGGAAACCAATTGCTTCAAACAGTTTGAGTTTAAAAACTAGTTTTTATACTGATAGTACTGTGAACTTTTGAACTCTTAATAATATATCTTAATATCTAACTGCAAACACCTAATGTGTAATAGGTAATTAATTAAAAACATGACTTTGACTGAAATCGTTGTAGTTCGTATTTAGCGAACATTAGCATACATTTATGTGCTAGAGTACTTAGCAAGAAGATTGCCACTGCATCAGCAACTACACAATTCCTGCTTTTAAATAAAGCAACAGGCCGCATAACATCAGTGTTTCCCTGCTCATCTATGAATGAAGCGTAGGCTCTACTCTCCAGCACAATGGTGACCCACAAAACTCATTAATTAAACTAACAGATCTCTCCTATATCAACTTGTGCAAATTTTTGTAGATTTTACAGTAATCTACTGGCAGCTGGGTTACCAGTAAATTGCTCTTTTTTGCGGTTTTATGCCGTAAATTAATTTGCAGTTGATGACTGTTAAATTACGCTTCACTCTGTTTTTTTTTACACATTTAACCCTTTTAACCCCACTGCAAAATCTTCAGTTTTAAATGAACACTTGTGTGTCCACACTACAGGGTGTTGGAGTAACACTGAAGCAGTGTTGAAGTTAAGGATATAATTCAGTGATGAATTAACTGATGATTGAGCATTAATGATGAACACCTGATGTTAACAAGCATAATCACTGAAGGACAGAGGATAGGACAGCAAGATCTCAGCAGAGGTTTAGATGTTGTTTTGTTTATTTTGACGTTACCATTATGGAGAGTTGGGCTCTTGACCCTTGGCTTTAAGATTAGTTTTGCTTTGGCTGTTGTAACTGTGTGTTTTTAAGACAAATTTGTTGTGGCAGAAACAAAATCAACAAAAATGAGATCAGGTGTTGTTGGTTATGTTTTGTCTATGATGTCATCACATAATGTTTAGATCACCAATCTCATCCCATGTCTACTTCCTAGTCAAAAATGTGTTGTTTTAATTTACCTAACTTTGTATTATTACACTGTGAAATTACAGTACAATATTTTGCAGTGCAATCAGTTATAAAGAACTTTTAAGCTCTTCATTCACTAACAAAAATGTTAGACTACAGCTTATTATATACACACACAGACATCAAGAAACAGCCAATGAATTTCAACAATGGTGACAATCAACAAAAAAGATAACATCAACTCAGAACATCACAAAACACACTACATAGAGTCAACACAAAACCAACAGGAAAAATAAAAACAAAAAGTAAAAAATAAAGAAAATGACCAGTTTATTCAGCTGCATAATGTATTAATGCCGCAATGCATGCTGGGAGTCATGGACATTTTTTTTGTACAATGTTTGTAGCATGAAACTTTTGATTGTCACCATTGTAGAGATTCATACGCTGATTCTCGATATCTGTGTGTGTCTGGCTGATCTAGCTATTCAAGAACTGTTGAGAGATATCAAATAGGTATGATAGCAGTATCAAGAAACGACGGGGTCTTCAAGGATTCGCATGAGGTTGGAAGATTCGTTGGAAAGCAAATCGGAGATGTTCGGTCCATTCAAATAACAAAGAGTGGGATGGTTATTATTGACTGCGTGTCAAGTTGTCAGAGAGAACAAGCTCTAAGGATTAAGGTGTATGAAGATTACAGCGTTGTGAAATGCTTCCCACTTGGGACAGAATACAAAAAGAAAGGAGTAGTAAGTGGCGTACCGCTTTCAGTGGAAGACGAGGAGTTTTGGGCCATTGAAGGAGTTTGTGAGGCCAGAAGACTGATAAGATTCCGTCAAGGAGAAAGGGAACAAAGTACTTCAGTGTGTCTGACTTTTGTGGGAGATTTGCCAGAGAGGATATACTTAGACTACATATGCTACAGGGTGAGGTCTTATGAAAGAGCTCCATTAAGGTGCTTTTGCTGTCAGGAGTATGGACATGTGGCTGCAGTGTGTAGAGGAGTCAGGAGATGTGGGAGATGTGGGAAAAATACTTGTGAAAGAGGGGAGTGTGAAGAGGAACAAGTAAAATGCATTCACTGTTCGGGAAATCATCATGCGGGGTCAACGCAATGTCCTGAAAAAATTAAACAGGTAAAAGTGAGTAAAATCAGAGCAGAAGAAGGGCTAACAGACGCAGAAGCTACCAAAAGACTGGAAAGAAAGGAACGAGCAGTAGTGCAAACAGAACAGGAGCCGGAAAAGAAGGTAGATGATCAGAATAACGTTATTTGCATGGACAAGAAGCGATTTCTAGCATTTATTGTTATGGTGGTCAATTGTACTGTGGAAATTAAAGGCAAATCAGAGAGGATCAAGATGGTGTTGGATGCGGCGAGAAGATTTTTGGACATTATGGACATATCAGGAGAAGAACTAGATAATACGCTGAGGGAAGAATTTATACCATCTCAGACCATTGAGTCTGACATATAGAATGGGCAGTGAACTTTAGGGTGATCACTGTATATATACTGCACTGGGAAAACTATTTAATTCAGTAGGTGGCGGTAATGCAACACTTTGGATGCCGACCGCCATAAAACCCCAAAGAAGAAGATGAAGAAGATCTAGCCATTCAAAAAGCTTTGGGCAGTAGCTTTTTTTTAAATCCTTCATATTTGCTGGTTGTTAAAACTCTAATCTGTAAAATCACAATGATACGACAATCAAAAATGCAAAACATCACCCACAAAAAAAAAACATTAAACAATAAATTAAATCAGTGAATCAGGCCCCTTGATGATGAATGTGACTTATTAACACACATCCATTGTCATCTGATCCGTTTTTCTTTCAGCTTTTTGCTATAGTTTTTGCTTTTTGCAAAGAAACGAAGAATCAGCAGCAAAGAAACTTGTGAGATCAGGTGAAGATGTTTACCTGTTGATGGTTTAATTATCATCATGAAATAGCCTGATTCACTGATGTCTTTTGAATCTAGAAATTGTGTTGAACCATTACTATATTCATATCAAAAACCCTGTGTTACTGTTGCATGAGACCCAGCAATATTATAATAATCAAGCAGAAGACTTCAACAAACATGAACACGGAAATCTAATCTACCATGACAAACACAGACATCAACAATCAGCGTATGAATCTCAACAATGGTGACAATCAAAAGTACCTTGCTACAATGCATGCTGGGTACCAGCATAGTACAAAACTCCCAGCATGCATTGCATCATGAATAAATAATGCAGCTGAATTGTCCTATTATTTTGTTTAAATCTAAATATTTGCTTTTATTTTTTGCTGATGTTTTTGTTAGATTGCCAGTGATGTTGTGAATTGATCTAAATATTTTTGATTGTCACCATTTTTGAGATTCATGTGCTGATTGTTGATATCTGTGTGTGTCAGTGTAAGGCTTGTTTTTTGAGGTCATGTTTGTTTTAAGATTTAACTGATTATAATAGTGTTGGATCTCATGCTGTAGTAACAGGGTTTTAGATGTGAAAATATTAATGTAACAATCTATTTCAGGATGATTATAAGAACATCAACAGGTAACCATCATCACCTGATCTCATTTCACTTTAGCTTTCTTTTATGCTGTAAATGTGTTTAAAATGCTGTCACAGCAGTTAAAAAAAGACAAAATATACATTAAGAGTTAAGAGCCCCACTAATGGAAACACTAATCACTGTTATGGTGATTTCAAATGAAACAGAGTTAAACCTCTGTTCATTCTCAATAAAACTTCTGTAGACGTCTGACAGAAATAAAGTCAGTCTGGTTAGTAATAAGTGAAGCTGGTAATGCTGTTTGTGGATTTGAACACCTCTCTCCCACGGCAGGGACCACCCTCAGCATCCTGACGCCTGTGGCTTGACCGGCCGCCGAATACGCCTTACCCACTAAAGCTGATGTACTTCTAAGAGGCTTAGAGGGTAAAAGTGGTGCTTTAAAAGAAGATGCAGCTTCAGCAGAAAGATGACTCGCAAGCGCCTCTTCCGCTTTGGGCATCGCCCCATAACCATGAGATTTAGCCCCGACAATATTTGAATAAGTGGAAGTTTGAGGGCTAAAAACACGATAAGAGACTGGCTTTTTCCAAGATCTCGAAACCTCTGTGTGAAGAGGTTCACCGGCGTGGAGGTTGAGAACGGGAATGCAAAAATCTTTCATCTAATTTAGATTTTTCTCTAGACTCCTGCCTAACAGCTGGCCACTCAATGCTTAATTTAGAAACAGCACGAGTGAGCACCTCCATAAGCTCCTCACTTTCGGGAGAACGAGATGGCAAATCATCGATATCTCCCGCATATATATATATATATATATATATATATATATATATATATATATATATATATATATATATATAGTTTTTTGAAATAATGAAACTCCTGCTTAGTGACAGACAAAAACACTTGAGACAGATCCACATATAGCGCTTACTGAAGGCATAGAAGCTGTCGCGCTTGTGTTTTGGGGGTGCTTTATAGTTTCCTGGTCGATGACGTCACCTGCCTATGACGTTCCGTATCTCCATTGGACTGATTCCATACGTGCTTCATGACACACACACGCAGGGGCGTTCCGATAGCTTGACGCAGCTCGAGTTCCCTTGAAAGGGAACACATGATTGCATAACTGTAAGTGTTGGATGTAGCACTTAGGTTAAAGGCTGTAGATGCCATGCATTCTAGGCCATGTATCTTGTGTATACTGTGTAAACGTGTCTATGAGAAATTAGTTTGCCTCCTTGTACAGGAGCATAGGATTGCCATGTGGCTACAATGTGTTTTTACAGTGCATTTGAAATCTACAAAGAGAAACAACAAACGCACATCTCATTAATCCTGAAACAAAAACCCTTTCATATTCAAAGCTTTAGAGAACGCATACTTTTCCTCTCCATTCTATGGGAGCTGTTATGGCTACAAACATTTATAAATGGTTACGTTTGAATTAATTCTGAATTGTTCTACAATTATTTTCCCAATTAGAAACGGATTCGTATGTTAACGCAATTTTTGGATCAGATTGGTGACGACCAATATTCTACACAGATTCAAGTGTACTTGGTTTGCAAAGACGAGTTATTTCCGTCTAGAAGAGCAAAATGCTGTTTGACCGACCTAGATTCGGGTGCGTCTGCTTTGTCTATTTTGGTTTAGCGTTATTTCAGATAAGTGTGACGTGGGACACTGTAAGACTGGAAAATCTGGAAGGACTTTAAGAGACGGCCACTCTCTGAGAAAACAAAGGAAATTAACATTTGAACTCCCCCTCATGCACTATTGAGACGAAGGCCTCACCTCCCTCATCCTAATCTACATTTCTCTCCCCCATTCTTCATCCTGTGAAAGTGAAAGTGACACGTGATGGCCAAGTATGGTAGCCCATACTTGGAATTTGACCTCTGCATTTAACCCATCCAAGTAAGTGCACACACATTAGGAGCAGAGTAGTGAGCAGTGAACACACACACACACTGCAAACGTGGATACACACACCCGGAGCAGCGGGCAGCCTTGAGTGGCGCCCGGGGAGCGATTGGGGGTTAGGTACCTTGCTCAAGGAAACCTCAGTCATATTTCTGCCAGTACTGGAATCGAACCAGCAACCTTTGGGTCACCAGTCCAACTCTGTTACCATTAGGCCATGACTGCCCATCTCATCCTGGCAGAGATCTCCCAAACTCACATAAGAATCTAAATGGTTTAATGTGAATGATTATCACAGAGTATTTTCATGTTTGGTATTATTTAAAATGTCACAGTGCGACTGGTACAAATGTCCTATTTCCAAATAAGTAAAACAAAGGGTAATAAGGTTTTTGAGATTTTATGGATAACTAAATTATTGGAATCTCCTGGATAGATTTGCAAGCAAATCATGAAATGGAAAAAGCAAGTAAGCAAGAAAGTAATTAATTGATTTATGTGCTAGAAGAATAAGTGATGATTCAAAAACTTACTGGAAGATCCTTACAGGAGATCTCAGTCCAATGGCCAGGGATGACAGTCTGAGCAACCCTCCTATTAAGTGATTTTTAGAAATTGAGAAATTATTTTGAAATTCAAAATCAACAAAACACACCCCTATTCAAAAGGTCTCTCACCCCTATCTTTATAACTCCGCTGCTAAACTTACGAACACACTATACAACAGTCCCCCATTTTGATTGTGTACGCCCCTTACTGTTGATTGGTTATACGTGTTTTGGTACTTTCAACTTTAATAAACTTAAATGACCTCATATAATTCACATCAGACATCATTAACACAAGAACGTCACAAATGAAAAAAAAAGTGCTGAATGGTTTAGAACTGAACCACCATACAGCAGCTGAAAACATTTGAACAAGAACTGTTCAACTGGAACTTCTGAACATGAACTATTGAGCTATGTAAAAGACCTGTACCCTTGACTTTATCTCCCATCACTCAGACCACTTGCGCAGAGTGAATCAAGAAAAAACACGCAAAATCTGAAAATGGTTGTTAAAAAACACAGAATATAGAAATCAATTTGACATGGATAAAAATGTCTTGATGACTTACACAAAGCATCCAGTGTGACTTGATCCACGATGGAAATAGAATGCAGTCTTTTGTAGAAGCATCAACCTATCGCAAATAAATATAATACAAAATGGTGCACAATGTTTATTTTGCTCTGTGAAATCTTTTTGGCCGCTTTGAAAGAATGCTTACAACATATATGCCATGTAAAATGTCAATAGCAATAATACATCGAAACAGTCAATGAAATCCAAAGTATGTATGCTAAACAATAACAAATCATAACTACAATATTACACTGTTGAAAAAAATACATAATTGCTTACAGGGATATGTAACATGGGATCTGCAGAAAGTGGGGGAATCAGCGTTGCATTCACATAGCTGTTAGACGTCCAGACTTGGATGCCCTAATAACAGAAACATACACATTTCTTCATAATAGCTTTTTGCATTGTATTCAGGCTACAAGGCAAGCAATGAAATTGTACGTGCAATTTGCTGAGGTCTTCAATTTTCTTGAAACAGCAATTCAGAATCTGTTAAGATGTAACAGCTTCACTTAAAACCAGGAACATTTTTGAAAAGTAAACTGGATCAAAGACATTAAAGATGATCCTGACTGTTGCCTCCACATTGCGTTCCAATCATAGGCGCCGATACCGAGAATATACCGAGCACCCACGTGTGTGCCAGACTGCCAGTAGGCTACATTCATTTAAAATTAAACATTGCAGTTGGTGCTATGTGAAGCGTCTGTCACACTGTGATTGGTTATGTCGCTGTCAGTCGCCTGCTCCATATCATATCCACCAATCACAGCGTTTCTCGGATGAAAACGCCTCTGATCGCGGTTACATGTCAGTTAAACTTTTGATCTCCAATCCTGTTTGTATTTGTGAGAAGTGCCGCTGTCCTGAGCTATGGTCCTGATTTGAAAGATAGCCTACTTTACGGCTTTATTATCAAGTAAATGGGTGTGTGCGTTCGTGTCGGCGGCTGTCCATTTCCTAAAAGGAGTCGCACACCGGACGAGAAGCGCAGCGCCGTGCAGTGCCATGTCTTTTAAAATTCGAACACATTATTCTCTATGAGTGTAACTTACACACACCGGCGGCGGCCAGCTACGGCTATAGGACCTTGTTCAAAATCCTGCCGTGCCACAGAGCGCGATTTACATAGTTTTATATTAAATTAACATTTATTTGTCTCAAATTGTCGTTAATGTACTGACTTCAACCTGTGCTGCAATATACATTTATTTTACATTCATTTACAGAAATCAGCTGCTTGAATGAAAATTGATGATGTTATCGGATTTTCAGGTGATATTCTCAATTCATTCAGTTAACGGACGCCCGGTTGTATTTAATTGTACAGTAGCCTACAATCGTAACATAGTAGCCTACAGACATTATCTTAACTCCATAATGTCCTTAAACATAACATTACAATATTGCTGGCCATAAACTGACAAAGTACGCGTCCGGTGTGCGATAGGCTACCTCGAGTTGTCATAGACGCAGCGCTGCGCTTCTCGTTCGGTTCTGAAATGCAAAATTTTTTTGACTAGGCCTAACGTTACTTTTTTTTTTTTTTAAAGGGCGTGCGCCCATGAGCACCCACGGAGGAAAACATAAATCGGCGCCTATGGTTCCAAACCCAAGGTCTGAAAATCTTTTCGCATCAGGGTTGTAGAATAAACACGTGCCATGTGTTCACTCCCATTTTGCTTTGTGGCCAAAACACGTGTGAGCTAAAAAACATTATCAACATGCATTACAAAATGTTTCAGGCTACTCATTCCTCAATTTTTAAGATTTCAACCTTCATAGAGCAATCCCCTTTTCTTCGCTGAATGGTTGTTCCCAGCCGGTCTTGTTGGGCCTTACATCCTTCAGCCATGTCACAGACACCTTGTCTGTACTTGGCTCATCATCCATTTCGACTGTGCTTTTACTTAAAGCCCCTAGCAATAAAGCATGTGAGTGTCATCTAACCCTATTGTCAAATAACATTTCTGGAGAAGCCAAATAATGACATTAAATTGCATAATGAAAAATCAAGTTTACCTGCAAGTGCTTGGCCATGCTCATCCAGGACAACCTGAGTGCAACCAACAGCCTTGGTAAGCTGTTCTGTAAACCTAGTGTTAATCGCAACGTTGTAGTGGTGCAGCCGGTTTCGCATAAGAAACAAGTGATTTGTTGGCTTCATAACATTTAGGAAGTAATAGTTTTTTCTCATTTGAGAAAACAACTGCTCCGCACACTGAGAATTAACTCTTTCAGCCAACTCAGGCACAAGCTGTGTTTTACGAAGTTTTTCACGGGGATCCTTTGTGTTGTTTTCATGGATTCTGTCAGAAAGTACATAGTGATCAGATGAGCCAGTTAATGGATGCCCATTCACATCAACAGGCGTTTTCTTCTCTTTGAGCCATTCCAATGAAATTTTAAGTCTTCCCTCTTCTGCTGCTGAAATATTGCCATCATTTGGCTCCAAAAGCCGACCCTTATGTGGGCTGAAGGGAATCATGTTTGGATTACGGAGATTTGCATGAGTGGAAAGTCCTCTTGCAAAGTCATAAATGGTTACGTTGGGAAGGTGTTTCCAGGACAGCAAAATGTCAGTGAAGTCCCTTTCAGCTTTCAGCAGGACTTTAATGCTGTTAACGACACCGCAGGGGCACATAACAACTGCCCAGCCACCTAAGTGATGGATTGTTTAAAATTAATCATTAATTAATTTATGCACTTAAAGTAAAAAAATAAAGAAATGTGTCTTTTCTATTATAAATTAAGATATATCTGTGCATACAAACCTGATGTATGGAGGACCAACTCTACCATATTTAAAAATAAATACAGAAATAAATAAATGCTCAATAAATAAATAAGCATACAATTAATTGCCCCAAAAAATACAATAAACAAATAAATGTAGGTAGAAATTAAATTGTACAGTGAGACATAAATGTATATATCTCTTTTAATTAGCTTCTTTATTTATTCACCTTTGTAATAATTACCTCATTTATTCATTGTCCGTTATAATCTTCAACTTTATTTATTAATTACTTATTTTTAAAGTATTTATTCATGTGCATGTTATAATAGTTTTGTCTGTTTTATTCTTCCTTTGTATTTTTTTACCCTATTTATTTCTTCAATGCTATTTATTTCTGCCTGTCGTTTTTACATTTCTGTATGCATTTCTGACTCATTATGCAAATGAGGAGGGGCTGTGTCTTAAGGGGTCAACTTCTGCCCATTGGTTGGTTAGCATTTTACTGCATCGGTCGAATCTACATGCCACCGGCCACAGTCACAACAAAGATGGCTACCTACGATGAAGTTGTCAGTGAGCTGAGCCATTTAGCAACTGTTTTTGAAAACAATGCTAACGTTTGTATTGATTTTATTATTTTTCGTTTGGATGCTCTGACAGAACGTGTGTTTCAGTTAGCGGCACACATGGACACAGATGTCGACAATGTAGTTTTTCAGAATCTGGAGGAAGCGGCCCATCTTCTTAACTCGGTCGCTAACGTTAATCCCACACCTGGGATAGCTGGTCGCCCTGCTTATATGCTGCCTGTGGACGCCGTGGAAGGACTTTTACATGCGGGTTTGCCTGTGGGTGCCATTGCAAGGCTTTTTGGAGTCAGCGAAACAACAGTTTGTCGTCGGATGGCAGAGAATGAAATAAGTTGAGTGTACCATTACATGTGATGCCAATAGAACCAGTGTGTGTAACGTTACCAAATCACAAGAATGACACAGGAGAAAGACAAACCCTTCCTAGCTTGTGTTAAAACGGTGACGAGTCTGCTTACAGACTGGAGGTTGAACAGCTGGCTGCCTGGTGCAGTTATAACAACCTTGAGCTGAACACGCTCAAAACAGTGGAGATGATCGTGGACTTCAGGAGGAACAGCCCAGCACTCCCCCCACTCACCATCATGAACAGCACTGTGGAAGCAGTGGAGTCATTCAGGTTCCTGGGCACTATCATCTCTCAGGACCTGAAGTGGGACAATCACATTGACTCCACTGTGAAAAAGGCCCAGCAGAGACTGTACTTCCTTCGCCAGCTGAGGAAGTTCAACCTGCCACAGGATCTGCTGATTCAGTTCTACTCAGCCGTCATTGAGTCTGTCTTGTGCGCTTCCATCACTGTCTGGTTTGGTTCAGCTACCAAATCAGACATCAGGAGACTACAACGGACAGTCCGGACTGCGGAGAGGATCATTGGTGCCCCCCTGCCAAACCTCCAGGACCTGTACTCTTCCAGAGTGAGGAAGAGAGCAGGTAAAATCATCACAGACTCCACTCACCCTGGACACCACCTGTTTGAACTGTTACCGTCAAGACGGAGACTCAGATCACTGGCCACAAGAACATCTCGGCACAGGAACAGTTTCTTCCCACAGGCCATTTCCCTCCTGAACAGTTAACACTCCTCCCAAGGCATATGCCTGTAAGTGCAATACTCCCACTGTTTAGTGCAATATCCTACAACTCAGGTGATACTTATATGTAGATTTTATTTATTTATAATATTCAAAACACTGTAAATAGGTTCATAATCTGTAAATCTGAAAATGTCTATTCTGACTAAACCAAACTGTGATAGTTTTATTCTCATATATTTATATTTTTATTTTTATTTTTTTTATTCTTATAATTTGTAGTATTATGTTTCATGTTTCATGTTGTATTTGTATTTGTATAGTCCACTGGAAGCCTCAGTACCAAAACAAATTCCTTGTGTGTGCAAGCACGCTTGGCAATAAAGCTCTTTCTGATTCTGATTCTGATTCTGAATTTACAAAGTTATGGAACTAAACAAGAATGCATAGAAAGTAACGTTAAGTCGCACACACAGTGACTTCAGACTCCACTTTAGAACTCCTGCCCCCCCCCCCCCCCCTTTTCAGACTCCTCAAAAGACTTCAGACTCGACTCGGACTCGAGGTGCGGGACTCGTGATCAATGTTTATTTTTAGGAAGCGTCTGATGAGCTTCCTCCGTAACATGTAGTATCTGCTGCACGCGGCTGCACGTGAGTGAGAGTTGACAACAAACACCGGCAGCTGCTCCACCATTCATCATAAACTTTGGCTTTAAAACGTCACACAACAAGCCCCAAACAAAGAAACGCTGAACCGACGCAAAATAGGTTAGTAACCTGTCGTGAGTAAACATGTTTAGCTTAGCATTGGCCATCTGCCATCTGGAGTCTGAAGTCTTTTGAGGAGAGTCTAAAGTGGAGTTTGAAGTCACTGTGTGTGCGACTTAGCGTTACTTTCTATGCATTCTTGTTTAGTTCCATAACTTTGTAAATTAACACAATCTAGGAAGGGTTTGTCTTTCTCCTGTGTCATTCTTGTGATTTGGTAACGTTACACACACTGGTTCTATTGGCATCACATGTAATGAATGGTACACTCACCTTATGTCATTCTCTGCCATCCGACGACGAACTGTTGTTTCGCTGACTCCAAAAAGCCTTGCAATGGCACCCACAGGCAAACCCGCATGTAAAAGTCCTTCCACGGCGTCCACAGGCAGCATATAAGCAGGGCGACCAGCTATCCCAGGTGTGTGATTAACGTTAGCGACCGAGTTAAGAAGATGGGCCGCTTCCTCCAGATTCTGAAAAACTACATTGTCGACATCTGTGTCCATGTGTGCCTCTAACTGAAACACACGTTCTGTCAGAGCGTCCAAATGAAAAATAATAGAATCAATACAAACGTTAGCATTGTTTTCAAAAACAGTTGCTAAATGGCTCAGCTCACTGACAACTTCATCGTAGGTAGCCATCTTTGTTGTGACTGTGGCCGGTGGCATGTAGATTCGACCGATGCAGTAAAATGCTAACCAACCAATGGGCAGAAGTTGACCCCTTAAGACACAGCCCCTCCTCATTTGCATAATGAGTCAGAAATGCATACAGAAATGTAAAAACGACAGGCAGAAATAAATAGCATTGAAGCAATAAATAGGGTAAAAAAATACAAAGGAAGAATAAAACAGACAAAAATATTATAACATGCACATAAATAAATACTTAAAAAAATATGTAATTAATAAATAAAGTTGAAGATTATAACGGACAATAAATAAATGAGGTAATTATTACAAAGGTGAATAAATAAAGAAGCTAATTAAAAGAGATATATACATTTATGTCTCACTGTATAATTAATTTCTACCTACATTTATTTGTTTATTGTATTTTTTGGGGCAATTAATTGTATGCTTATTTATTTATTGAGCATTTATTTATTTCTGTATTTATTTTTAAATATGGTAGAGTTGGTCCTCCATACTGATGCACCCCAAACCTTTTGAAAAATTTTGTCATATGATCTGTTTTGCATTTCACTCCTCAGTCTCATTATGAGGTCCATCTTTGATCCCTTGTTATCTGACCCTCATGATGCACATAAATGTCGGACAGCAGCCACCTATGAATTAAAACAACAACAAAAAAACTCAGAATTTATTAGAAATAAACAATTACAATAGAATACTGTTACAAAATGGTAAACAAAACAACACTACACCTTCAGTGACATGAGCTCATCAATAAGCCTTTCCTCAGTTACTGGAACTTCAGATGCAGGATTAGGATTTAATGAATGTACTTTCTCCCATTCTGTATTTAAGACAGAGCCAGACTTCCTAGTATTCGGTCCAATCCAGGGAGCCCAAATGTGATAACTTGGTTTGACTGCAAAAGGATTGGGGCTTCCAGCTGCAAAAACAAAACAAAACAAAAAAACAAGTCATAATGTTGTTGCCAGTGATAACGTCCTGGTTGTGTATGGGATCACGCCAGGGAGCCTATTGTCTTCGAGTATTATTGAACGAGCCAATACACATTGGCGTGCGAGATCTGCATCTCACACTCCGACCCGCAGCGCGGGTATAAATACGGAAGTGGTTGCATGCCTCATTTGCTTTTCGCTGAGGAGCCGAGCGTAACTCGGAGTCAGCGGTGGTCCAGCGGTAGTGGCAAGGGGACTACGTCCGCCGTTCCCTCCTTCAGGGAACGGTGGGTTGCATACGCAACCAGGACGTTCCCTTTCAGTCGATAACGTCGGACGTAGTCGATGTCGACTGAAATGGGATCACCCTTTGAACACGCCACTAACGCTGCCACCTTCCAGTGCCTAGACAAAAGCCTTCTGATCCTCCCGACGTTTTAGCGGAAAAGGACAGGGCTAAGGCCAGGAAGTCGCTGCTGTTCCACAAGACCCACTCAGATAGACTTGGTTACACTGGGAAAGCGTGCCCAACATCGGAAGGAAGGGACGCTGCGGAAGCCCAACCAACCCCGAAAAAAAAGTGGGGGGATACGCATATGAACTGGGCGGAGGACCGGGCAGTATAACATATGGAGTATCACTGGGGTGGCTCCAGCCTAGAGAGGGGGGAGACAACACCGATTTAAAGTGACGGCAGGACTCTGCCAAGGGAAAGACACGGGCTCACCTTGGGAAGCCGTATCGTGGAAGAATACACATATGGGGTCGCCGTAGGGACCGCAACATATGGACCCAGCCTAACAAGGGGTTCCACACTGCATACGAGTGGTAGGCATAACACCGGACGTTCCGCCACGTCCGACGTTGGAGGGGTGCGGAGGAGCTCAACAGGTTCCGGATAAGGGAATTCAACTGGAGCAGAAATGGCGCACGTATCCGGTCCGTAGGAGGGGAATGGCACAGCAAGCCGACACTGAACCGGGGCTCACGGTGTTACTGGCTTCTATGAGAAGAGAGCACACGGGAAGCAACCGGTTCGACACGTAGGCTATAGAATCTAGCAAACGTATTAGGTGTCGCCCAGCCCGCAGCTCTACAGACATCTGTCAGCGAGGCACCCTGCGCATCCACTATCCAGTGGGCCAACCTCTGCTTGGAGACAGCCTTTCCCTTCCGCTGATCTCCGTAACAGATGAAGAGCTGCTCTGAGGTCCTAAAGCTTTGCGTTCTGTCCACGTATAAGCGCAGAGCGCGAACGGGGCAGAGAAAACCCAGGGCTGGGTCTGCCTCCTCCGGGGGCAGCGCTTGCAGGTTCACCACCTGGTCCCGAAAGGGGGTGGTAGGAACCTTGGGCACATATCCAGGCCGGGGTCTCAGGACAACGTGAGAGTTAGCCGGCCCGAATTCCAGGCACGATTCGCTGACCGAAAATGCGTGCAGGTCCCCTACCCTCTTGATGGAGGCCAAAGCAAGCAGGAGGACTGTCTTTTGGGACAGAATTTTTAACTCTGCTACCTGCAAAGGCTCGAAGGGCGGTCTCTGCAGTGCGGTTAGCACCAGAGATAAGTCCCAAGAGGGTATAGAGGGGGGGCGAGGCGGATTCAATCTCCTCGCTCCCCTCAGGAACCTGACGATCAGATCGTGCTTCCCCAGGGATTTCCCGTCTACTGCATCGTGATGTGCGGCAACAGCGGCAACATACACTTTGAGGGTGGAGGGGGACAGCCGACGCTGCAAAGCCTCTTGCAGGAAAGAAAGCACGGAAATGATCGAACACCTTCGGGGGTCTTCTCTGTGAGAAGCACACCACTAAACGAACAGGTTCCACTTCAGGGAGTAAGCAAGCCTCGTAGAGGGAGCTCTCGCTGAAGTGATGGTATCTACGACTGCCTGTGGTAGATTACCTAGAACCTCCGCGTCCCGTCCAGGGACCACACATGGAGTCTCCAACAGAGAGCAGGTCCTCTCTCAGAGGAATGGGCCAGGGAGGAGCTGTCGAGAGGAGAAAAAGTTCGGGGAACCAGGTTCGGTTGGGCCAATAAGGGGCAACTAGCAAAACCTGCTCCTCTTCCTCCCTGATTTTGCACAGGAGTTGTGCCATCAGGCTCACTGGGGGAAACGCATACTTGCGGAGGCCCCGGGGCCAGCTGTGAGCCAGTGCATCCGTACCGAGGGTCCCCTCGGTGCAGGAATAAAACAACTGGCAATGGGACGAGTCCGGAGAGGCAAACAGATCTATCTATGCTGCCCCGAAGTGGTCCCAAATCAGCTGGACCGCCCGGGGATGGAGTCGCCGTTCCCCGGAGGCCACAATCTGTCGTGACAGCGTGCTGTAAGCCCAAACACGTGATACAACAATTGTGACCATCAGAGAGAGACAGGGACGACCGCACCCAGAAACGCACGGGCGGAATGACAGCTTGAAAAAGACGCAAACGCACCCGTGTTGCTCTTTTAGGAAGTGAAAAACTCTCACCAGTGCTGGAGCACACAGGGGAATGACCGCGGCAACACTAACACAGGAATGGTGCACCCTGTGTTAGTGAAGCACTCACTTTCTCGCCCTCAACCGACCGTCAGACAAACAAACACAAACAGAAACTTGGTTGCTGTGAGAACAGCAGTTGAGAGCTTGAAGCTCGCGATCACCGCTGCACTTGCGCTGCAAACACCGACACCAGGAGAGACTTCCCAAAGAAGCCCCGACACACTCGCTCGTTGTACAACAACACTCTTCAGATCCAGACATGAAGCTCGGCTCCGAAGCGAAAGGCAAATGGTGCGTGCATCCACTTCCGTATTTATACCTGCGCTGCGGGGCGGAGTGTGAGATGTAGATCTCGCACGCCAATGTGTATTGCCTCGTTCAATAATACTCGAAGACAATAGGCTCCCTGGCGTGATCCCATTTCAGTCGACGTCGACTACGTCCGACGTTATCGACTGAAAGGGAACTCAACTTTTATCTCTAAAGTTTAACAAAATAAAGTTATACATAAATATAAATAAATTAATATGTAATAACATAATGTCATGGGGTACACTCATAGCAGGTGTTTCTGGGATATTTTCTCCAATTTGTGTGTGTGCATGTTGCATTCATGTGTAATGTCTCCCAGTGTAAAAGTTTAGGCATAATACAAGATAAAACAAATACCCGTTTCTGTGTAGTACTTTGATCCAAATGAATAAAATAACTTACTCTCCACAAGACCTCTTGCAATAATCTCCAATCACAGTGAATTCCAAAAAGCCTCCGCATCCACCTTTCCATCAAAGTTTGCTGGTGGTTCTTCTATTTCACTGACTAAACAAAATAAAATTACAAATACAGTGCCAAGTCAAAACTTATGAAACATCACAATTTTTAATGCTTTGAAGGAAGTCTCTTATGATCATCAAGTCTGCATTTATTGAAACAGAAATTACAATTTAAAATTAATTATGGAATTCTATTTTAATATATTATCAAAAATAATTTATTTCTGTGATGCAAAACAATTTTCAGTGATGGTCATCAGTGTCACATGATCTTATTCTAATTTATTATGACTTATCAATGTGGAAATATTTTTTATAACCTGTGATACTTTTCAGGATTATTTGATGAATAAAAGACAGTTCAACTTAAAACTTCAATTGATGATTGATTCTAATAAGTTACATGCAAGTCAGGATTATTCAAAATTCTAATTAGATCTGTATCATATACCTGGCATGCTAAAAGCTGCTTTTCGATGAGCATCCATGATAACAACAGATGGATGGAATCCACACTTTAAGCAGGAAAACTGGTAGCCGTGATCAGTTAATGCTTCAAAGTGCAAATACGCACAAAGAACTGTTTTACTTGGGTAAACCAAGACGACTAATGCATTTATAGAACAACCTTCTGTGTTCCGCGTCTTTTCAGTATGCGGTGGTTTCAGCTGTCTGCCTATTATTGTGCTTGTGCACTTCGCTCGTCCCACAGATTTATTCCGGACTCTGTGATTGTATTTGTATAACCTGCTTGTAAAAGCTGGTCTGATGTTGTATGCACCAGCACTTCTTGCTTCCTTATGTTGTATGCACCAATATACCCTTGTTGCTTCATTATTATCACTCCCTGTGATACACTGTTAACCCGTGCTGTAAAAAAAGGCCAAATTCTGACAATATCATATCATTTTCCATTAAAAGAGTAATATACCATATAATACAAAAATAGCCTACAGGAATATACTGTAAATTAACAGTTCTCAAAATCGATACTCAGCGGCTGTTTTCCCAATCACACCCTATACCCTCATTCACTATTCCCTACATTAGTTCACTAATATAGTCCACTTGACAGAGTGAATGAAAGGAAATGAGTAAATTGAGACACTGATGAACACCTGATAAGCAGAATCACTGAAGGACAGAGAAACAAGAACAGAAAAAAGAGAAACACAAGATCTACAACTGACTTCCAGCCACACTGAGTGTGAAACCAGTTTACAAACCAGTTTAACATTATTACTTTCATTCATGTACAAAAGTTCTTGTCGAGAATTAACAGATATTTAGTTGTTTATGTTTTATTAAAAATATTTAAATTTGTAGTCACCATGATGGAGATCAGTATTTGCTTTAGTTGGGTTCTTGACTTTTTAACCTTAGCTTCTTTCTGGTTGTTATAACTGTGAGTTTTTAAAACACATTTGTTAAGGCAAAAGCGTCCTGGACATGTCTGATGTGCTGATTTCATCTGTGAATTCTGCGACAAGAAATCCAGCAAAATATATGTACACAGTTATTCTTTAAGATATTGAAATCAGATTGAAACATTTTGAGACAAACACATACATCAACAATCAGCATATGAATCTCAACAATGGTGACAATCAAAAATTTTATGTCGCAATGCATGCTGGGTACCAGGATAGTATATTAAAGTTCCCAGCATGCACTGCTGCATGAATAAAAAAAAAATATATATATTACCAACATTGTTGAGATTAATGTGCTGATTTTTTATATCTCTGGGTAGCGGATTTTGTCTCACGCCACAAGGAAACTCCACGACACCACTGGTTTCGGTGGACCACGTCTACAGTTTATTGACAGAGGACAGACAATTAACACACACGCCTTCAAGGTTGACTCTTTTCCAGCTGACTCTCTCCAGTCACAGGCTGTTCTGAGAGCAGTTTTTACAATAAAGTCTTGTATTACAACAATTACTTTCTTTCTGCGTCTCATTTATGACAATTCACATTCACACAAATCAAATTAAAGCAATTAAATTCCATCAAAAGTACATATTTTTACATTAATATTATAGCAGTAGCCTATGTCTCAATTTGTCAGATCGTATAGTGGTTTATTTCCTTATTGTTGTTGTTAAACATACCTGCAGTTTATTGACAGAGGACAGACAATTAACACACACGCCTTCAAGGTCTTGCGGTAAAATTGGTTTTATGTTCGCACATTCGTGGACTTCCGCGTTCAATAACTCGTGAACTAAACGTTGTTACTACACAAATAACACCTTACACATATAACTACACACATAACACCAGCAATTACAACCTAATTTTCCTCAAAACGAGCTTTCCTTCGAAGTGGACAAAATACATTGATCTCTATGCGCAGGCTGCTGAGAAGGCACCGTCTGCAAAGTGCAAAACCTGAAAAGTGCTACAACAACTTCACTGTAATTCTCTTTATTGTTGCCAACAATGTGATGCCAGATCATGCATCACTGCTGTCCCGCTGGTTATATAACAACACTTTGTTTTTTTTAATTGTATAATTGTATAACAATGTGTGATCTGAATTTGGCAACAATACAAAAATAAAATAAAAATTCCCCCAAAGTAAGTGTTGTAGTATACCATCAGGACAGCAGTGATGTGTGAATTGAATTTAGTGACACTATAGTGTGTTTTTTTGACTGTTACTGAATGGTCCCTTCGGATCTGTCTCTCAGCCGCCTGCGCATAAAAAGATCAATGTATATTTTCCACTGCGAAGGAAAGCTCGTTTTGAGGAAAATAATTAAACATTATTACAACAATGTTATGATTAGCTCACAAGTTATTGATCTGTGAAGTTCTAATCTGTGAATTTATTGCCAACTTTACTCAACTATCACACTTCATGTACTGCAGCAATAGTGCACTTTTAACAAATTTTGGAGCTGTTTGTTCCACTATATAAGATTTTTGAGGTGCATATATTTCTGCATTTCACAGTCAACTAAATGCAATAAATATGCCAATCCCCATGGTGTAATGTGTTCTTTTGAGAGTGCTTAAAAAGTGTTTAACTTGGGTAACCACTCCACTGAAAAGCTATTGAAAGTTATTGAAATGTTAAGGCAGGTAGGATCATGTAGGACCTTCAGTGCCACATACATGGACAGCGCCATGTCACACGAACATAGTCGAGTTTTCCTAAAAAGTAAATTTGCCAAGTGGGGTAAAGTTAGTTTTAGGTTTGATATTTGTTAAATATTCACCTACACAGCAAAAACTCCAGTTAAATTAACTCTCCTGGGAGTTTATATGACTCCACACTCAAGAGTGTTCAATTAACACTGAAGCAGTGTTAAGGTTAAAGAGATAATAAAGTGATTAATTGAGTGATGATTGACCATTATTGAAGACAGCTGATGTTAACAAGCAGAATCACTGAAGGAGAATCAAAATCAAAAGTTTAAGTCACCATTATGCTGATCAGTGTTTGCGTCGGTTGGGCTCTTGACCCTTAATTTTTTAACATTAGATTTTGTTTGGCTGTTGTACCTGAGTTATGATTTGCCAGATGAACAAAAAGAAAATGTGATCAGGTGGTGTTGGTTGTGTTTTAACAAAATCATAATTTGACCTGTATCACTGAACTAAATTAGAGCCTAATCTCTGACTTTAATGTATATTCTTGATTACAGCATCACAGTGATGCTATAGCATAAGATCCAGAATTTTCTATATAATTCAAATGATTTCTTAAAAGTTGTTCTGAAAAATAATAGTGTTTTAGGCACACACAGACATCAATAATCAGTGTATGAATCTCAACAATGGTGAGAAACAGAATATTCAATTAGGAAAAGGAAATAACTAGGACAATTCAGATCATAATTTAGTCATACCGCAATGCATGATGGGAGCCAGGAATGAGTTTTGATTGGTGGCACCCAGAATGCATTGCATCATGCTTTACTATTGTCACCATTGTTGAGATTCACAGTCTGATCATTGATGTCAGTGTGTCTAAATAAATAAAAAACTTTTCAGTATTTTGATAAGGAAAATTTTTAAGAAATATTTTGGATTATATGGAAAATGTTGAAAACCGTTTGCTATAGAATCACAGGGCTGTTGTAATCAACAAGGTAAACCTAACTCTTTAAATGAGTTTAGTGATTCTGGTCAAACAAGGATAATGTTAAAATAGGGCTGGGCGATATATCGCACGATATTGTTATGCGCATCTCATCATTAAAGCCGGTTCCTTGATTAGTAGTAAATCGCCTTCACCTGCTTTCAGATGGAGCGGCATTTACTACAAAGAGCCGTAGTTAACTGACAAGCTGAGCCATATCGCATCAATATCGCGGACGTATCGCGAGCGATAATTAATGCGATATGGCTCAGCTTGTCAGTTAACTACGGCTCTTTGTACACAGCAAAAACTCCAGTGTTAAATTAACACTCCTGGGAGTGTATATGAGTCCACTCAAGAATGTTGAAGTTAATGAGATAATTAAGTGATTAATTGAGTGATGATTGAGCATTGATGAAGACACCTGATGTTAACAAGCAGAATCACTGAAGGAGAAAATCTAAAATTGTAAGCCATCGTTATGGCGATCATTGGTTGCTTTAGTTGGGCTCTTGACCCTTATATTATTAACTTTAATTTTTGTTTGGCTGATGTATCTGAGTTATAACTGCCAGATGAACAGAGAAAAAGTGATCTGGTGGTGTTGGTTATATTATGACAATCATCATTTGAACTTTATGATTTTGATTTATGTTGTTGGTTACAGCATAACTGTGATTCTGAATAAATATCCAGAATTTTAGCTATAATAAAAAGATTTCTTAAAAGTTGTTTCTAAAAAAAAAAATCTTTCTTATAGGCACTCACATACTTCAAGATTCAGTCTATGCATCTCAACAATGGTGACAAACAGAATATTCAATTAGGAAAAGTAAATTACATAGAAAATTCAGATCATAATTTATTCATATCGCAATGCATGATGGGAGCCATTAATGAGTTGTGATTGGTGGCAGCCACTGCAACATGCATTATTATTGTCACCATTGTTGAGTTTCACAGGCTGATTATTGATGTCAGTGTTTCTAAATAAATTTATTCGAAAGTGTTTTGATCAGAACAATGTTTATTAAATTTTTTGGATTGTAAGAAACATACCTATATTCATATATGCTGTAGAATCAAGAAGTTATTACCAACAAGTTAATCCAAACTATCTCAATAAGATGCATTTTTCAGATCACAGCATGATGTTGCCAGAACATAACCAACACTATAAGATCAAACTGTTTTTTTTTTGTTCATTTGACTGTCATAAAAAAAAAACAGCAGACAAACAATTTTAAAGTGAATGTATAAAGGTTAAGAACCCAACTAAAGCAAACACTTATCGCCATAACGGTGGCTTACAATTTGCGATTTTCTCCTTCAGTGATTCTGCTTGTTAACATCAGGTGTCTTCAATAATGCTCAAACATCACTAAATTAATCACTTAATTATCTCATTAACTTTAACACTCTTGAGTGTTAATTTAACACTGGAGTTTGTGCTGTGTAGTAAATGCCGCTCCATCTGAAAGCAGGTGATGGCGATTTACTACTAATCAAGGAACCGGCTTTACTGACTAGATGCGCATAACAATATTGTGCGATACATCGCCCAGCCCTATGTTAAAACATAACCAACATCACCTGATCACATTTTCTCTTAGCTCATCTGTTAGTTATAATTCAGTCAAATAACAGCCAAGCTAAAATGGATGTTAACAGTAAAAGGGTCAAGAGCCCAACAAAGTCAAACACTGATCACCATAATGGTGGTTTAAAAATATTTTATCCTTCAGTGATTCTGCTTTTTAACTTCAGGTGTCTTAAATAATTGTCAATCATCACTCAATGAATCCCTTAATTATCTCATTAACTTTAACGCTCTTGAGTGTTAATTTAACACTCATATTTTAACACTTTAACACTCTTGAGTGTGGAGCCATATAAACTCCCAGGAGAGTTAAAAGTTAACACAGTTACAGTTAACACTGGAGTTTTTGTTGTGTAGGCTGCTTTAGGGACCTTCTGTACATACAGTACACAAGTATTTTTATTTAAAACTTACAGAAATTCAGGGATGTTCCAAATGTTTTAAGTGTGTTCATAATGACCAGACTGACTTATTAAAGGTGACATTTTGACAATACCTCCCGTACACAGCAAAATCCCCAGTGTTAAATGAACACTCCTGGTGTACATATAGGTCCAACTACAGGGTGTTAAAAATGAACACTGAAGCAGTGTTGAAGTTAATGATATAATTAAGTGATTAATTAAGTGATGATTGGCCATTAGTGGTGACACCTAATGTTAATAAGCAGAATCATTGAAGGAAAGAGAAACAACAAGAATGGAATAAAGAGAAACACAAGAACTACTGACTTCGAACCTTTACACATTATTGCACTTATTATTACCAGTGTGACTTTATTTCTGTCATACATCTACAAAAAGTTATTGAGAATCAACAGAAGTTTAGACGGCAATGTTTTATGGAATTTTTCATTTCAAGCCACCATAATGGTGGTCAGTGTTTGTTTTAGTTGGGCTCTTGAACCTTTTCATTTTTTATTGTTAGTTTTTCTCTGGCTGCTCCAACATTGTGTTTATAAAGCACATTTGTTATTCCATGAGAAACCTGCTAACAATATGTTGTGATGATGACATTATCATCATGTAGTGACCTGATTCACTACATGGCTTGGCCTACCACGGTGCTTCTCAGCTGCTGGCCTGTATGGATGGAACTCACTCCAGCTACCCTTGAAATCCATCACCCTGGGCTATAGGCAGGAGAAGGCAAGGCTGGTAATGGAATTAAGGGACTCCTCTGACAGGACAGTGGCTGATGCAAATGCCAGAGTTGAGACTGGAATGATTGTGGAGGGCGGAGTGGAGGGCCAAGGAGGAGGTGGAGAAGGTGATGGGAAGACTGCAACATCAACAAGTCGTGGGCATGGTCCAGACAGGACGGGCAGGTCTGGGATGGAGCAAGCCACCCATCCCATGGTCCAAGGCAAGCAGGAAGGAGAGGAAGGACCTTGTTGTTGCAGAGGTCACCAGGATTGAGCAGGAGGAGATCAGAGTGAGGTCTGTAGTACAGGGGCAGCAGGGGCGGTGGACAACTTGGGAGGGTGTCACGAGCCGAGCAATCAGCTGGCCAGAGCTCTGGAAACTGCCGCAGGCTCGGCTCAGTTTCCTCATTAGGGCAACGTACGACACCCTCCCGAGCCCTAAAAACCTCCACCAATGGCTTGGAACAGAGCAATCCTGTGTAGGGTATGAGCGCAGAATCATGGAGTCAGCATTCCTTAACACAATAAACACACGTTAACAGGGGTTTCTAAAGCCCCAACCTATGACTCTTCCAATTCTAAATCTTCCGTTAGCGCCAGCCAGTCTGGAGGGTAGATTAGTTTGTGACACCTTTACAGCGTAATGAGTCCCCACAGAGATCCTCGCGCGATCCTGATTTGTTCGCGAGCCAACATCCAAGAAGACCGTTATCTCCAAACCCCCCCCCCCCCCCCCCCAGCGAGGAAGGAATGCCAGATGCGCAAATGGACAACACACACACACACACACACACA
The DNA here is from genome assembly GCF_051911475.1 of Siphateles boraxobius. Taxonomy (NCBI): domain Eukaryota; kingdom Metazoa; phylum Chordata; class Actinopteri; order Cypriniformes; family Leuciscidae; genus Siphateles; species Siphateles boraxobius. The sequence goes on along the minus strand of NW_027509108.1, from coordinate 981,944 downwards.
CACACATATATGCATCTATAACATTAAAACCCAGAAATGAGTGATTATGAAATGTAAACATGATGTATTCCTGCATGTTTGAAGTTTATACTGTATCCTGTCTATCTAGGACTGTTAGTTATGTAGTTGAACCTTGCGGACTTCTATAAAGGTCTAAGAGTTTATATATATCCTTGTATGCGTAACAAACACGGAGTGATTGGTATTAAACGAAATCGCTCAACTTGCTCGAGCCAAATATATGTAAGAAGTTAATGAAAAATATAGTTTACTATGTTTTCCATCTTTGGAGTGAAAAGAGACCAAAACTAACATCACTGGTGTTCTTAGATAACGGTGTTTACGACCCAAAGGAATGTTCACAGAACTGCCACCCTCTCTGAATTCTAACCAAGGAGGAGAAATGAATCCTGTATTCATATATATACAGTATATGCTATTATATATCCACTTGAGAATTTTATGAACAATGTATCTAAGTTCCCTATTTCATGAGTTGCCTTTTTGTGGTTTGGTCTATGTTTCTCGACAACTCTAATGCGATACTGTTTTAAACTTGGCCAACTAATGTTTAACCAAATCCATTTGTGGCAAGTTTGGTCTTGATAAACTCCAATCTTCATTCCCCATTTGTTAATTGACATTACATTTTGCTAAACTTGTGACACATTAGTATTATAAGAATTGTGAAGATTCTGCTCTTAAACACCCTAATTTCGTCGGTTTCAAATGTCTCTCTCTTAGACAAAGAGCAATAAAAACCAAAGTCCCACCTGTGAAATTCCAACCCTCTAATTGGCCAAGTCAACAGGAAGAGGCCGGATTTCTCCAAGGTGATAAATGACGCTTCCCCCCTCCGCTCGTCTCTCTGTTACTTTTGACTGTCAAAATGTAGGGTCTCGCCTCCGGGCGAGCTCTTCGCCTTTCTTTTATTTGTTTCTAGTTTAGTTTGTGTTTTTCAGTCTTAGATAAGTCTCCGTGTTTAATTCCAATCGACGAGTGAAAAGAACACCGTGTGACATATCTCTTCAGCAAATCCATCTACAAGGGACCTTTAAACGAGCGCGCGCTCGTTTTGAAGGAGAAACACGCGCACGTGACCACGTGGCGAGAGACGCACACACGCTTCTTCACCAGCCATGCGAAGATGTGACGTTAACTCCGCGTGATTTCCCCGTAGAGATCTTTATTTCTTTTCTTTGTTAGTCAAAGTTTTGTTTTCCGTAGTCGACTCTGTTCACTTCCACAAAGTGAAACAAACTTAGCCGAACTATTTTCCTTTGGTAATGTTACCCCAAAGACTTGGAAACTCCGTTCAACGCGCGCCAAGCAGCACCCAGTGACGCTTCCTAAAGGACTCCGCTCACGCACGCGCAGGAATGCCGCGACACAGAGAGACCCAGAAACTTAAGTATATCTCTTTATAGAGCTTCTAAGAAACATTAAGATGATGTTTTTGTGTTGTCACAGGCAGGGGACTGTCAGGGGAATGTTGCCAATGCTCTCTCTCTCTCTCTCTCTCTCTCTCTCTCTCTCTCTCTCTCTCTCTGTCCCTTCCCCTCTCACACGTGTTTCCATTGTCCACACTCTATGCATTTCTCGTTCATCGATGCCTTATCGTGTATTGTTGTTTATTATGTTTGTAAATAAATATATCCCATGTAACCGTAGTAAATACATAAGTAGTTCTGCCTTATTAAATTCATTATATTCATCTGATTGATGTACTGCCTTTTTGCTCATTTAAGTCCCTTAAGTGCCAAAAGATCTTATAGCAACAAGCTTACAAATTAAAGATACTTTAAAGAGTATGTGTTTATAGGGCAGGAAACCCAATTCTTGTGGCCACAGAATTGCTTTTCCTGAAATCCTATAAAGTAAGATGATATTGTGGATTCCCACAGATATTATTCTGACAATTGAGCTAATTAATTTAGCCTGTTTTGTAAAACGTGGTCCGTGCAGGTAATTGCAATCAACTTGTGGTTAAGTGCAAGGATACACAGGCATGCATGCAGGTAAAATGACATATCATCCCTTATCGGGAGTTTTATTAACATGTAAGACTGATCTAATCCAAACATGTATGAATAATTATTAATTACCAATTATTAATTATGATATGCAAATTCCCCACGGATTAGATCCGCCCCAGAGTCTTTACACCTGTGACCTCTGCGGGACCATCAATGCCTCACTCCAGCATATTCTGTCTTGCTGTAAAACAGCACTGACACAAGGGCGGCTCAGATGGCGGCACGACCAAGTGCTCAGAAAGCTGGCAGAGGTGCTGGAGAAAAGTCGACAGGAGGCAAACAACCAGAGTCCATCAGAGAGCCGATGCAGGATCCACTTCATTAGGCAGGGGGAAGACGTAATTCATACCAGCAAGAGACAACCTGCCAAGCTTTTAACACCAGGGGCGGTGTGGAAAATGGAAGTGGACTTGGGAAGGCAGCTCCAGTTCCCACAGGAGATATGCAGCACCACCTTAAGACCAGATGTGGTGCTGTGGTCTGTAGCTGTGAAGTCAGTAATACTAATCGAGCTGACAGTGCCATGGGAGGAGGGTCTGGAAGCTGCCTACGAGAGAAAGAAGGCGAAGTATGCAGACCTGGTTGCGGAGTGCAGGGAAAGTGGATGGAATGTGAGGCTGTACCCGGTGGAGGTGGGAGCCAGAGGCTTTGTGGGCAGATCAATATCACGTTTGCTCAAGGACCTGGGACTACGGGGAGCCACACTGAGCAGATCCACCAAAGAGCTCTCTGAGGAAGCTGAGAAAGCAAGCCACTGGCTCTGGCTGAAACGACGAGACAAGTCGTGGGGAGTAACATCAAGTTAGGTTTTGCTGCAGGGGGTGTCAGGGAGACGTCCCTGTTCACTGCCCCGCCACCATGAGACGTTCTGGGTTAAGGGGCGAAACGTCAATGAGCGGTGGTCCCCAGCTGAAGACCCTGCAGCAAAACCGTGTGGTATGCAGTCAGGTTTTTAAGCCTGCCTCAGAGAAAAGGACGCCTCTGCCATGCATAGTCCACAAAAGGCACCGTTGGAGGTGCGACAGGCCTAAGGCCCATCAGAAAGACCATCTCGCTGTAATGAGTAATGTCATTCAGAGTCTAAATTTGACTATTTGATTGATGTTGAGGTTTAGTATTGGTGATTGTAGCCCTGACATTCTACAGTTTGAGATCCAACAGCAATATGAACAATTTTGAAAAATCTTTGTGCACTGGAGCTCTTGTGTTTAGACACACAAAGATCAAGAATAAGCATATGAATCACAACAATGTTGACAATAAACAAACTAGTGACACACAGATCAACTCTGAACATCACAAAACAAGCTATTAAAGTCATAACAAAACAATAGCAAAAAAAACATGCAAACAGGAAAAACAATGAAAATTACAGGACAATTCAGCTGTATAATTTATTCATACTGCAATGCATGATGGGAGCCATGGATGCATTTTGATTGGTGGCTCCCATCATGCACTGCAATATGAATCTTTCGTGTGATTGTCACCATTGTTGAGATTCATATGTAGATTCTTTATATCTGTGTGTGACTTTAAAACCTTCAGATTATTAAAGCACTGCTGGAATTAACTACTATAATGAATATAACTTGTATATAATCAGTTTATAATGCTGGTTGAGTGAATCAGGACACTACAGGACTGTAATTTCATAATTTAAACATAACGATCATGACCTGGGCTGTGTTTCCCAAAAGCATTTTAAGCCTAACTTGATTGTAGAACGATAGCAACAAAAGGTCTGTACGATCAAATTAAGCTTATGGATGCTTTCAGGAAACACAGCCCATGTCATGGTTTCTCTTGCAGTAACACATGTGTTTTATAAACACAGAGTTGGAGCAGGAAGATAAAAAACAATTTTAAAAAGCAAGAAGTCCAGGCCCAACTAAAGCAAACACTGATCACCATAATGGTGACATGAAACGAAACATTCCATAAAGCATTACCATCTAAACTTCTGTTCAATATAAATAAGAATGTGTGTAGATCTATGACAGAAATACACTGGTAATAATAAGTACAATAATGTGTAATGGCTCGAAGTCAGTATTTCTTGTGTTTCTCTTTTTTCTGTTCTTGTTCTTTCTCTTTCCTTCAATGATTCCTCTTATTAACATTAGGTGTCACCACTAATGGCCAATCATCACTTAATTAATCACTTAATTATCTCATTAACTTCAACACTGCCTCAGTGTTCGTTTGTAACACCCTGTAGTTGGACCTATATGTACACCGAGACTGTACATATGTACACTGGGGATTTTGCTGTGCAGATGTAAACTCCAATGCCTTCACTAGGGTGACTGGACTGCATTCTCCTTCTGTAACACAAGAAAGTGTTGAGAAACAGTAATTCAGGACCCTTAAAACACACATGTTGATTTTATTTTTAGGCCATATCGCCCAGCCTTAGTCTTTTGTATGTGTTACTTTGGAGCAATTTGGAAGCTACATATTGACATCAAGGACTTTTTGTGGTAAATACCAACCACAAAAGCCTCAGTCAAGTACTTTTTTGGTAAAATATTACAACACAACATGAAGTTTAAGAGCGCTATGTTCACACAACCAGACTTCACAATGTCACTTCAAATATGGCATTATCAGCATTTATTTTCCTGCCAACCAGGACAACAAAATGACCACTAATAATTGTACTTATGAAGTCCATGCTATTATAACTTTTATAATAAATATTATACCTTCAATATCAATTAACCAGTCACGCCAAAAGCATATTGTCATGTTTTCTCTGTCTCTCCTGTCTCTGCCCTGGAAGTCCACGTCAGTAAGAAAGTATGGTCACCAACTTCATCTACCGTGGACGCTGGTTTTGGTATCCCACAGATTTGATGGAAAAGCCTTTCGGAAAAGTAGTGTGGACCGACTCCTCCATGGACCACACACACAATCATTTTTGCCACCCTTGTGTAAAGTTTAGTCTGCAAAGCTAAAATTAAAGACTTAACAGTAAAATCTTGCTCTGCTGTAATGCTTCATAATGTAATACCTTAAAATGCTATGATTAATGTGCTACTACAAATAACTTTTTATTGCACCTTTCAAAACATGTAAAATGGTGTTTCAGTACATTACAAGATGAAGAAATGAAGAGTCATGGGAAAAAAATAATAAATAATTAAACAAATAAAAGATGATAGACAGACAATAACACAGGATGAAACCTGCCCAACACATTAAAAACAAACAGAACAAACAATAAATCAGACAGGAGAAATAAGGGAGCAATACTTTTTAAACTGGTTTCCATGTATACATTTCTATAATTCTGCCAGTTGAATGAGGACAGTCCTAAGAATTTTGGCTTCCCTACCTTGAGTATCAAGAGACAACAGCCAGTCTTTCTCATGTCCCTCAAAGATATTTGACTGGTGGACAGCCCTCATAAACAGCCTTAGGTACTCTCTTGTCGGGCCGCCTTCGTCAACTGACCTTTCAGCATTGTCATCTTCCTCCACAAACACAACATCCAATTGACCTATGGCTAAGCCACGCCCCCAACCGCGATGAGCCAATGCTTCAGGGGTTGAAGAACCTACGCTTGAACGCCCGCAGGCTACACAGTAAAACATTATCCCTGCACACATTTATTTGGTTGCTTGTAGCGAACAGCAAAAAGACTATTGTACGTTTATCAGAGCTGCTAGGGCAACTTGAAGGTCCGACGTATGTAAATAATCCGACATGTTGGTTGTTATTTTCCTGTACTGGCGCATGCCTGTGACGTAAACGCATACACGACGAGAGCCACTGTAAGAAGATTTGCATTTTTACCCTTTAGACGGGAACGCGACGGTGGAGCGTTTTTAAGATTTCCACTCTGGAGGGTGCTTTCACTTTTTGCCTTTTTAAACCCCAAAAACGCCGTCGCCGTGTAAACGAAAGGCACATCTGATAAAATATTTTTACATTTTCACCTGCGAGCGTTCTCGTGTAAACAGGGCCTCAGTGTAAAACTGGGAGTGAAAAATATGATACACCAGTGTTTTGCCAGATGAGAAGTTTATCTATGTATCATCTTTTACTCTTTTAATTCATTGTACACAGCAAAATCCCCAGTGTTAAATTAACACTGAGAGTGCGAATTTTATAAACTCTGAGCAGAGTGTTAAATGAACACTGAAGCAATGTTAAAGTTAATGAGATAATTCAGTGAATAATTGAGTGATGATTGAGCATTATTGAAGACACCTGATGTTAACAAGCAGAATCTCTGAAGGAGAAAACCGTAATGTTTAAGTCACCATTATGGTGATCAGTGTTTGGTTTAGTTGGGCTCTTGACCCTTAAATCATTAACTTTAGATTTTGTTTGGCTGCTGTATGTGAGTTATAACAGCCAGATGAACAAATAGAAAAGATGATCCAATGGTGTTGGTTGTGTTTTAACATAATCATTAATTTATGGCGGGCCGGAAGGTCCAAAAATAGGACTAATGATTTGTCGTAGGAAATCACTATACTATAGCCACTAGCTACTGACTTTCCCACTGATAGCTGAGTTTTCAAGCTGAGCTTCCCTGGTCGCTTACACTATCAGCCAAGCAGCAAGACCAGTGCAGTAATTGTTCGTGCCCTGAGAGTCAATCGCATTGTACTGTGCTATCCTGCCTGGCACTTACTGTTCTCCTCCAGTCTCTTGCTGCCATTCTGTGTTTACCCTCCCTCCTGTCATCCTGGGTTGAATTCAGTGGTCGCTCTCAGCCTGCCGGTCTTTGTGCCTCATCCCTGCCTACTGTTTGGACTGTTCCCCTCCTCTTCCTCACAATATCTTGTCTTTTCTGCTGTCTTTCAATGAAACCCTGATCAATCTGCATTTGAGTCCTCCCTCATAGATCCGTAATACAATACGCTGAATAAATGCATTTTTTAATATCCTGTTGTCACCCACTTGTGTTTAATCTCTTTTTTTCTGCATCATCCTCTCCTCCCAGCTTAAAAACATTACTTATTCCCTTCCAGTTAATTACCATCAATACAAAGGCAAAATTAGGCCTGTTTAAAGGTGTTTGAGTCTATGCAGAGAATTTCTGAAAGTTTTGTTGTGGGAACGAAAGTCATTTTCTCTGCACAAATAAAGACACTTCCCGTTTAAGGTTACCCCTATTTAAAAAAGAAACCATGACTATCATTCAACCACAGCCCATCTGTGAACACTTGCTGTCAGACATAACAGCGAATAATGGATTTAGAGGACATTTATGAAAATGTTGAAAATGATGATATTAAGGACACAACTGGACCTCGAACACAGAATCACAGCCAGGATGAAACTAAAGATGGAAATTTCAGTAAGTAGAAAGTTTCATTTGAAGAAGAAATGGTGTTGTTAACTTTTGAGGAAATGAGAAATGTTACTTTTAAATTCAATCTTTCTTTTTTTTCAAAGAAAAATCTGTCCATGTTTCTGCATTTTATGATATGTATCAACATTTTATTTAACTTTTCAACATATGTTCTTATTTACATATTTTTTTGTAGATATTCCGCTATCATTATCAAAGAATAAACGTTTTCGTTAAAAAGGCCTGTGTATTATCTAAAAATAAAGGTGGATTTGAGCCTATATTTCTATTGTAGCGTTTCACTACTAGAAGTAACCAAGCGGATTCTTTCTCTTTCCGAGACTTTATTTAAGAACTGCAGGGTTACTGTTATGGCCGTAAGACACGCTGTACATAACAGGCAAGAATAAATATATTCTTGCTACACTTGAACTCACCCCGAACCACCCCTCGTTCTTCCCCCTCTCTCGCCCCCGTGACCCCGCTAAAACCCCTTAAAGTGAACCAGGGACTAACAGATAGAACAACTCCTTATTAGATTAACACTGTTGAACATCATAACATTAACTACTGTAGTATCTTCCAGCTGTTATAATGACATTACAATATGAATTGGTTGTTAAATTATATGTGTGTGTTTTGTCTCTGTTTGTCAGGAGGAAGCAGGTGTTTGGTGTTGATGAAAGTGTGTCTCGGGCTCATTTGTGTTCTTCTACTGGTCTTCATCTCACTGTACATCACCATCACAGCAGAGAGAGAGCTGTTAAAGAGTTGCAAGAACACAGTGGAAGAGTTCAATCACACTATCAACAGCTTACAGGACAATTACACTGATCTAATGACTGAAAAAGACCAACTGAAGAACAACTTCTACTCTTTGAGTCAGAAGAAACTTGAGTTAGAGACCAGAATCAATGATCTCACAGCTGAGAAAAGTCAGTCACAGATACGTTTTAATGCTTTGAGTCAGAGGAAACTGGATTTAGAGAATGAACTAAGGAAGTTTTATGAACTAGGTCAGTACAAATGGATTTATATGTATATTTGCACTTTACAACACAATTGATAAATGTAATTGTTTATGTTTATTGAAAGGAAAGGACAGGTTTTTCATATCCAGTGAGTTGATGAGCTGGTCTGAGAGTAGGAAATACTGCAGAGATCGAGAAGCTGATCTGATCATTATCAACACTGAAGAGAAGCAGGTGAGTCCAGTGGCAAACATATCTAGTTTAAGGTAATTCTGCTGTGCGTGAACATACTTAAATATATTTTGTCATACGTACAAACAACCAACTGTAATTTAAAAAGTCACACCAGAGTCTCTTGTTTTAACACTGCTTGGAAAATAAATACTACAATGATATAATAAACGTCTTTCATATTTTATATTTTCTTGCTGTTGAATATTCATTTTGAATCCTGGTAAATGTCTTTGTCTTCTGTCCGACAAATAATACCAGATGAAGATCTAAAATGTAATGTTGATTCAATGTTTTTTTTTTTTCACATTCAGAAGTACATATCTTCATTAGTCAAGGAGAGAGTGTGGATTGGTTTGTCTGACATTGAGAATGAGGGGATCATGAAATGGGTGGATAAGTCAACACTGAATCAAGGGTAATTTATAAAACACTTAAATTAATCCATTGTGTGTCACGCATTGAGCGTGACAGTCACTCATTTCGGTCTTTGGTCACGCACTCCCGCCACACATTGTATTTCTCACATGGAAAAACTATTTATAATATATTTAATATGCCGCAGCGGCCAAAATTTCTCTGGCCACACCGTGCTCACTATGGAACCGGCAGGAATCAAGCGCGTCTCCCCTGGTGTTGTTAGTCGGGCTACACAGGCAATCAGAAAATATCACTATCATATCTGCACTCAAAAAAATGATGTGTTGGCTTTACTTAACTTTTTTATGTAAACAGGTTCCACAGGTTCCACATAACTGGGTTTCGTTAAACAAACATAATTTGTTCATGTAACTTCAACATCATGGAAGTCATTTTAAGCGATCCAATTAAACTCTGAGTGTTAAATGAACACTGAAGCAGTGTTAAAGTTAATGAGATAATTAAGTGAATTATTGAGTGATGATTGAGCATTATTGAAGATACCTGATGTTAACAAGCAGAATCACTGAAGGAGAAAACCGGAATTTAAAGTCACCATTATGGAGATCAGTGTTTGTTTTAGTTGGGCTCTTGACCCCCACATTATTTACTTTATATTTGATCTGGCTGCTGTATCTGAGTTATAACAGTCAGATGAACATTTAGAAAGAAGATCTGATGGTGTTTATTGTGTTTTAACATAATCATTGTATCACAATCATTTGACCTGAATCACCTGAAGTTAAGTTTACCTTATGGATTATAGCAGCACTGCCGTTGTAGAGCATACAATTCTTTTTAGCCTTTTCAATGGAATTCAATTCTGCCTTTGTTTTCATGTAGACAGAGATTTTTTTGAAACCGAGCATGTGTGGACGGGATTCTTTTTTAAAGCGCAGGAGGAAAAGCTCCGGTTATAAAAATACCTGTGTCCTTGTGGACTAGGCCTCAAGCAGTGTTGAAGTTAATGATATAATTCATTGATTAATTAACTGATGATCGAGCATTAGCGATGAACACCTGATGTTAACAAGCAGAATCACTGAAGGACAGAGGATAGGACAGCAAGATCTCAGCAGAGGTTTAGATGTTATTTTGTTTAATTTGATGTTACCATTATGGAGAGTTGGGCTCTTGACCCTTGACTTTAAGATTTTTTTTCTGCTGTAACTGTGTGTTTTTAAGACACATTTGTTGTGGCAGAAATAAAACCAACAAAAATGAGATCAGGTGATGCTGGTTATGTTTTGATTATGACATCATCACATAATGTTTGGATCACCAATCTCATCTCCCATGTATAATCCCTTATCTAAAATGTGTATTAATTCACCTAGCTTTATTATATACTACACCTATATAACACATTTGTATTACTACACTGTGAAATTACAGTAAAATATCTTACAGTGCAATCAGTTGTGAAGGATTTTTAAGATCATCATTCACTAACAAAAAAATTTGGACTACAGCTTTTTATAAACACACACAATGGTGACAATCAACAAAAAATATTACATCAACTCTGAACATCACAAAACACGCTAAGGGTGTTTTCATACCTGCCTCATTTAGTTGGGTTGAATCGCACTAGAGTTCGTTTTCCCCCTTGGTGCGGTTCGTTTGGGCAGGTGTGAAAGCAGCAGTCGCACTCGGGTGCGCACCAAAAGCGGACCAAATAAGTGTACTGTGACCTCCTCGAAGAGGTGGTCTCGGTACTCTGGAGCAGTTCGTTTGTGGTGAGAACGTGCCGAACGTTCCGACCTCGAACAGACCCAACTGCCAAAGGACTGCACATTTTTGGACCAAACCAGCTGCCGTAGTCAGACAAAATTATTATTTAGATTGTCAATAGCTCTCCCTTGCCATGACTGACTTACCGTGTTCTGCACTCTCACTAAAATCTCATCATAAACACTGAAGTTGTCCGCACTGCACAGTGAATTTCTTTTTTATATCATGTCTAGACTTTGTTGTTTATGGGGCGATTTGCGAAAGTATAAAGCTTGTGCTGATTCTGAACATAGGCTACATTGTGAGCGAATTCTCCGCATGTCTGCCGGATTTTCCTCTTTGTTTACTTCCGGGAGTTCTGTTGGAATTTTCCTGCATGTTAATTCTGACCAATCGAAGTGCAGTTGTGGAAATATGTTCAAGATACAACTGGCCAACGAGTGATGTGGATGTTGTCACGTGACTGCATTTTGGTTTGTTTCATCGACTCATCAACTGATTCGGACCAGAGCAATCAGTGTGGTGTGAAAATGAACCAAAACGCCTGAAAATGATGCAAAAGTATAATTTTTCGCCCTTAGTCCGGACCAAATGAACCGAACTACAGGTGTGAAAGCACCCTAAAAGTCAACACAAAACCAATAGCAAAAAGAAAAAGTAAAAATTAAATAAAATAACCATATTATTAAGCTGCATAATTTATTAATGCCACAATGCATGCTGGGAGTCATGGGCATTTTTTTGTACTATGCTTGTAGCATGAAACTTTTGATTGTCACGATTGTTAGATTAATACACCGATTCTCGATGTCTGTGTGTGTCTGCCTGATGTAGACGTTCAAAATGTTTTGAGCAGTAGCTTTTTTTTTAAATCCCTCATATTTTCTGGTTGTCAAAACTCTCATCTGTAAAATCACAATGACACGACATTCAAAATTATAAACAACACCCATAAAAATACATTTTTCTTAATTCACAGTATATTCCTGTAGGTTACTTTCTCGAAAACGACAAATATCACCCAGAATGTGTTTTTTTTTTTCTACGGTATATTGCTGTTTTAATGGAAAACAGCATGTTACTGTAAAAATGTGGCAGTTTTATTTTACAGCAATTGTTTACAGTGTGAGGCTTCCTCAAACACCACAGACAAATTTTAATTTTAATTTTTTAGAGAAAAAAAACTATATTTTCCTTTTTTTGCACTTTCACTTTTGCTCTACCTTTTGTAATAAGCTTACACTATTATTCAGGTTTTGGTATGAAAAGGAGCCAAATAATGCAGGTGGCGATGAGGACTGTGTTGAACGGATGCCTTCAGACTCCATCCAGAACTGGAATGATCTCCCATGCTCTCTGAAGAGGAAAGGTTTTTGTGAGAAATAGGGTTCAGCCCGTCTTCTCATGTTTTTAACTGTATTATTTTATGGAATCATCACTCTTATTATTAATTTTTGATTAAGGTTCCTGACTTTTAAACAGTCTGCTACTGAAATTTTATTTAGTAACTGCTTCCATGATATCAGTTTCTTTTTGTATTATTTTGTAACATACATGGAAATTCATATAACAGAAAAATGTAAAAATGTAAAATGTAAAAAAAAGTATTGCTATAATAAACGTACAACATCAGCAGGGTGAACTTGGTAATCTGGTACAGATGGGTAATGTGGCTCATTTTTCTCCATCACAAGCAGATCTATGACAACACATCCTTCTTCTAGCTGTTATTATGCATCTCATTTGCTGGTCTGAAGTGTTGAGGTGAAAATCACAGTAAAATGCTTTTGATGTTGTTTTTGTTTCGAATTTGTTTTATTGCTTTCGCTTTTAATAAAATGGTCAATAACCATTATTATTATAGTAAACTGTATTTCTGTTTTTATTTCATATTTAATTCTTGTGTATATGTTTATTGCATGGCTATATTTGCTCCAGTCCAGCAGGGGCAGCAGAGAGCAGGTTTATCAGACTGAAGTGATCAGAGAGGAACAGAAACATCAGATTCAGGCACTTTCTGCTGTTTCTGCTTCATCAATATACAAATGTCCAGTTTGGCCTGTTTAAGTCTGTTTGAGTTTATTTGAGTGTTCACAGATTCCTATTGTTGGCTTTTGAAGCTGATAACATGTGGTTGAATGTACAATAAACAAACACAGTAGTATGAGTCTACAGTGAGTTTTAAGTTGGTCTGCAAGTCTTTATTCTGGTCGAAGGCCAGTGTGAAATTAACTACTACTACTTCCTGTTTAGGGTTTACACTAGTGTAAAAACACTCGTAACTCTAAAGATCACACCTGTTCTGAAACCACTTAACTTGAACTGCAAATACAAAGGCACCTCTTATAAATACAATAATTTTCTGCACTTTCACTTCTGTAACTTTTAGCATATTCTTGAAACTTGCTGTTGTGATAATGTGAGTGCTGTTGGCTCTTGCATAATATTGCTTGTGATGTTTCTCATTTTTTTAGTTGCTTTCTGCCAAATTAATGAATAGAAATATAATTATTCTTATTGCTTGGTTGCTGAATAAAACTGTGGGTCTGTTATTGTCACATTTGGTTTGGGGTTTTGGTTCATGTTTATGTGTTTATGTCTTTTATTTCTGTAACACAATTCTGCTGAAGTCAAGTTGACCGTTATAATTTAAAAATGGCATACAAATAATTTAAAATTTCATACATATTATTCAGGTTTTGGCTCAAAGGTGAACCAAATGACCAAAGTGGAAATTGTATTGAACTGTATTAAACTGATGCCTGAACATCCAGTCCTGAACAACAAGAATGATCTGCCATGCTCACATGAGATAAAAGGGATTTGTGAGAGTTGAAGTTCCAACCGTAAATATTGTGATATTTGAACATTGAACACTTTTATGTACACCCACTTGTGTTTAATAGTTACCTCTGTTTTTCCTTCCATCATCCTCTCATCCCAGCTTATAAACATTTATTCATTCCCTTCCAGTTTATTGCCATCAAAACAGAGCTTAAATTAGTCCAGTTTAAAGGTGTTTGAGTCTACCCAGCGGGCACCTTGACATCAATTTAACATCAATATAACATCAAACATTATGTAAAAATGCCAGATGAACATTGAGAAAAGGTGATCAGGTGGTTTTGGGTATGTTTTGACAAAATCATCACTTGGCCTAAATCACCCAAATCATATAGAGTAAGGATGGCTGGCGCGAAACAGACGTTCCGAAGCTTTGCGAGATCCCGAAGCAAAGATGATTCGAAACACTGATCCGAAGCGTGATTCAAAACACCCACGTCACGTGACAACGGCTAAATGAAGCGTCTAAGTGTTTCATCAGGTGGAGTGCTCCTCCGAATCAGGGTTTCATTGATTGGTCGGTTCGGGAACAAATCACACAATCACACAGTATAAAAGTTTTGTCAACGCATTTTCATATCGTGGGTTTTTGTGAGAGGAGTTTGGTTTTGAGATAGCGGATTTTTGGTGATATAGTGACATTTATAGTGCGATTTGTTTAGTTATATTTAGGATTTAATTTACATTTACACATTGACTTAGAGACACACAGAGTACATATAGTGACACATTAATAGATGCATTGATAGAAATATATATATATATATATCTATATATATATATATATAGATATATAGATAGATTAATAGATAGATACATATATTACAGATACATATAGATTATTAGATAGATAGGCTACATATAAAATAGACAGTAGATAGATAGATAGATAGATAGATAGATAGATAGATAGATAGATAGATAGATAGATAGATAGATAGATAGATAGATAGATAGATAGATAGATAGATAGATAGATAGATAGATAGATAGATAGATAGATAGAAATGGAGGCTCCACAGAAGAGATGCCGTACATCTGTGGTGTGGGAGCATTTCCATTTGGAAACCCCAAATAAAGTGAGATGTGTGTATTGTGATCGGCAGCTCGCCTACTGCAACAATACATCATCCATGATGCGCCATTTGAGGAGCATTCATCCTGCCATTCTGCAGGGTGCAGAGGATGGTAGTGTTCCCCCTGTACCAAGGCCTGCTACTGACACTGCTGGGCCATCTAAGCAAGGTATGCATTGTTTGAAATATAGGCTAATTATAAGTGAAATATAATAACTAAGTGTTGGGCCATTGTTTAGAAAGGCCATGGACTAAGACATGCCTAACATCCCAATCACAACTGCCAATCACTTTAAAAACAAATGTTGTCAATATAATATTATACTTTGTGAATATACATTTTATATGTCTACATATGAGTACCCAATCTACAGCCAAGACATCATTTTGTTTTTTTGTAATTGTTGTATTTCTATAATGCACTTTATCTTTCTCTGCACACTGAGCATAAATATTCATAACATAACTTTGTTTAGGAAGGTTTCCAAATGAACCAGTAGACTACTTTCACGGTAGGCTACTATTTTCCCAATATATTTGTCTGAAAGTATGTTTTATCTTCTCTTTTAAAAGGCAGACAGAGGGAATTGGATGAGGCTCTTCTGAACATGGTGGTGAAGGATCTGCAGCCCTTCACCATCGTGGAGGATGAGGGTTTCAGGGCCTTTGTGAACAAGCTTGATCCAAGCTATGTCCTCCCATCCCGGAGGGTGCTTAAAACAATGGTCAGCGAAAGGTACAACACAACCAAGGAGAAGACAATGGAGGACCTACAAAAGGCGGAATTTGTTAGCCTTACGGCTGACATGTGGTCTTCCATTAATATGGATGGATATCTTGGTGTAACATGCCATTACATAACACCAGAGGCAACAATGGCAACTGTTTTACTGGGTGTAAGGAGGTTTTACCAAACCCACACAGCCCAGCATCTCATGGAGGCTAAAGCCTTGCTAATGGCTGAGTGGGGAATAACCTCCAAAGTTCACTGCATGGTGACTGACAATGCATCCAACATGATCCTAAGTGCCCAGCTACTCAACTTTCGCCATGTCCCATGTTTTGCTCATAATTTGAATTTGATAGTGAAAAAGGCCCTGGATCAAACCCCAGTCATCAATGAAATTCGCCAGAAAGCCAGAAAGATAGTGGGGTTGTTCAGATCCAGCTGCAAAGCAAAGGACAAGCTTGTGGAGATGCAGAGCTTGATGGGCAGACCAAGTCTGAAAATGATACAGGAGGTTGAAACGAGATGGAACAGCACATTCGACATGCTACAACGCTTGTATGAGCAACGTGAGCCAGTGGGTGCTGCACTTGCCAATTTAAACAGTGATACTGCTCCCCTGACAAGTCTTGAGTATGACATTATTCAACAGTCATTGACACTTCTTCAACCATTCAAACTACCAGCAACAGATATGTCAGAGGAACAGAGAGTGTCTGCTTCAAAGCTCATAACATTGTACAGGATGTTGCAGCACAAGCTTGCACAGAAAAAAGGAAATGCAACGCAGGAATCAACTGTACAATTAGGTAGGACACTATGACCATACGTGTAATTGGCCATAACTCTCATATTGTTGTCATTATTTTAATTAATATGGTTTTCTCTTGTGTTGGCTCATAGGCTCACATCTACAAGAAGGTCTGCACTCCAGATGTGGAGGGTACGAGACTTTTAGAGCATTGGCACTGGCTACACTGCTGGACCCAAGGTTTAAAAATGTGGCTTTTGGAAATCCTGCCAAAGCCCTGGATGCTGAAAAGCACATCACACTGGAGTGTGCTTCACTGATGCGTTCAAACACAACTCCTGGTGAGTTTCAGTCTATGTTATCTTATGTAATGTGATTCATGAAATTTATACTTCATATGTGTTGTCAGTTTATGATTTGTTACTAATTGCCGTTTTCTTTTAATTCAGAACCACAAATGTCAACATCAGGCCCATCATCATCAACACCAGTTGAAACACAAGACAGTTTATGGGAACATTTTGACAATCGTATCCGTGAGACCCAGATGATACACAATCCTACAGCTGATGCCACAGTGGAAGTGAAAAAATACCTCAGCGATGCGTTTTTGCCCAGAACTCATGATCCTCTAACTTACTGGAAAGAGAGAGCAGTAATCTTTCCTCATTTGTATGTCCTAGCTAAAAAATATCTTTGTATGCCAGCAACAAGTGTCCCTTGTGAGAGAATTTTTTCAAAGGCTGGAGAAATTATCTGTAAAAAAAGAAGTAGGCTGAGTCCTTCAACAGCAGAGAAATTAATATTTTTGAATAAAAATCTATAAGAAAGGGAGACATTGTGGCTTGATTTATTTTTATTAATATTCATTTTTCATGACCAAAATCACATTATGCAATGTGAAGAGACTACAGGTTACAAGCTTCATATATTACAAAAATACAATAATAAAAATAAAAAAAAACCAACACATTTTTTTATTAGCTCTTTGTAGGTTGTTTCAGATCAACACCTGCAAGTGACCACTAGGTGTCACCGTGGAGACGGGTTTCGGATTGATTCGAAGCCTCGAAACAAAATGGCACATTTGCTTCGACTGTTTCATTGCTTCACGAAGCCTCGATCTGCCCATCACTAATATAGAGAGTCTTTACCTTGCACTGTGATCCTATAGCAAACATATATCAGCATTTTCAATATAATCCAAAACATTTCTTAAAAGCTGTTCTGATGAGAAGACTTGAAACAATTATTTTATTTAGACACACTGACATCAATAATCACCCTGTGATTCTCAACAAGGGTGAAAATAATATTTTGCAGTGCATTCTGGGTGCCACAAATCAAAACTCATAAATGGCTCCCATCATGCTTTGCGGTATGAATAAATTATGATCTGATTTGTTTTAGTAATTTCCTTTCCTAATTGAATATTCTGTTTGTCACCATTGTTGAGATTCATACACTGATTCTAGATGTCTGTGTGTGCCTAAAACACATATTTGTTATATCAGAACAACTTTTAGGATATCCTTTGGATGAAATTGAAAATTCATGATTCTATGCTATAGAATACCATTATGCTGTAATTACCAACATAAATCAGAGATTAGACTCTAAATGAGTTCAGTGACTCAGGTCAAATGAAGATTATGTAAAAACATAACCAACACAATCAGATCACCTTTACTCTTTTTTCATCTGGCTGTTCACCACTCAGTTTCAGCAGCCAAACAAACTCAAAAGTTAAAAACTTTAGGGTCAAGTGCCCAACTAAAGCAAACATTGATCACCAAAATGGTGGCTTAAAATCTGTGATTTTCTCCTTCAGTGATTCTGCTTGTTAACATAAGGTGTCTTCAATATTGGCCAATCATCACTCAATTAATCACATCAGCAGAGGTCAAAATCTTGACATCAAATTGACATTGACACTTTGACGTCAATATGACTTTCATTTTTGACCTATTTCGTGACGTCATTTTGACATAATGTTTGATGTCATATTGATGTTAAATTGACTTCAAGGTGCCTGCTGGGTAAGGGCAGTGACTGTAACATCGAGCGCAAGGGCAGTGACCCTAACATAGAGCGTATTTTGCAGTATGAAACACGTATTTATACCGATTTCATCAGGCTCTGAAAATTCTTCAAAAAGAACACAAAGAATGGCCTTCTCATGACTGAAGTGATCAGAGAGGAACAGAAACATCAGATTCAGTCACTTTCTGCTGTTTCCTGAATCATCAATACAAAGGTCCAGTTTGGCCTGTTTAAGTGTGTTTGAGTTTATTTGAGTGTTCACAGATTCCTCTGGTTGAATTTTTAAGCTGATAACATGTAGTTGCATGTACAATACACAAACACAGTAGTATGAGACTGCAGGGAGTTTTTAAGTTGGACTTAACAAGTGTTAAGTCTTCTCGAAAGCCAGTGTGAGAGAAAAAAAACACTTTCTGTGAAGGTTTAGCATTACTGTAAATACACTACTCATCATTCTAAAGATCACACCTCATCTGTGAAGACATACTGTCCCACACAGCGAAAAATGGATTCAGAGGACATTTATCAAAATGTTGAACACAGAGATATTAGGAACACAACTGGATCTCCAACACAGAGTAACGGCCAGGATGAAGGAAAAGATGAAATGCCCAGTAAGCAGAAAATTATCTTCGGGGTCCACTGGACCCCAAATGACTTTAGCTTGAATTAAAAAAAAAATGTTCTCTTTTTCCAAATGGTATGAAACTTCCTACGGCTCTCAACACTTTCTAGATCTACAAAAAAAAAAAAAAAAAAAAATGGAATGTTATCTGTTTTTATGTAGGCGTGACAAAAATAGTCACACTCGTGGTGTTCGGGGTCCATTGGACCCCAAAAAATAAAATTTTATTTTGTAACAGAACAATAGTTTTTATTTTTTACAAATATACTTTTTCTCTGTTTATTAATGTTTTTACTCAACATTTGTGCAGTTTATGGAGGATTTATGATATCTTTTAAATATCTATAAATAAATGAATACATATTTATTTATCATTGGACTCAAAATAGAAAATAATCATCATCAAAATCAGAAATAACGCAGAACACAGACAGAAATGACAGAAATAAAGTGGCACACTTCCAACAATGCAAAAAATTATCATGCTCACACGCGCACACACACACACACATGTAGAGTAATACAATATACAGGAATACATACAGACTATAAAAACTGTTCTCTTATCATTTGTAAAATAAAATAATCTAAAATGCAGAACCACCGCAAAAATAATTGGTAACACTAAGACACATTCAATAGGTGCACACACACACACACACACACACACACACACACACACACACACACACACACACACACACACACACACACACACACACACACACACACGAATACATTTGTAAGGCAAAAAAAGTCTTATAATTTGTCAAATAAAATCATACAAAATGCAGAACCACCACAAATATAAATTGGTTACACTGGCACATGTGCATGTGCCCATGCACACACACACACACACACACACACACACACACACACACACACACACACACACACACACACACACACACACACACACACACACACACACACAGAGGGAGGGAGAGGGAGTGAGAGAGAAATGAAAGGATGAGACAAAACAATTTAGCACACACACACAGTTCAGATACCAGGATCAAAGAGTTTGAGGCAGATGACCTTTTCTGCTATCAGACTATTTTGTCTGGTTCTACACATTTGTTTCGAAAACAAAGTCACGTGACTGCAGCTCAGGTATAACTGTGACTTGCGTGCAGCTCACAGTTCATTCTGTTACAACATGGCGAAACGGTTCAGTCTGCAGGAGACCTTGGATTATGTTTTCGACTCTAGCGATGAAGATGTGCAAGATACTGTATCAGGGGACACTTCTGAAAAAGATGAAGCCCCTGAAACAGAAGACAACCCAGAGCAGGACCAAGATCCCACTTGGACAGATGAGGAAACGTCAGATGAAGAGAATGCTGATGAGGAGCCAGACACTTACCTCTCCAAAAATTGAAGCATTTGGTGGACATCATCACCACCCCCTGCAAAATATTCGAAGACAGCACTGCAGATGAGACCAGGAATAACGAGGTATGCATGTTCTCATGCCGAGGACATCAAATCTACCTTTGAATTATTTTTGACAGAGGAAATCCAAGAGATTGTGCTTAGAATGACAAATGTGGAGGGGAGAAGAGTTTATGCTGATGAGTGGATGGATCTGGATTTGGCAGACATCCAGGCCTATATCGGTGTGGTCATTCTTGCTGGGGTTTACCGGTCTAACAATGAAAACATGGAAAGTTTATGGCATCCAGATTCTGGAAGGGCGATTTTTGGTGCAGTCATGCCTTTGAAAACCTTCCGGAAAATCTCAAAGGTCATCAGATTTGATGACAAGGAAACAAGAATTGCACGACGTGCTAATGACAAATTAGCAGCAATCAGGGTTATGTGGAACAAATGGGTTGAACAGCTGCCGATGAGGTACAATCCTGGCCCAAATGTCACCATGGATGAGTGCCTGGTGCCGTTTAGAGGGCGCTGTCAATTCAAACAGTACATGCCCAGTAAGCCAGCGAAATACGGCATAAAAATTTGGGCAGCATGCGATTCTCAAACGAGCTACGCCTGGCAAATGCAGGTCTACACGGGCAAGTCTGTGAGTGGACAGCCGGAAAAGAACCAGGGGATAAGAGTTGTCCTTGATGTCACCAAAGGCCTGTGGGGTCACACAATATTCTGTGACAATTTTTTTACTTCTCATGCCCTATCCCAGGAGCTGCTGAAAAGAAAAATTACAATGGTCGGAACAATTCGAAGAAATAAGCCGGAACTCCCACCTGCCCTGCTTGCAACCAAGGACAGAGCTCGCTTTTCGTCCATGTTTGCCTTCACGGAGACACAGTCCCTTGTGTCGTTCTGTCCTAAAACAAGAAAAATTGTGCTTTTGCTGAGCACACTGCATAGGGACACCTAAGTGAGAAGCAGAGACGACAAAAAGCCACAGATCATCCTGGATTACAACAAATCCAAAGGTGGAGTGGACAACCTGGATAAGGTATTTTATTTTTTATTTTATTTTTATTTTATATTTATATTGAAATGTGAATAGTAGTTATAGAGTAAAGGCGGGCATACACTGTGCGATGTCTGTGCGATTTCAGCGAGGTATCTACTCACACTGAACGAGTAGATCGCATGCGATATAAAGCCAAAGCTCAGGATTTAAGTGCTCACACTATACGGTCCAAACGTCGAGCTGCGACTTGACTGCTCACACTATACGTGTGAAATATGTGCGATAAACCCCCGTGCTGGGTTGGTAGACGATATCATGTATCCAGAGATATTGTCAAAACAAGCATCAGTTATCAATATCAAGATGATTTAGCACTTCCAATTTATGTATTAAATTATTATTAGTATTATTGTATTAGGGAAGGCTAATTTTATTATTAAATTGATCTGCTATTATAATTAATTTGCCACGCAATAATTTCACAGCACATCGCCGCAATGCGCTTTGAGGATAATAAATAAAAGCTTTCTCCTCGAGGAATAATAATAATATAATGATATGCCTATAATTCATTATAATCGACCTAAATGTTTTAGACAATTTTCAATGAGGATCATCTTTGAAAATTGTCTAAAACATTTAGATCGATTAGGCTACAATGAATTATATGCATATAATTATATTAACAGTCTATAATATGTCCGAACACTGCAATAATTAGTCATCAAAGAAAATTAAAAACAGGTTTATTTCAAAAACATTGTTTAACAAATTAATAAAAGAGGCACGGTGCTACATCGCAGCTTGGAAGACGTGGGTAATAACTGGACAAACTGGAGGTAAGCAACAGTAATTTGTAGCTAATTTGAACTACAGAACTTAAAGAGTTCCCTCTTTTCGTTTTTTTTTTCTGCAGATTGAAATGGTTAAAATCTGTTTTCGCGCAGGCGCAGTGAGGGATAAAACACTGAGTTTAGGGCAATCGGTTCGTAGCTCTGCTTCAACTGTGCGATATAGTCACGAGGAGCGACAAAAATTTCTGACATGCCAGAAATTCATCCGACCATCCGATTGCCGATCGGGAGAGGTTAATCGCCTCTCGTTTCCCCTTGTATACTGCACGAACACTGCACGACAAACGACACACGACAAAGCTGAAAATCAGCCCGACCCGAAAAAGAGTCGCACGAGTCAGAATTCGGCTCAAAATCGGACGAAATTCGCACAGTGTATGCCTGCCTTAAGTGGCATATTTATTTAGCATCAAACAGCAGTTGAACTAAGTGTGTGTGTTTGTCTGTGTTTGTAATATTGCAGATGGTAGCCACTTACACATGCAAAAGGAAGTCAGCTCGTTGGCCACTGGTGCTGTTTTGCAACATGCTTGACGTTTCTGGAGTAAATGCCCACGTGCTTTGGTCCAAAATCTCTCCAGAATGGCACGCAGGGAAAAGCTGCAGGAGAAGGCTATTCCTGGAGGAGCTTGGAAAAGCTCTGGTGGCTCCCCTAATGGAGAAACGTCAGCACTTTCCACGCACCCCAGCCTCTCTCTGCTTCCTAAAAAAAAGCTAAAAGATCTCTGGAGGTGGAAAATGAAGCTTCCACCTCACATCAACCAAGCAACCAAGCAACCACCAGGAAAAAGGTAGGTGCTTCCTCTCTTCCCGCGAAAAGGATCGAAAAACATTACATAATTGCCATGCCTGCTCCAACCCGGTCTGCGGAAGCCGTTCAGTTTACCTTTGCCTGCAGTGCACTGATGCATAGGCCTCAACAAACGTCCCACGTAGCGTGGCGCATTTATCGTTAATAGCCTCGGATATCATTACCAATTTTCTCGGCCCGCATGTCCTCCAGTTTCAAAGACACTCTTTTATTACCTTTAAACAAAAGATAATTCATATTTGCAAGTAAGTAACCTTCTTTGGCAGATCCAATCTGGCAATGAATGGCAATGGCACTTTTCCAAATGGAAGGGATGGGCGGATGGATCTGTATATGCACCATACATGGATACCTCCGAAAATGACAAGTGCAGGCAGTAGGCCTAACGTGAAGTTCGTTTTTAAATTATTTGTTTATTTATCTTGTTAGACAAGCACTTTCAAGTTCAAATAACCCATTAAAAAAAAAAACCTTAAGAGTTTTTATTTTATTTTATGGTTATAGCCTATTGGTTTACGTATCCCAGGCAGTAATCAGCTAAAGTAATCAGCTATAGTTCCAGAAATCGAGTATTACAGTAAAATTTTTGATAGAGGACATCGAAGACACTGACACTTCTTTTGAATATAAGTTGCATTGAAGAAATATAAATTGATAGCCTATATGTTAAATTCCTAGAGTTTCCGTAGAATTTATAAATAGAACTGCAGATTAGGCTATTTATTTATATTTACAAGATCACATGTTAATAAATTAAACGTGTACCCTATAAGTGATGCAGGTTTGTGTTTACTTATCTAGTGGCACAAAATAAACGAACCCTTAAGAATCAAAAAACAAAATCACCCTTACTAAAATAACCTACAGATTATTTATATTTATTTTTCTGCAGGATATTTGCAGGTCTCCGAATGAAGAAATCATGCATGCCATATTGACAACATGCAGGACATTACATTATATATTTTTCACTTGTGCTGCAAGGACAAGGAACTGAAAATGGGCCAGTAAATGGTAAACCAAACGAGGAGTAACAAGCTAATTAACAAGGGACAGGTGAATGAGAAAGAAACACATTGGAAAACTGGGTGAGCTGAAAATGAGCAAACAGAAGGT
Source organism: Siphateles boraxobius (assembly GCF_051911475.1). Lineage (NCBI taxonomy): Eukaryota > Metazoa > Chordata > Actinopteri > Cypriniformes > Leuciscidae > Siphateles > Siphateles boraxobius. The sequence continues at coordinate 958,002 of NW_027509108.1, read as the reverse complement.
GAAAACAATGGAAACAAAGACAAAACAGAATAGTCTTGGCAATGTGCACCTCATGCAGAAATAAAACAAATGTACAAGAAGGAAAGTTGTCTTCCTGCAGGGTTTATTTCCTGCAAATGAAAAATAACTTTACAAAAATGAACAAGAAACAATTAAACTAACAGGTTTTGGATTGAATAATGTAAAGACAATAAAAGTCTGATATTTTGCAGTTTTACCATTTTTGTTTAATTAGATTCAAGTACAACTTGAACATTATATATATTAGCTGTTGGTAGCAATAAAACAAACAAACAATACATACAAATAAATAAATAAATAAATAGTACTACTACTAGTAGTAGTAAGGGTAAGAATATTATAGGCAGTTATAAAAAAACAACCATTACTCACCATTTCAAATTTATAAATGTATGCAAACATCCAAGACATTTCAACATTCAAGAGGTGAGATACTGTATACACTTTTACCATATATATAAATAATATGTCAATCCAGCTTGTAAACGCATCCTTTTCTACATTTTGCTAACATTTTGATAACACATGCTCTCCATTACATTGCTTGACATTCTACGCACTGAATCACAAATGCAAAGCAAACAGTAAACATGCACTACTGATTTTTATCCTTTCCACTGGCAAGAAAACCCTTGGTTTTCAAGACTTCACAATGTCTTAACAAACGATTAAAGAAAATAGTTAATTTCTGTCTTTTTTCTTGGCCCAAACCACAAACTGCCAGGAATAACATGCTTTGCCCTCAGATTAGGGAGTAGCTTGTTGATTGTGACTTGATGTGGCCAGATGTGAAAAGATTTTAAAATTGAAACACATTGAACATTCCATGACTAATGGACTGATATATTCATCAGTTTGGGGTCATTTAGGCCCCGTTTACACGAAGAAAGACAGATATTTCCCTGTGGTTTGGCTTCTCATTTACACGAAAACCCCGTTTTTATCACAGAAAAGATTTGTAAATATAGTGCCACCAAATATGTTTTTAACATTTTGTGAGTTGCACTTTGTCATTGAACATTTGTAATCTGGTCTTTACAACTGTCACAGTGAAAGGATTTCATGAACTTGTATAAATTATCTGGAACATCATTGGTTGAATCAGGACAGTGGAGATTGATAAGATCAAACAAGTCACTCAAAGCCATTTTAGGATGTTTGGATGTCTGAGGCAACTATGCACAGTATTGATTCTTCATTAGTGTTTTTGGCATTTGAATATATTTTTTCCTCACTGATAACACTCCTCTTTCTCGTGTGCTTCCCTCACAAACGGCACTGTGGTTTCTGCAATTTAAGTATTGCACTAATTGAGACATAAGAAGTGTGCTTCAAAAGAAGTATGAGACTAGATAGACTACATACAATTATTAAACTGTATTCTCACATGAGTCTCTGGAAAGTTCTCCTCATAAGCAGAAAAGCTTTCCTGTCAGAAATGGTGCATTTATTCCACATTAAAACAGAATCCATGAACACACATATTTACAAATGTATGCATAAAATAGCAAGTTTTTTAGACATCATTTTGGTTAGTTTTAAGTACTTTTCACTTTTTAACTTTTATATAAGCTGAAAAAGGAACATCTGCACATGACAATTAATAAGCACAATTTTAAGAAGAGTAACTTTTGAAAAACAAAACTGTATTCTTTTCACATGATCAGGAGAGTTCTTGTTAGATTTTTTTTGACATTGTCACCACTATCATCATTGAAAAATGTTTTCTTATAAGTATGAATAATGAACATACGAGGACATGTTAGACATTGCTTCTTGACAGCATCTGGACATGAATTTATATCCGAAAATGATTTTAGGCCAACATAAAAACCTGGATTACTTAAATTATATCTATAAGCCATGACTTCAGTCACAGTAAGATGTTTACAAGCAAAACTCTTTACTTCCAAAACATGCAAATTTCACCATTTTGATTGCTCACTAAGAATGATCTTATCTTTTTTGTGCCTGAAGAAAGAGCAGACTTATGTGGATATGTAATTCTCTCTCTCTCTCTCTCTCTCTCTCTCTCTCTCTCTCTCTCTCTCTCTCTCTCTCTCTCTCTCTCTCTCTCTCTCTCTCTCTCTCTCTCTCTCTCTCTCTCTCGAAACATTTTTTTATTTCCATTCACCGCCGTGCATAGAGCCTATTGGACTCCACTTCGCTCTGCTCTGACAGTTATAAATTGTGAAAATGCACTGTTTGTGAAGTTATTTCCCCTTAACTCTGGCATATAATTGTTCTCTTGATGGAAATCCTGCAGGTATTGAGCTGCATATTGAAAATGAGCTGAAAGTCCTGTAAGAAACCTGTAGGAAAGAGTGAACACACTGTCACAGCAGCAAAAAAAGACAATAGATATAATAAGAGTTAAGAGCCCAACTAATGGAAACATTGATCACTGTTATGGTGACTTCAAATGGAAAACAGAGTTAAACCCCTGTTAATTCTCAATAAAACTTTTGTAGACGTCTGACAGAAATAAAGTCATTCTGGTTAGTAATAAGTATTTGTTAAAAATAAGCTAGCCTCTCTCGATTATATTCTTTTGCATCTATTTATTACAAATGAGTTAGGCTAACTGATTTACATTCTGTTGAATGGATGTACTCAGATTGAGTTGGGGCTACATATATTTATTGGATGGAAATCCTGCCCACAACTTAATTGAGTTTATCCAATGAATATTTTTTTTGAGTGGAGCTATTAATAATTTTTTAGTTAAACCAATTAAATATATTTACACATATGATCTTAAATAGATATATTTAAATAAAGCAAATTAGATTTAAATGTGTCACCTCTAAGAAGGGCTTGAATCATTTTTTGAGTGTATGAAGAGAGAGCATTAAATAAGAGAAATAATATTATGAATGATAAGAATATCTTCTCGCCTCTGCTTTTGAACTGTTGCCGCCGGTATTTTTTACCCCGTTGTATGAAAACAGATTCAAATGATCTTTCCTAAAAAAATTCAATTTTTTTAATTTTTGATAACTGATGGTTTGGTCATTCTTTTTTAATTGTATATTGAATATGTTTATCTGTGCATATTGTGATCTCTGATGCCTGTATGAACACATACAGGCATATATATATTTATGTTCACACAGTAATCAGAGATCACAATATGCATATCACAATATCACAATATGCAATATGACATAATGATGACAGAGTTCACTGTTCAAACACACACACACGGTTCCATTGTAGGCTATGAAAGTCCCCACTTGGCCAGTGTAGAGCGACAGTGCTCTGTTAGTAATATAGATGTGTGTGTATGTGTCTGATGCCTGTGTAAACATTATATAATTACATATTATATATATAAACATATATATATATATATATATATATATATATATATATATATAAAGTTACATAATGAAGACAGACTTCACTCTTCACACACACACACACACACACACACACACACACACACACACACACACACACACACACACACACACACACACACACACACACACACACAGTTCCATTGCAGTCTATGGGAGTCCTCTGTTGGTAAGGTAGACATCGTTCAGGTCCCCACTTGGCATGTTTTTTTTTAAAATAAAAAAATGCATATTTAAAGTTATATTATGCAAAAAGACCTTAAAAGAAAATTTTGTATGTCATTTTTGTTTCTTCAAAATGACTAGAAACACTAGCCCCTCTTGGCCATTGTAGAGCGATAGTCCCCTGTTAGTAATATAGAGGTGTATGGGTGTGTGTGTGTGTGTGTGTGTGTGTGTGTGCGTGTGCGTGTGCGTGTGTGTGTGTGTGTAAACATATATCTACATACGACTGCAAAAGCACCTGTGAAAACCCTGGCCAGTTTCACAGGTGAAAACAATGGCAAGCAGAGGGGAGTAGAAGACCACTTATTGGCTCACTCTCATTTTGACAGACTTGATTTTCACCAGTATTCTGCACTAAAGCAAACCTGTTTTTCCATGTTAACTATTATAACACAATCATTTTTTTGTCAGAGTTTATCACTTTATTTTAATGGCACTTCACATCAATGCAGCAATGTGGTAAATCATGGCAAATCACGATAGAAACATGGTAAATCATAGTAAAAAATACTATTACATGGTGTATCATGGCAAATCATGCTAGCAATGTGATGAATCATGGTAAATCATGTTACAATCCTGGTAAATAATTCTAGAATGTGGTATATCGTGGTAAATCATTCTATAACATGGTATATCATGGTAAACTATGTTAAATCATGCTAGAATCATATTAAATCATACTAGAATGTGTTCAATTGTGGTAAACCATGCTAGAACAGGGTAAATCATGGTGAATCATACTAGAACTTGGTATATCATGGTAAACTATGGTAAATCATGCTAGATTAATGGTAAATCATACTGGAACATGGTAAATCATGAAAAATCACACTAAAATTTGGTACATCATGGTAAATCATGCTAAAGCAATAATTGTTGGAGATTTTAACATATACGTAGATAACACAAATTATGCGTTAGGGACTGCGTTTACAGATTTATTAAACTCTTTTGGGGTCAAGCAAAACGTCAGTGGTCCCACTCATCGTCTAAATCATACACTAGACTTAATTATATCATATGGAACCAATCCAACTGATATAGATATTATACCGCAAAGTGACGATCTCACTGATCATCACATGGTAACTTGTATAATACGTACTGCTGAAATTTGTCATGTTGCGCCATGTTATCGACCAGGCAGAACAATCGTTCCAACCACTATAGATAGATTCTTAAATAGCTTACCTGATCTATCTCAGCTGCTCACTGAACCCAAACAAACAGATGAACTAGAGGAAATGACTAGCAGTTTCAGCACCATTTTCTCTAGTACATTAGATATTGTTGCACCAATTAGATTAAAAAAGGTTAGAGAGAAAACTAAAGCACCTTGGTACAACAGTGCTACGCATGTTATCAAGAGAGAAACTCGTAACTTAGAGCGTAAATGGAAACAAACTAATTTAGAGGTCTTTAGATTCGCGTGGAAAGACAGTGTGTCACGTTATAAAAAGGCTCTAAAAGCAGCCAGGGCTGAGCATCTCCACAAACTAATAGAAAATAACCAAAATAATCCAAGGTTTTTATTTAACACCGTGGCTAGACTAACAAATATACAGACATCACCAGAGCAAAATATTCCGTTACAGTATAGTAGTAATGATTTTATGAACTACTTTAATGAGAAAATAGAAAGCATCCGTAACACAATTGTAAATGTACACTCTTTTATGGTGTCTTATGATTCAGCCTCAATTATCGCCCCTCTGGAACAACTACACCGCTTTACAACTATAGGACAGGAAGAGCTAAATAAACTTATCATTGCATCGAAACCAACAACATGTTTATTAGATCCAATACCCACTAAACTACTGAAAGAAGTGTTACCTGTAGTGGAAGAGCCTCTTCTCAATATTATTAACTCGTCTTTATTTTTAGGTCATGTTCCAAGAATATTCAAGCTGGCAGTAATAAAACCTCTCATTAAGAAACCGCAATTAGACCCAAATAACTTAGCAAATTACAGACCCATTTCAAATCTTCCATTTATGTCTAAAATACTAGAAAAAATTGTGTCCGCTCAATTGTGCTCTTTCTTGCAAGAAAATGAGATATATGAAAAATTCCAGTCAGGATTCAGACCGCATCATAGCACAGAAACTGCGCTAGTTAAAATTACAAATGATTTACTTTTAGCTTCTGACCAAGGCTGTATCTCAATACTAGTTCTACTCGATCTAAGCGCTGCGTTCGACACTATCGATCATAAAATACTCCTGGATCGACTACAAAACTACACTGGTGTTCAGGGACAGGCATTAAGCTGGTTTAGATCGTACTTATCAGACCGTTATCATTTTGTCTGTTTAAATGGGGAAAAATCAAAGATAACGTCAGTAGACTATGGAGTGCCGCAAGGATCGGTGTTAGGCCCTCTGCTATTCTCAATATATATGCTCCCACTTGGTAATATTATAAGAAAACATGCAATTAATTTCCACTGTTATGCTGATGACACTCAATTATATATTTCATCACGGCCAGATGAAAACACTAACTTATCAAATTTGACAGAGTGTCTCAAAGATATAAAATGCTGGATGACGCGTAATTTCCTGCTACTAAATTCAGATAAAACGGAGGTATTACTTATTGGTCCAAAAAACTACCCACAAACTCACTTACAATACAACTTTAATATAGAAGGATGTCCAGTTACTTTATCCACTACAGTAAAAGACCTGGGTGTTATACTAGACCGCAACTTGTCTTTCGAAAATCATATTTCATATGTTACAAGAACAGCCTTTTTCCACCTTAGAAACATTACAAAGCTACGTAACATGCTATCTGTTTCTGATGCAGAAAAGTTAGTTCATGCATTCATGACTTCGAGACTAGATTATTGTAATGCTATATTAGCTGGCTGTCCTGCATCCTCAATAAACAAGCTACAGTTAGTGCAAAATGCAGCTGCTAGAGTTCTTACTAGGTCAAGAAAATATGATCATATAACACCAATTTTATCATCTCTACACTGGTTACCTATCAAGTTCCGTATCAATTACAAAGTACTATTACTGACCTATAAAGCCCTAAATGGTTTAGCTCCTGTGTATTTAATGGACCTTCTATCGCCCTACAATCCATCACGTTCTTTAAGATCACTAAATTCGAGGCTTCTGGTCATTCCTAGGATATCTAAGTCCACTAAAGGAGGAAGGGCGTTCTCACATTTAGCTCCAAAACTCTGGAATAGCCTTCCTGATATTGTTCGAAGCTCTGACTCGCTGTCCCAGTTTAAAACTAGATTAAAGACGCATCTCTTTAGCCAAGCATTTACATAATGCTTACCTTTTATACCACTGCTGAATCAGATCAAATGCATTTAATATTATAAAACTTGAAGAGTCTGTAGGTTATTTTTATAAGTTGCATAGTATTTACAGTCATTACGTTCCTGTGTATATTGCGTGAATGACGGGTGGTTGGGTAGATATTGTGTTTTGCGGTAGTTGGTATGCCATACGGAACCGTTGCCACTGAACCTGCATTAACGACGACAGTGGGGCTCGACAGCCTTAGTCAAACGGGTCGGCGCGTATGGTTGGGTTGCGGAGAGATTGTGAGATTGTGGTTGGGTCTCAGCAGCAGGAGAGATGTAGAGGTCAGTAAGCAGGGCTGAGTTGAGTGGGGGACGGAGGGGGGTGACTCTGGGACGCAAGAATCACTGTCTTCATGGTTTTTATCATTTACGCCCGTGTTATGGAAATCATTATGAACAGCAGCTACGCTAATTATTTTCCCTTTTTGCTTTTCTGCTGTTATCTCGGGACGCGAGTCCCGAGAAAAACGGCGTTCGTCAGCTCCAGTTTGTATCCAGCCTTTCACAGAGACTTCAGATACGCCAATCACAAAGCCTGTGAAGAGACGACTCAACACCAGCGATATGGATCCTCTATGGTGGACGGCACTGATCCTCAACAACTCGTCTCAACACCGGCGTGATTACTTGGACTTCCAAAAGATGGAAATGGATAAATATTCTAAATGTTCCGATCCAATCTGACTTGTAATGCGGCCCGAATCATAAATCATGCACTGTTCCTTCGTTGGCCAGAGGAGAACTGGCCCTCCGACTGAGTCTGGTTTCTCCCAAGGTTTTTTTCTCCATTCTGTCACCTGATGGAGTTTTGGTTCCTTGCCACTGTTGCCTTGGCTTTTGGCTTGCTTAGTTGGGGACATTTAATATTCAATAATATTATTGATCTGCCTTACTTAAGGTGGACGTTGACTCAATTTTCTTTTAGAAACAAACTCTGTTATATTATTTTCATGTTATCACTGTGAAGCTGCTTTGATACAATCTGTATTGTAAAAAGCGCTATATAAATAAAGGTGACTTGACTTGACTTGACTTGATGCAGGAAACAGCAGAAAGTGCCTGAATCTGATGTTTCTGTTTCTCTCTGATCACTTCAGTCTGATAAACCTGCTCTCTGCTGCCCCTGCTGGACAGGAGCAAATATATCCATAGTGTAATAAACAGATACACAAGAATGAAATAAAAACACAATTGCTATGATAATGACAATTGACCATTTTATTCAAAGAGAATGTTTCAAAGATACACCAAGAAATCTAGTGATTAAAGTGTTTCCATAAAACAATAAAATAATATAAGTTGGAAAATAAAATCAGTCAATCTACCCAGTCAACACGTTGATCTTGCAGTGATCAGTGAACATCAAGAATCTTCAAAAAAGAGTTCACAGTGATCTAAAAGTGTAACCTCACAGCGCTCACACTGTGTGCTCAAACCATGGCCACAATATAAGCTCATCCCGACTAGAAATTTTATTGTTTATGTTATGAAATATTGTTCTTTGAATGTATTACGAGCATTATGTAATGTTCTTGTAATGTTTTCTGTAGCTAATTTTATTTTTGTTACCAGAATGTTTTTCTAAAAGGTAGGATAACAATCTCTAAAAACATTTTAAACATGTTTAGAGTTTACATTGATAGAATATTCATCAACAATTATTAATTATATTCATTTTTCACAACTCCCAGTTTTACTCTGAGATTTTCCCATGACACTGTGTCTGTGGTGTTCTTTCAGCATGCCTAAGAAATCTATTGGACGTCTCCAATGGACTTGATTTTCCGCTAAAATCGGACAGGAGGAGCTCTAGGAATGACTCACGGGGTAACCTCGGGTTCACTAACCCATCAGTCCAAACCCCAAAAACACATTTGTTCGGAAGCTGATCCAGTCCGCCCCGCACAGAACCTCAAGTTTAATCCCACATCAAACTCACTACTCCACCACAGACCCAGGTCATCAGCATGGTTTCATCTCTCAAGTTCCCCAATTGAAGCTGCAGTATGGAGTTTTGAGAAAACATTGACTTAGCCTAAAAATTTGAACAAGCACAACTTACAGGTCCAACCCCCTTGCTCTCTGCTGCGCTACAGCCCTCCCTCCACAGCTCCTCCCCCACAGCGGAGCCTGCCGTGAACGCGCAGGCTAGTAAGCAGGGCCACCGATGACGGCGGATAGTTATGGCACATTCACTAATAGGGACGAAACATCAACAATATGCTTTACATTGACTATGGCCTGCCCATACTTTAACTACAAACTTGGTCCTCAAATCATTTTGTATTTTGCAATACATGTAACTTTATAACGTTGCACTCTTTCTATAAGTTATAAATAGCTAACAAATTTCATCTGAACATTCATATTTGGTACATTACAGTCAATTATAAAACAAAATTTATATCATGATAGAGATTAATATGAAATCAGCCGACAGTGACATGACAGAAATCTCAATCAGAAATGACTTGATTACAATAATAATGATTCCATAAAATAATACATGAAAGTGAACAAATGGTCAAATATAACAACAAGGGTTGGAACTTAAAAGTCTCACAAATCCCTTTTCTCTTCACAGCGCATGGCAGATCATTCCAGTTGTACAGTCCTCCTTTCCACTTTCGTCATCTGGTTCACCTTTGAGCCAACACCTGAATAAAATGTATCAAATTTCCAATTATCAGTCAACAGCCCCTAAGTTTTATTCAGTAAGCAATAAGAATAATAATAAAATGAGAAACATCACAAGCAATATTATGCAAGAGCCAACAGCACATTATCACAACTGCAAGTTTCAAGAATACGCTAAAAGGTGATAAAGTGAGCAGAAGTGAGAGTGCAGAAAAGTGTTGTATTTTTACAATATTTTGAGGTATTTTGAGGTGCCTTTTGATTTGCAGTTCAAGTTAAGTGGAAAGTAGAAGTCCTGCCATATGTTTATTCCACCCATGAACTGCTTGACAGTTGATTTCAGCTGATTTCTGTCTTCAGTGTTGCCAGTATATTCCAGTTTTATAACTTACAGTTTATTACTGTTAAAATACATTTTGTGGGTGTGTCTTTTTATCTTACACTGTTAACCCTTTCAACCCCACAGGAAAATCCACACTACAAAGAGTAAAAAGTAGCATTGACAGTGTTGCAGTGAGATAATTAAGGGAATATGCAAGTGATTGTTGAGCATTAGTGATGAACACCTGCTGTTAACAAGCAGAATCACTGAAGGAAAGAGGAACACAAGAACAGAAAATAGAGAAAGACAAGAACTACAACTGACTTCCAGCCATTACACATTATTACACTTATTATTAACCAATATGACTTTATTTATGTCATACATCTACAGAAGTTATGTTTAATTTGAAATGTTTGGTTTGAAGTTACGAGAGCGTGTGAAATGATCATGCGCGCACGAGAGGGCGTGTGGAATGATCATTTGCGCGCACGAGGGCTTGTATTGTGTGCAGAGGAGATGTCATGAGCGCGCGCAGGGTATGAATGAGCTCACGAGTTCCTGTTTCCTCACGTGTAGATCTGTTATCCTCTCGCGAAAGTCACCTACCGCGCGACAGCATCAGTTGTCCGCTCGGTTCTTATTGACATTGAATTGCAGCCATAGACTACGATGACAGCTCGCTCAGGGCGAGTCTGTGTTGAAACGCTGCTGTCAATTATCAATCGTGGGAGGGGCGTCCGATATAGTGACGTCACAAGATCGAACGGCTCAACTTGAGGCAGGGGAAAACATATAAGGAGATTAAAACAAAAACACTGGATGGATTTGTATCATTATATGATGGTTGTGTACAGGGGCGGGCTGGCCATCTGGAGCATCGGGACTTTTCCCGGTAGGCCGCAGGCCAAAGTGGGCCGGCCCATCCGGTATACAAATACATATTTGAAAAAAAAAATGACGGAAATCATAATATTACATCTCTTTTCTACGCAAATGGATGAGTTAGTCGGGCCGCGGCCAACAAGGAGTGTGTTTTGTTCGCATGTGAGTGTTTTGCCCTCCCTCCCTGTTTAGTTTGGTCTACTCCATTGCCTATCTTGAAACACGCCCCATTTCACGTCGTCTAATTTACAGAGAGAGAGACAGATTGATCCGGTAGGTACAGCGAAGTTCTCTGAGCAGATAAGATAATAACAAATAATTGTCTACGGATGAAAGGGGGAAGAAAAGAAAAGGTTGGGCTGAAAAGTTACCCGTTAAAAAAAAAGCATTAGAGGTAGATGCTGTGAAATGTTTCAAATTAACTGATTATGCATTAGGCGGAATCGGCGCGAAGTAGGGTTGCCACCTGTCCCGGTTTTATCGGGATTGTCCTTCTTTTTTATAACCTGTCCCGGGAAATTTATCCACTCATTTCAAACGGATTTATCTACGGATTTCGAAAGGCTACGTGAATACAGACATCCCAAGTCTCCCGGAAGTTCCGCGAGTCTCCCGCATATTGATAGCTGATCCCTGATGCCGGCAAATTAGTTCAAATCTCTCGGAATCTAGAGCAAACGAGCAAGAGCGCGCAGATACTGTGCTCCACACTCTCCACAGCAATATCCACATTGTTAAATGAACACTCCTGGTGTACATATAGGTCCAACTACAGGGTGTTAAAAATGAACACTGAAGCAGTGTTGAAGTTAATGAGATAATTAAGTGATTAATTAAGTGATGATTGGCCATTAGTGGTGAAACCTAATGTTAATAAGCAGAATCATTGAAGGAAAGAGAAACAACAAGAATGGAAAAAAGAGAAACACAAGAACTACTTACTTCGAACCTTTACACATTATTGCACTTATTATTACCAGTGTGACTTTATTTCTGTCATACATCTACAAAAAGTTATTGAGAATCAACAGAAGTTTAGACGGCAATGTTTTATGGAATCTTTCATTTCAAGCCACCATTATGGTGGTCAGTGTTTGTTTTAGTTGGGCTCTTGAACCTTTTCTTTTTTTATTGTTAGTTTTTCTCTGGCTGCTCCAACATTGTGTTTATAAAGCACATTTGTTATTGCACGAGAAAACCTGCTAACAATATGTTGTGATGATGACATTATCATCATGTAGCGACCTGATTCAATGATGTCATTCAGAGTCTAAATGTTTGACTATATGATTGATGTTGAGTTTTAGTATTGTGATTGTAGCCCTGACATTCTACAGTTTGAGATCCAACAGCAATATGAACAATTTTGAAAAATCTTTGTGCACTGGAGCTCTTGTGTTTAGACACACAAACATCAAGAATCAGCATATGAATCACAACAATGGTGACAATAAACAAACTACTGACACACAGATCAACTCTGAACTTCACAAAACTAGCTATTAAAGTCATAACAAAACAGGAAAAACAATGAAAATTACAGGACAATTCAGCTGTATAATTTATTCATACTGCAATGCATGATGGGAGCCATGGATGCATTTTGATTGGTGGCTCCCATCATGCACTGCAATATGAATATTTTGTGTGATTGTCACCATTGTTGAGATTCATATGTAGATTCTTGATATCTGTGTGTGACTTTAAAACCTTCAGATTATTAAAGCACTGCTGGAATTAACTACTATAATGAATATAACTTTTATATAATCAGTTTATAATGCTGGTTGAGTGAATCAGGACACTACAGGACTGTAATTTCATAATTTAAACATAGCCATCATGACCTGGGCTGTGTTTCCCAAATAATGTTTCCCATTATTATTATTATTCATTCATTCAGATTCAGGAAGATAGGCTGAGTCAGATTCAGGAAGCCATCCCAGCTTTGATTTCTTCACTGTACCGACAACAGAAAATCTAGACATTTTTCAAGTTCCACCCTAAATTCAAGCAAAGCTTTGGTTCAAAAGGTTTTCTGCTGTAAAGAATCCCTTTGTTTTACAAATATTACCTAATATATGCGTTAATTAAAATAAATGTTTAAATAGCATTTCTGTTCATTTCTCGTTTCTTGTATTGTTATATTTTTATGCTATAAGTGGTGTTAAAAATTATTCTGCACATTAATGAGCCAGTGTGTTATGATGTGGGGGGCCGCTGTGGGCCAGAAAGTCCAGGGCCACTTTTTGGTCCCAGTCCGCCCCTGATTGTGTACAGGCACCGCCAACACACATTTCAGTACAATCAACTTGTAAAAGTGCATGTACCATTATATGACCCCTTTAAGTGATTCTGCTTGTTATCATCAGGTGTAATAATAGAACAATCTATTTCAAGTTTACTAAGTATACTTTAAAGGTGCACTGTGTAATTTTTTAGCGGCATCTAGTGGTGAGGTTGCGAATTGGAAACAGCAGAAGTTATAGTGGCCGACAGGAAGTGATGTCGTCGTCTGAGTCAGCAGAGAGTAGCCAGTTAAACAATAAGGTTTCTTTACAAAGATAAATTAAGAAATGATGTTTACTTAATTATTCAGTAAAACGATATGCTATTGCACATATTATTGTTATTTGTTCATCATTGTGTAGTGTTTTATTCGCTGACTTTAGCTAAATCTTTGCACAAAGGACAACATAGTGACAAAACGCGTTTGTCCGTTTAGGGCCACTGTAGAAACATGTCGACGCATTTCAATGTAAGTGTGTGTAGATAGAAATGGCTCATTCTAAGGTAATAAAAACATAACAGTTCATTAAGTAAGGTCTTTATACACCACTGAAAATAAAGTTATATATATTATATTGCATTTCTGTCAACAGATCCTCCTAAATATTACACAATGCCCCTTTAAGTATATGCCTGTGTAGGGACTAATTACATACTTGATTAGGGATATTAAAGTGTACTTTATTTGTATTACAAATACATTACAAATTCATTGCGAGTGTCTTTGAAACATACAACCCATATAAGTGTATATGTTTGAGTAAAACGTATATGCTCAGTAATATCTTTGGCTTATTCCAAATACGACAAATTGCACATTTCACTAGTTCACACTTACATACAATTAGAGGGAGTAACTTTAATGCATATTTGGCTTACTGTCCGGGGGGAGGGCTTCGAGTTCGGAATTCGGCTCGAACCCAGAGTACATCCCCCCGTATGTAAATGGTTAGGACAGGAAGTGTGGAGAAGGGGTGGTGAAGGGATGCTGCTAAACTGTCAATGAATTGAGGTGAGACTGCCGAGTATATATACCTCGATAACACTTTAAAATACGGTTCCTTCGTTAATGAATAACTACACAGGAACAAATGAGTAACACAATATTAACAATCTAGTACTATTAACTAACAAGAAATTTGATTAACGAATTAGTAAGTAATTGCACACAGATGAAAGTGGTAGTTCACTATTAACTAATCAATAACTACTTTTTTTTAATGCTTCCCAGAGAACTACTGTAAGAATCATGGTAACTAACTAGTAATGACTGAAGTGTTACTGTGTTTGTTTCAGTGTTTGTTTTAGTTTGGCTCTTGACCCTCACATCATTAACTTTACATTTTGTTTGGCTGCTGTACATGAGTTATAACAGCCAGATGAACAAACAGAAAAGGTGATCTGATGCTGAGGGTTATGTTTTAACATAATCTTTATTTCACAATCATTTGACCTGAATTACTGAACTCATGTAGAACAAAACTTTTGAGTTAATTTTTTCTTATGGGATATAGTAGCACTGCCATTGTAGAGCATACCATTTTTAGCCTTTTCAAGGAAATCCAAATGATCAAATCAATAAAAAAAAACTTCTAAGAAAAAATATATATAAATATATATCTCTCATGTAGGCACACACAGACATCAATAATTAGCGTGTGAATATCAGCAATGGTGACAAACAGATCACCTCTGAACATAAGCTCATTATTTATTCATGCAGCAATGCATGATGGGAGCCATGAATGAGTTTTGATTGGTGGCACCCAGAATGCACTGCAACATGCTTTAAAATTATCACCATTGTTGAGATTCACAGTCTGATTCTTGATGTCTGTGTGTGCCTAAACTTGTACACTTAACTCAGAATTTTGGTCCTATATGATTTCAGTGATTCAGGTCAAATGATTGTGATACAATGATTATGTTAAATCACAACCAACATCATCAGATCACCTTTTCTATTTGCTCATCTGGCTGTTATAACTCATGTACAGCAGCCAAAAATAATCTAAAGTTAAAGATTTAAGGGTCAAGAGCCCAACTAAACCAAACACTGATCACCATAATGGTGACTTTAAAAATCTGGTTTTCTCCTTCAGTGATTCTGCTTGTTAACATCAGGTGTCTTCAATAATGCTCAATCATCACTCAATTATTCACTTAATTATCTCATTAACTTTAACACTGCTTCAGTGTTCATTTAACACTCAGCTCAGAGTTTAATTGGATCGCTTAAAATGACTTCCATGATGTTGAAGTTACATGAACAAATTATGTTTATTTAACGAAACCCAGTTATGTGGAACCAGTGGATCCTGTTTACATAAAAAAGTTAAGTAAAGCCAACACATCATTTTTTTGAGTGAATGAGGGATGAATGAGGGATGAATGAGGGATGAATGAGAGATGGATGAGGGATGAATGAGGGATGAATGAGAGATGAATGAGGGATGAATGAAGGATGAATGAGAGATGTATATTCTTCACTCTGAAAGAAGCAGAATTTCTATACTTTATAGTTCTTTATCATTAAAAACACAAGGACTGTTTCTGACTATGAAGTGTGGCATATTCAGGACTACTGTACAGTGAATGACAGACACACCTGAGAACAGTCTACAGGTTTCATATATTTCTACCACAACATTTCCATGACTTTTGAGTAAAATATTCATGTTAAAATCCATGTTCAAATTTACCATAGCATATCTGACTGTAGCCATTAGAAAACATTCAGAAAATAAGCCAGTAGACACACAGTGTGTTACATTACCAGATGAGATGGTCACTGGTGTGACAGTTGTAGAGCTGATGTTAATGCTGCCAGTGTCTGAAAGTTTGGACGAATAATGATTAATGAACAGAAACAAAAATATCCTGAATGTTCAGTTCAGTTCAGTTCAAGTTTATTGTCATATGCATATTAGTACAGAGTACCACAATGTGTAGAAAGAGCTCATGTGAATATAATTACCTGCACAGTATTCTGAATCACAGAGAGTTGTTCTAACCAGCTCATAGACATAATAATCGCCTGGACAGGCTTTGACTTTAATGGGAAAAGACCCGATATAGCAGCAGTAACTGCCAGTGTGACTGCAGACATCTCGAGTGACGACTCCATCTGTTACTGTTGGGTGTCCACCACGTATCCAGAGCGGGTAATTAGCTCCACAGCTGTACTGAGCAACACACGTGTCTGGGATATGAGCGCTCATGTTGTTAATGAAGAGACGATACCAGCCACTCCAGGAGACAGACGTGACACACATGGAGGAGGAGGAGTTAAGTTTATTATTGATGGATCTCCTAGGATCGTCCAGCACAGTGTAGTTGTAGCAGGGGTCTGTAGAGAGATAAACTTATGAAAAGTTTCATAGAGTCACAGTCTAACACATTATATATACTGTATTATACATATATTTATACTGTCTTTAATTTATAATTAAGTTCTATATTATGAAAACACCAGTACAAAATTATAGTCTCAATATAAATATATTCAAAAAATCCAATTTCCCAAATGCCAATAACCAAATTGATATTCACAAAATTTCTTGCATTTGTAAATTGTCACATATTTGTAAATCACCCTGAAGTTGTGTGTAAATATTTAAGGTTATAAGAAAAGAAGAAAAAAAGATGTCACATTTTGTGTTTTTTAATCAGGCCAATCATAACAGGCCTGAACTCATGTGAGAGATGATTGAGGGATGAATGAGAGATAAATAAGGGATGAATGAGAGATGGATGAGGGATGAATGAGAGATGAATGAGGGATGAATGAAGGATGAATGAGAGATGTATATTCTTCACTCTAAAAGAAGCAGAATTTCTATATTTTATAGTTCTTTATCATTAAAAACACAAGGACTGTTTCTGACTATGAAGTGTGGCATATTCAGAACTACTGTACAGTGAATGACAGACACACCTGAGAACAGTCTACAGGTTTCATATATTTCTACCAAAACATTTCTATGACTTTTGAGGAAAATATTCATGTTAAAATCCATGTTCAACTTTACCATAGAATATCTGTAGCCATTAGAAAACATTCAGAAAATAAGCCAGTAGAGACACAGTGTGTTACATTACCAGGTGAGATGGTCACTGGTGTGACAGTTGTAGAGCTGGTGTTAATGCTGTCAGTGTCTGAAAGTTTGGATGAATAATGATTAATGAACAGAAACACAAATATAATTAATGTTCAGTTCAGTTCAGTTCAAGTTTTTTGTCATATGCATATTAGTACAGAGTACCACAATGTGTAGAAAGAGCTCATGTGAATATAATTACCTGCACAGTATGCTGAATAGTACACAGTTGGTCTCACTAGCTCATAGACATAATAATCACCTGGACAGGCTTTGACTTTAATGGGAAAAGACCCGAAAAAGCAGCAGTAACTCCCAGCGTAACCGCAGACATCTCGAGTGACGACTCCATCTGTTACTGTTGGGTGTCCACCACGTATCCACAGTGGGTAATTAGTGCCACAGCTGGACTGAGCAACACACGTGTCTGGGATATGAGCGCTCATGTTGTTAATGAAGAGACGATACCAGCCGCTCCAGGAGACAGACGTGTCACACACGTAGGAGGAGGAGTTAAGTGTATTATTGATGGATCTCCATGGATCGTCCAGCACAGTGTAGTTGTAGCAGGGGTCTGTAGAGAGATAAACTTATGAAAAGTTTCATAGAGTCACAGTCTTACACATTATATACAGGTATACTGTATTATACATATATTTATAATATCTTTAAACTATAATTAAATTCTATCTCATGAAAACGCCAGTACAGAATTATAGTCTCAATATAAATATATTCAAAAAATCAAATTCCCAAATGCCAATAACCGAATTGATATTCACAACATTTTATTTCCAAATTCAAAACTTTTCTTGTCATTTTTTTTTATTCTAAATTTCTTGAATTTGCAAATTGTCACATATTTGTAAATCACCCTGAATTTGTGTGTAAATATTTAAGGTTATAAGAAAAGAAGAAAAAAAGATGTCACATTTTGTGTTTTTAATCCGGCCAATCATAACAGGCCTAGTTGAACTCATACGTCATCCATACAGAGTGGATTAATGAGGGATGAATGAGAGAAGAATGAGAGATGAATGAAAGATGAATGAGGGATGAATGAGAGATGAATGAGAGTGAAGGAGAGATGAAGGAGCAATAAATGAGAGATGACTGAGAGATGAATGAGAGATGAATGAGAGATGAATGAGAGATGAATAAGAGATGAATGAGAGATGAATGTGGGATGAATGAGAGATGAATGTGGGATGAATAAGAGATGAATGAAAGATGAATTAGAGATGGATGAGGAATGAATGAGGGATGAATTAGAGATTAATGAGGGATGAATGAAGGATGATTGAGAGATATATATTCTTCAGTCTAAATGAAGCAGAATTTCTATATTTTAAAACACAAGGACTGTTTCTGACTATGAAGTGTGGCATATTCAGAACTACTGTACAGTGAATGACAGACACACCTGAGAACAGTCTACAGGTTTCATATATTTCTACCAAAACATTTCCATGACTTTTGAGGAAAATATTCATGTTAAAATCCATGTTCAAATTTACCATAGAATATCTGTAGCCATTAGAAAACATTCAGAAAATACGCCAGTAGAGACACAGTGTGTTACATTACCAGTTGAGATGGTCACTGGTGTGACAGTTGTAGGGCTGGTGTTAAAGCGGCACTATGCAGGATTTCCGTTTTTGTCAAACAGCGACCCCTAGAGTCGCTGTAGAGTACTTGTATTTAACGTTACTGTCGTAAATGCAACTCACGCAGAGCGTGACAGTCTATGATCTGCACTCACTGTCACGGTGGGACCGGGAATAATTCCGTGGATTCAAGTGCAGATCAAGAAGTGTTTTAATAGGACAAAACATAAAATAAACAAACCAAAACTAAATCCAAAAACAGACAAGGCAATCCAAAAACAGACAAGGCAGGGCAGGAACAGGTACAGCATACAAAACGCGTAACAAATACAACGAACGAGCACAGGACAGCAAACACAGGAAGACTAAATAGGGAGGCAAACAAAGGAGGGTAACGAGACAGACAGGTGGAGCAATTAAACCAATAATCAGATAACAAGGGGGAGGGATTAAACAATGACAAGAGCACATGGCTCAAAATAATAAAACACCCATGTGCATAACAAGACAGGACAGACATGTGACATAACCCCCTCCCTACGGAGCGGCTACCAGACGCTCCATCCGACTCGGGCGGGACAGGAGGGACAGGGCAGGGGGGGAACAGGAGAGACAGACCAGGGCAAAACACACAACACAAGAGTTCAGGAGGGAGGTGGAATGGTGGAGGATCAGGGGGAGGGATGGGGGGCCAGGTCCATGAAAGGGAACAGAAACAGGGGGTGATGGTTTAGCCGGGGGCCAGGGCGAAGCAGACAGTCCATCGGGCGGCCAGGGCGAAGCAGACGGTTTAGCCGGGGGCCAGGGCAAAGAAGACAGTCCATCGGGCGGCCAGGGCGAAGCAGACGACCCACCGGGCGGCCAGGGCGAAGCAGACGACCCACCGGGCGGCCAGGGCGAAGCAGACGACCCACCGGGCGGCCAGGGCGAAGCAGACGACCCACCGGGCGGCCAGGGCGAAGCAGACGACCCATCGGGCGGCCAGGGCGAAGCAGACGACCCACCGGGCGGCCAGGGCGAAGCAGACGACCCATCGGGCGGCCAGGGCGAAGCAGACGACCCATCGGGCGGCCAGGGTGGTGAAGACCCCTCGGGCGGCCAGGGCGGTGAAGACCCCTCGGGCGGCCAGGGCGGTGACGACCCCTCGGGCGGCCAGGGCGGTGACGACCAGGGCGAGGGCGACCATGGCACAGGAACAGCAACAGACACCGGCTGATGAACAGATACCGGCTCAGGCACTGGAACAGGCACTGGCTTTGGAACAGACACCGGCTCAGGAACAGACACCGGCTCAGGAACAGACACCGGCTCAGGAACAGACACCGGCTCAGGAACAGACACCGGCTCAGGAACAGACACCGGCTCAGGAACAGACACCGGCTCAGGAACAGACACCAAAACTGTAACAGCCACAAGAACAGACACAAACACAGAAACAAACACTGGCTCTGGCGCTGGAACAGGCACTGGCTCTGGAACAGGCATTGGCTCCAGCTCTGGAACGGGCAATGGCTCGGCCTCCGGCTCTGGAACGGGCACTGGCTCTGCCTCCGGCTCTGGAACGGGCACTGGCTCTGCCTCCGGCTCTGGAACGGGCACTGGCTCTGCCTCCGGCTCTGGAACGGGCACTGGCTCTGCCTCCGGCTCTGGAACGGGCACTGGCTCTGCCTCCGGCTCTGGAACACGCACTGGCTCTGCCTCCGGCTCTGGAACAGCAGACACGGGCATGTCCAGGATCCGAGCCAGACGCTCCAGATAGTCTGTAACTGCCTTGGCGGCCACACAAATGGGCATTTCCGGATCTGTCTCAGACTGGGCAGACGTGACGTGCTCAGTCTCTCGCTGGGCAGACGTGACGTGAACAGTCTCTCGCTGGGCAGACGGGACGTGAACAGTCTCTCGCTGGGCAGACGGGACGTGAACAGTCTCTCGCTGGGCAGACGGGACGTGAACAGTCTCTCGCTGGGCAGACGGGACGTGAACAGTCTCTCGCTGGGCAGACGGGACGTGAACAGTCTCTCGCTGGGCAGACGGGACGTGAACAGTCTCTCGCTGGGCAGACGGGACGTGAACAGTCTCTCGCTGGGCAGACGGGACGTGAACAGTCTCTCGCTGGGCAGACGGGACGTGAACAGTCTCTCGCTGGGCAGACGGGACGTGAACAGTCTCTCGCTGGGCAGACGGGACGTGAACAGTCTCTGGCTGGGCAGACGCTGGTCTCTTTCTCCTCCTCCGTCTTTTCTGATGGATGTGTGCAGACTCGAGGCTGGCTAAAACCATCGATGAAGTCCCCCTGCTTGACGGATCCAGAGATGATGACTTCATTCCTGATGAGACCCGTGAGGAAGACTCTGCTGCCCTCCTCTCCTCATTCCTTTGAGCGCACATGGAGAGGTACTTAAACAAAGAAATCCCATTCTCTCTCTCCTCAGGAGAGAGTTCGCTCCGCTGAATCCACATGGGCTCGTTCGTTCTGTCACGGTGGGACCGGGAATAATTCCGTGGATTCAAGTGCAGATCAAGAAGTGTTTTAATAGGACAAAACATAAAATAAACAAACCAAAACTAAATCCAAAAACAGACAAGGCAATCCAAAAACAGACAAGGCAGGGCAGGAACAGGTACAGCATACAAAACGCGTAACAAATACAACGAACGAGCACAGGACAGCAAACACAGGAAGACTAAATAGGGAGGCAAACAAAGGAGGGTAACGAGACAGACAGGTGGAGCAATTAAACCAATAATCAGATAACAAGGGGGAGGGATTAAACAATGACAAGAGCACATGGCTCAAAATAATAAAACACCCATGTGCATAACAAGACAGGACAGACATGTGACATAACCCCCTCCCTACGGAGCGGCTACCAGACGCTCCATCCGACTCGGGCGGGACAGGAGGGACAGGGCAGGGGGGGAACAGGAGAGACAGACCAGGGCAAAACACACAACACAAGAGTTCAGGAGGGAGGTGGAATGGTGGAGGATCAGGGGGAGGGATGGGGGGCCAGGTCCATGAAAGGGAACAGAAACAGGGGGTGATGGTTTAGCCGGGGGCCAGGGCGAAGCAGACAGTCCATCGGGCGGCCAGGGCGAAGCAGACGGTTTAGCCGGGGGCCAGGGCAAAGAAGACAGTCCATCGGGCGGCCAGGGCGAAGCAGACGACCCACCGGGCGGCCAGGGCGAAGCAGACGACCCACCGGGCGGCCAGGGCGAAGCAGACGACCCACCGGGCGGCCAGGGCGAAGCAGACGACCCACCGGGCGGCCAGGGCGAAGCAGACGACCCATCGGGCGGCCAGGGCGAAGCAGACGACCCACCGGGCGGCCAGGGCGAAGCAGACGACCCATCGGGCGGCCAGGGCGAAGCAGACGACCCATCGGGCGGCCAGGGTGGTGAAGACCCCTCGGGCGGCCAGGGCGGTGAAGACCCCTCGGGCGGCCAGGGCGGTGACGACCCCTCGGGCGGCCAGGGCGGTGACGACCAGGGCGAGGGCGACCATGGCACAGGAACAGCAACAGACACCGGCTGATGAACAGATACCGGCTCAGGCACTGGAACAGGCACTGGCTTTGGAACAGACACCGGCTCAGGAACAGACACCGGCTCAGGAACAGACACCGGCTCAGGAACAGACACCGGCTCAGGAACAGACACCGGCTCAGGAACAGACACCGGCTCAGGAACAGACACCGGCTCAGGAACAGACACCGGCTCAGGAACAGACACCGGCTCAGGAACAGACACCGGCTCAGGAACAGACACCAAAACTGTAACAGCCACAAGAACAGACACAAACACAGAAACAAACACTGGCTCTGGCGCTGGAACAGGCACTGGCTCTGGAACAGGCATTGGCTCCAGCTCTGGAACGGGCACTGGCTCGGCCTCCGGCTCTGGAACGGGCACTGGCTCTGCCTCCGGCTCTGGAACGGGCACTGGCTCTGCCTCCGGCTCTGGAACGGGCACTGGCTCTGCCTCCGGCTCTGGAACGGGCACTGGCTCTGCCTCCGGCTCTGGAACGGGCACTGGCTCTGCCTCCGGCTCTGGAACACGCACTGGCTCTGCCTCCGGCTCTGGAACAGCAGACACGGGCATGTCCAGGATCCGAGCCAGACGCTCCAGATAGTCTGTAACTGCCTTGGCGGCCACACAAATGGGCATTTCCGGATCTGTCTCAGACTGGGCAGACGTGACGTGCTCAGTCTCTCGCTGGGCAGACGTGACGTGAACAGTCTCTCGCTGGGCAGACGGGACGTGAACAGTCTCTCGCTGGGCAGACGGGACGTGAACAGTCTCTCGCTGGGCAGACGGGACGTGAACAGTCTCTCGCTGGGCAGACGGGACGTGAACAGTCTCTCGCTGGGCAGACGGGACGTGAACAGTCTCTCGCTGGGCAGACGGGACGTGAACAGTCTCTCGCTGGGCAGACGGGACGTGAACAGTCTCTCGCTGGGCAGACGGGACGTGAACAGTCTCTCGCTGGGCAGACGGGACGTGAACAGTCTCTCGCTGGGCAGACGGGACGTGAACAGTCTCTCGCTGGGCAGACGGGACGTGAACAGTCTCTGGCTGGGCAGACGCTGGTCTCTTTCTCCTCCTCCGTCTTTTCTGATGGATGTGTGCAGACTCGAGGCTGGCTAAAACCATCGATGAAGTCCCCCTGCTTGACGGATCCAGAGATGATGACTTCATTCCTGATGAGACCCGTGAGGAAGACTCTGCTGCCCTCCTCTCCTCATTCCTTTGAGCGCACATGGAGAGGTACTTAAACAAAGAAATCCCATTCTCTCTCTCCTCAGGAGAGAGTTCGCTCCGCTGAATCCACATGGGCTCGTTCGTTCTGTCACGGTGGGACCGGGAATAATTCCGTGGATTCAAGTGCAGATCAAGAAGTGTTTTAATAGGACAAAACATAAAATAAACAAACCAAAACTAAATCCAAAAACAGACAAGGCAATCCAAAAACAGACAAGGCAGGGCAGGAACAGGTACAGCATACAAAACGCGTAACAAATACAACGAACGAGCACAGGACAGCAAACACAGGAAGACTAAATAGGGAGGCAAACAAAGGAGGGTAACGAGACAGACAGGTGGAGCAATTAAACCAATAATCAGATAACAAGGGGGAGGGATTAAACAATGACAAGAGCACATGGCTCAAAATAACAAAACACCCATGTGCAGAACAAGACAGGACAGACATGTGACACTCACGGCCTCTGCACTTTATAATAATAAAGTAGCCTACCGCGTTAGGCTAACCTTAGCATAAATGCCAGATGACATCAATAAGGTTACATCATGTACTTCGCATTATTTCATAACAATGTCCGTTATTATGTTGTTAGACATGATTATTGCAATTTATCATGATAGTTTGCAAATTCCACTCATTTACACTAATTACAACGTGTAGGCTTATTTATGTCCTGATAACTATGTGAGATATATACAACTGTTCTCATGATAATCGCAGGAATCAACTTTAACAGTGAAAGCCTGAGCGAGTGGGACTCTTGTCTGGCTCTTTCTTCATTTTTTTCTCCATTCTGAAAACGCAGGTCCGATGTTTACTCGTGTCTGACTTCCCGCTCAGTCAGTCGGCCGTTTCCTCTTTCTCTGTTCCTCCGACAATGCTTTCCTAGCTTTCTGCTTCTTATATGCCGGTTTAGCCATGACTATAGTTGTTCTTATAGCTAGCCGGATCCTGGATGGGGGCATGTATGTGTGTAATGTGTGCAGTGCCGTAAAGCAATTCGTTACATCGCGAGAGCTGAAATCACACGATACTTCCTGACGCTGAGGCCGCCAGCCCAAAGTTGCAAGTGCGATTTTTCCACTCACAGGCAGCAGAGGGGGGCGAGACGACCACCATTCATCCCGAAAAGAGTCATGTAACCATTCCAATAACTCTGAAGCTGTTCAGTTAAGCTAAAAAAACTGAATAGTGCTGCTTTAATGCTGCCAGTGTCTGAAAGTTTGGATGAATAATGATTAATGAACAGAGACACAAATATCATGAATGTGTATGTGGCATGATATCCTGAGTTAAATGGTTGGGGGGCCATTTTAATGTCATTAATTGTGCAGGCTAATAAAGCCATTGTCAAATGCCTCTGGACAGATCGCCATTTCCCGGATGTTTTTGTGGTTTCCACTATCGCGATTGAACGCGACTGTTGGTCTGTAAAGGAGAGCGGCTGTGTTTACAGTCTCCCTCGTGTTCGGCGTTTTGTCTCAGCGGCTTTAAATCGGCTGATGGATATGAGTGTGCATCTGTCCTCCTCCAGTTAATGCGTGTGTACGGGTGACGACTGTTGCAAAGGCTGAGTAGTTAAACCTCCAGCTACATCCCGGTTCCCGCAGCTTTCGTTTGGGTGGATAACATCCTTGCAGTAGCAGCACCGCTGTCTCGTTCTAGGACGACCTGCAGTGTCTGTGTGTGTGTTTTCGGTCACGGTTGAGGTGGACCCGTGCCAACGAACATCGTCTTGTGTAGCCTACATGTTTTGTGTCTTAAACTGCGTTGAGTATCCTTATTTGTGTTGTATTTAGTCTTGTTAAATTTGTTTGGGACTTCCTACTCATTTCTCCCTGTTAATTTAATTCAAATCAGTTTATTTTGTGCATCAGTTATTTTGAATTCTTGTTGGTTGATCGTGGTTTTGTAAATCTTTATTATTGTTTTTGTTTTTGTGTATTATAATTGAGTTTTCTTATTAATCTGAAATTGGTTTATTATTTGGATTTAGTTTATTTGATTTAGCTTTTCTTTCTCTGTCTTAATTTGAGTCTTGAGTTTATTGTTTTGTTTGAATATATGTTTATTCTTTCTTTTTTTTTTTCTTTCTTTTTTTTTTCAAGGATAGCCCCTTGAGATGTACCATCTCATTTTCGAGGGGGTCCTATGTATTTTGTTTAATATTGTGAAACATTGTTTTGTAAACTTTGGGTTTTGTTTCATTCATTTACAACATACTTTTCCTAAAGTATATTGTATTAATGTGTGTGTGTGTGTGTGTGTGTGTGTGTGTGTGTGTGTGTGTGTGTGTGTGTGTGTGTGTGTGTGTGTGTGTGTGTGTGTGTGTGTGTGTGTGTGTGTGTGTGTGTGTGTGTGTGTGAGTGTGTGTTTTTTTCGTCTAGGAGCTGCAGGCCTCATTGACCGGGGTGACCATTCCAATCCTCTGTAGATGGTGGTGGTGTTTCTTCATTGTGTGCTGTAGTCTGTGACGTGCACTGGGGTTCTTTAACTTGTATGTGAGTGTGCTGTGCAGATTTGGAGATCCCCTATTATTGGAGCATTCTCCCGGTAATTTGGCCGCAGCTCCATGACATTGGACTTGATTTATGTAGGTTTGTATTACATTTGATGTGTGGTTTTGTCTAGCTTAAACCTTTGTGGTTTTTATGCCTCTATAATAAAACTTTTGTATACGACCGATACCTGTGTCTCCATGCTTTGCTTGCCACGGGGTAGGGAACCTGTGTAAAGCTTTATGCTTTGATTCCTTGGGTGAAATTCCCAAGGTGGCGCAGTCAGGCATTATTCCTTAATTTGATAGTTTCAGACTGATCTTGCTAAATTTATCGGGCCACGGTTACATGTAGAAAGAGCTCATGTGAATATAATTACCTGCACAGTATCCTGAACAGTACACAGTTGGACTGACCAGCTCATAGACATAATAGTTGCCTGGACAGGCTTTGACTTTAATGGGAAAAGACCCGATAGAGAGAACATGTAAACACTTGATCGGATTGAAAACCGAAACTAAAAGGACTGCACATGTGCAATGACGTTGAAATAGCGTAATGACGTATGACGCACGAAACGAGCTGTTCTTCCTGTTGAATAAAGTTTCATATAAATGAGTGTCCCGTTTAAAAAAAATTCTCATTTCACTCAGCATCTGTGAAGTGGAGCAGGACAACGTCCCACCAGTGCTTGCTTCAGACTGTCATCCACAGACGACTGGTTTTGGGCGCGGGGTTTTACTGCGTGATAAATATAAGCAGCACGGCAAAACGGTTCATGCTCATCGTCTCCAAATCATGACCAGAGACGGATAAATATTAAGTCTGTTGTTTAAAACAAATAATGAACCAATAGAGGAGAATAGTTATGCGTGAACAGCAGCAGTATACTTGTGCAGTGTGCGCATGTCAAAAAATCTATTCCGATTTGAATCTTGTGACATATAAACGTGCACATCAACCCGATTACTTTATTTATCGTTCATGTAAACACCGTGTTCGGATTCATCAATTGGATTGATTTAATTCCGATTGAACCATGTAAACGTAGCTGTAGTGTGGACACATGTACACTGAGGAGTGTTAATTTAACACTGGGGATTATGCTGTGTACAAACCTTGTGTAGATATCTTCCCTAGTTCAGTCTCCTGTTCCAGTTTCTTCTGACTCAAAGAGTCAAAACTTCTCTGTAACTGACTTTTCTCGGCACTGAGATCATTGACTCTGGTCTCTAACTCCAGTTTCTTCTGACTCAAAGAATCAAAACTTCTCTGTAACTGACTTTTCTCAGCACTGAGATCATTGACTCTGGTCTCTAACTCCAGTTTCTTCTGACTCAAAGAATCAAAACTTCTCTGTAACTGACTTTTCTCAGCACTGAGATCATTGACTCTGGTCTCCAGCTCCAGTTTCTTCTGACTCAAAGAGTCAAAACTTCTTTGTAACTGACTTTTCTCAGCACTGAGATCATTGACTCTGGTCTCCAGCTCCAGTTTCTTCTGACTCAAAGAGTCAAAACTTCTTTGTAACTGACTTTTCTCAGCACTGAGATCATTGACTCTGGTCTCCAGTTCCAGTTTCTTCTGACTCAAAGAGTCAAAACTTCCCTGTAACTGACTTTTCTCAGCACTGAGATCATTGACTCTGGTCTCCAGTTCCAGTTTCTTCTGACTCAAAGAGTCAAAACTTCTCTGTAACTGACTTTTCTCAACACTGAGATCATTGACTCTGGTCTCTAACTCCATTTTCTTCTGATTCAAAGCATCAAAACTTCCCTGTAACTGACTTTTCTCAACACTGAGATCATTGACTCTGGTCTCTAACTCCATTTTCTTCTGATTCAAAGCATCAAAACTTCTCTGTAACTGACTTTTCTCAACACTGAGATCATTGACTCTGGTCTCCAGCTCCATTTTCTTCTGATTCAAAGAGTTGAAGTTGTTCTTCAGTTGGTCTTTTTCAGTCATTAGATCAGTGTAATTGTCCTGTAAGCTGTTGATAGTTTGATTGAACTCTTCAACTGTGGTCTTGTAACTCTTTAACAGGTCTCTCTCTGCTGTGATGGTGATGTACAGTGAGATGAAGACCAGCAGAAGAACACAAATGAGCCCGAGACACACTTTCATCAACACCAAACACCTGCTTCCTCCTGACAAATAGAGACAAAACACACACATATCAGTGAATACCCTTCCTATTATTCCAAAAAAGGATTAAAATCAACCTTTTAATCTACATTTGTCTTTAGAAAATATGCTTTTACAGTATATTATTTTACAAGACTTGTTTCTAAATATCTAAAGATGAGCATATTGAAAAAGTACTGTGTATGTTAATTCGGGGTGGAACAGATGTATTAGTATTGAACCGAATCGGTACGGGCGTCACGGTTCTGTGCACAAATTTACACGTAGAATACACGATATAAAATAAATAAAACTCTAAATAGCGATAATTTTCGCTCAATTCGCGGTTGGTCTGAACGCAGCATAATGAACAGCGAAGTCAATATTGCAATGCTAAAGTGTATGTGCTCGCTTGAGAGAGGGAGAGGCGCAGGCGCGATCGAACTGTGTGTGTGTGTGAGAGAGAGAGGCCCGAGCGAACTGTGTTTGTGTGCGCGCGAGAGAGGGAGGGAGAGGAGCGGGCGCGATCGAACCGTGTGTGTGTGTGTGTGTGTGTGTGTGTGTGTGTGTGTGTGTGTGTGTGTGTGTGAGTGAGAGAGAGAGGCGCGGGCGCGATCGAACTGTGTGTGTGTGTGTGAGAGAGAGAGAGGTGCGAGCGCGATCGAACTGTGTGTGTGTGCGCGAGAGAGAGGGAGAGGAGCGGGCGCGATCGTATGGGATTAGATTTCGGTCACAATTCTGCGCGCTCAAGATCACATTTTGAGCGCGCAAAAGGGCATTTTGCACGCGCATGAACTGAGTTTTGCGGAGAAATGTTCGTCTCGCAGATAAGAAAATATTTCGAGCGAACGAAAATCAATTTTGCATTTAAAATAAGTATTTGGGTGTGCGCAGACGTTCTCTTTCGCATGTGCAAAGTTTCACTTTCTTGCTGCTTTCATACCAGCACTGAGCGCTCTCTAAGCGCAGACGGCTCGCTTGCTCAACACAACCCAGCGATATGCCATAATTGCAGAAAATCAGAGATGAGGCTGCTAAATTCTGATTGGCTAGCTTGACAACTAATCACAAGACTCCCTGTGTCACCTGTGGAAGAGGAAAAAACATGGTGGAACAGACGA
This sequence comes from Siphateles boraxobius, assembly GCF_051911475.1. Classification (NCBI taxonomy): domain Eukaryota; kingdom Metazoa; phylum Chordata; class Actinopteri; order Cypriniformes; family Leuciscidae; genus Siphateles; species Siphateles boraxobius. Next base: position 928,706 of record NW_027509108.1, on the reverse strand, counting down.
ACATTTCTCGCAAAACTCAATTCAACACACACACACACACACACACACACACACACACACACACACACACACACACACACACACACACACACACACACACACACACACACACAGTTTTATTTTTAAGTTACACATTCTACATTGATTAAACAAGAAAATCAAATGTGGTTTTTAATGGTAGTATTATTTTATACGGAAATCAAATCAGATGAGAATAAAGTTAGGCTTAATTAAAATGAAGAAAAACAAATATATTATCTGAAATATAGCAAATTAATTTTAAATTCATTCAGGTACAATTACCAAACATATCACAAGGTATTTTTGTCTTTTTATTAATTTAATTAATAAACTAATTAAATTATATAAAACTATTGTCAGTGCACTACAAATAAACTGGTTCTATGCCTTTATTTATAAAACTTATTTTAAAAATACAAGGCTTAAAGGGTACATATCATGCTTTTAAATTTTTCCTTTTTACATATAAAACATACATTTGTGGTCTATATAAAGCGAAACTGCAATTCTTGGGTCTGAATTCCTCATTATTATAGCTCCACAGGCCCCTATTTTACTCCTTTTCTGATGTGCTTCTGTGAGTGACTCGTTTTGAAGCGGCCCCTTTAAATGCAAAGGAGCTGTGTCACACCCCGCCCGCTCTCCAGGGTGCTGAGTTGACAGTCGGTTCAACTCCACCCCGTTCGGCCATTTTTGTAGTTTGATTAGTGATATACGATCTTATAGCGTCACAGAACATTTATATTCACACAAAATGTCAACAACGGAATCAACAACAGAATTGTCAATCAAGCCTTACATGTTCGAGGCAGAGCCGGACCCGGAGCTAGTTGAACAAATAGACGACGAACCTGAAGAACAACGTCTGCATATGGATGTATCTCAATGGTATGTAACTATATTTACAGTAACTTCGCCATCCATGCCCACTGCTACAATACTGTATGTTTTACAACGACAATTTAACACTCACAAAACAAAATATAAGTTATATTATTAAAAAAATAAAGAAAAACACTATAGTAATAGTGAACTTTTGTGTTAATTTATCGTCTAAAGTTTATAATCAATAAAAAAAATGTTTTGGTTTACATCATATGTGTGTGTACTGTGTAAAATAATGATGTATTTATAAATACAAGCATGCATTTATATATTTACCAAATATTGACATGTTTATAATTAAATATAATTTATATATTATATAATAAATACTTAATATATATAAAAATAATTATTATAATTATACATGCATGTGTGTTTTATTAAAGACATAATTATTATATACAGTACACACACATATATGATGTAAACAAAACAAAAATTCTACAAACGATTAGTCGTGATTAATCATTATGCAGCCTTATAAAATGTACAGCATAGCAGTTACCACATAATGCAAACCTTTACTTTTGACATGAGGCTGGAGTGTTCTTATAGAAAGCTGTGTCCCGGGTTTTGTTTGACAGCCTTTGTCAGCAAATGTTGGTTTGTGACTTGTTGGTTTAGCCCTCTAAATAAAGTGAAAGTCGATTAACGTTATTTCTCTTGTTAAAACAATCACACTAAAAAGATAAATGACTACGGTCTAATCTTACCACTAAAAATCTGTATGGATAATATGATACGTTTAGAAAAGCATCAGAAAACACAGCAGCTAAATGACCATTGATGAAACTCAAGAACAATAATACTTCAGACATGTAACGTTACTTCAAAAAAACAAAAACAAAGAAATACGAAGGCACTGCTAAACCATGACCACCATGTGTTTTAAGAAAGTAAACTATTTTTATTAAAGATATTTACAGCTTACCGAAGTGATCTGTTCGTCCTCTCCAAAGATAGATGGAATTGACCCCTCATTCAAACTTAGTCGATCGGCAAACCCTTCTTTATACTGGCCGAGGTTGTTGAAGTCGGAATCGTCGAAGTGCTTCGCGCACACGAAAATGACTTTACCAAAAGATGTGGGAACATTTCCTTGGTAAATAAAACTCAACCAGGCACTTCGAAGAGGTTCTGATGCTGGGAGACGGTGTAACGAAGCGTGTGGGTCACTACATCCAACAACCGAACATTTTGACTTGAGCTCTCGACACTTCTGCATCATTGAGCTTGGACTACAAAATCGGAGCGAGGAATAATAATGGCGGATTGATCGAAATGTTGGGCCGGTTGTCAATGTCCTTATTTGGTAGTTCCGCTGCAAATACTGTGACGTAATTGTTCAGAAAACGTCATAGAAAACAGAAAAATCTGAACTGGGTGAACAATAAGACCAAAACAGAATATAAAGATATAAACGAAACACCTGAAGAGAATAATTTCAACTTTTCTGCACTTTTAAACACTCCAAATATACAACAAAATGCATTTAAGGGCTAAAAAAGTGGTTTTAGCATGATATGTCCCCTTTAAGACATTTATAAAAATGCCTTCTGCATTTTTGTTTTTCTTTTCACTCCATTGTACCGAAATCGTACCGAACCGTGATATCTGAACCGAGGTATGAACCGAACCGTGACTTCTGTGTACTGTTCCACCCCTAATGTTAATATATTCAATATAAAAGCAGAAACAAACTTAAAAGTGTTAGTTAGAACAACTGTTGGATTTTACAGCATTTTTTTATGTTAAATTTTTCAGTTACTCAAACATTATTTCTCCATTACCAACTCCATCTCTACGTCAGAATAAAATTTCTACTTACTACATATTTGAGCTTTTTCTTCATCCTGAAAGAGACTCTCTGTTTGTGATCCAGTTGATCCTTCAGTAACTTTGTTTACAATATACCTGCCTGATTTCATTATTTGCTCTTACTCACAGACTTACAATACAGTAGCCTATGTGTTCACAGATGAAGTGTGTTCAAGATTAAAACACTTAGACGAATTTTATTCATATTTTTGGGTGGTGTCTCTTCAATCTGTTATTCATTGCTCCTTACCCCCAAAAAAAACAGGAAAGTAATCTTTGGAAATCTGTAACCAGGAAACTCCCACCCAGTGCTGTGACGTTTCCTCACAGCACAATCCCTCAAAGCACATATGCTCCCACTCTACAGAGTGTTAAAGTAGAGATAAAGTTAATGAGATAATTAAGTGAAAGAGAAACACAAGAACTACAACTGACTTCAGACACAGTCTTAGATGAAATCAACTGAAGAGAAAAGAAGACATTAAATCTGAAGATCTCAGCAGAGGAGGATTAAACAACTCCACAAACAGCATTACCAGCTTCAATTATTACTAACCAGACTGACTTTATTTCTGTCAGACGTCTACAGAAGTTTTATTGAGAATTAACAGAGGTTTAACTCTGTTTCATTTGAAGTCACCATAACAGTGATTAGTGTTTCCATTAGTTGTGCTCTTAACTCTTATTCTATATATTTGACTGCTGTGACAGTGTGTTTGTCAAACACATTAGGAGGAGCAAAGAGCGTCAAAGTGATGATGGTTATCTGTTGCTAGTTTTATAATCATCATGAATTAACCTCATTGAATAAAAAAAAATATTTCACAATTATTTTGTCAAATTAAAAAAAATTCACATCATAAACCATGTGTTACTGCAGAATGAGATCCAGCAATATTATAACAAGGTAGAAGACTTGAGTAACATGAGTATAAGCAGTGCTTGAAGTGGGGAAAGAAAGGTGCCGGTATTCTCTTGCATTGGCAAATCATGACACTTGAAATTTCTACAGTGAAAAACAAAACGTGGAGATATTGCTGGTACAACAACAATTTATTGTTATTTATTAACAACATAAATGTATTAAAACAAGTCGTGTGTGTGTGTGTGTGTCTGTGTCTGTGTGTGTGTGTGTGTGTGTGTGTGTGTGTGTGTGTGTGTGTGTGTGTGTGTGTGTGTGTGTGTGTGTGTGTGTGTGTGTGTGTGTATATGTGTGTGTGTGTGTATATATATATATACGTAATATGTGTATTACGTGTAATGTGTGTATATATATATACACAAATATACACAAATATATATATACACAAATATGTGTAATATGTGTATATATATATATACGTAATATGTATGCGGCAAAACACATCTGCTTTTCCTCTTTACAGTGTGATGAAAATAAACTTTAATAAACGTATTGTACATCCCCACAGATTTATGGCACCCTCCGTTACTGTAATAGACAATTGTCCTGCAAAATGAGGGTTTTGAAAGAAAAAAATTGCGAGCAAATGTCGAACTGTCTTTTTGAAATTTAAACCAACAATATAAGAGGCTTTAGGCTGTCTGGTGAACTCTGTATGAACAAACACCCAGCTTTGCAGTATAAATGGCACAGAAGCAGTATCTGACCTGGCATTTAGATGTACAGTACACACTGTCTAAAGCAGCTCAAAGGAGCCACTGTGAATTGGCATAGCAATTTCATTCAAAGAGGCTATTAAATGTGAAGTGACAACATGAAACACTACTTTCAATATATATATATAAAAACACCAGTAGTTGGTGGCAAGTCATATAATGATTGAATACCTATTTACTCATTTTGGCTCACAATAAGCAGATTACATTATACCATGAATGTTTGTTTTTTTATAATATATATATATATATATATATATATATATGTGTGTGTGTGTGTGTGTGTGTGTGTGTGTGTGTGTGTGTGTGTGTGTGTGTGTGTGTGTGTGTGTGTGTGTGTGTGTGTGTGTGTAAAGGCAGGATCACCTACTGGGTGTAACCCAAACGGAAGTCCAGTCCTGGCTGTATGATCAAACAATAAAAACTAGAAACAATGCATGCCATCAAGAACATTTTTTTTATTCAACAGGAACTTGATCCAGTTTCCCCCATTTTTACTAATAACTGCTTTGTATTAATTCAGAGGACAGGAAGGCAAACTTATGCATGAACTCGAACAAGATCAATTAAGATTTTCGAAGCATTTTGGAACTCTTCTTGGTGGAAATTGACAGCATGTTCAAAAAGAGATGAAATGTCAGGAAACTGCATAGAAAATTGCCTCTCCACAGCATCCTGGTCCTCTGGTGACTGAAATGGATTCTGCCCAAAAGTTGAAACTCGTGTCAATGAAGATCTTGCTTCACAATCATACCAGCCTGCAGCCTCCACTGCATTTGGCAATCCACAGATACTCTCTTTTGGCATCCTCCAAGAGCCAAAACATTAGGAACCCCCTTTGCTGAAAATAGTAACAATAATAATGTAAGACTGGAAAAACTGTAAGGACTTTAAGAGAGGGCCACTCTCTGAGAAAACAAAGGAAATTAACATTTGAACTCCCCCTCATGCACTATTGAGACGAAGGTCTCACCTCCCTCATCCTAATCTACATTTCTCTCCCCCATTCTTCATCCTGGCAGAGATCTCCCAAACTCACACAAGAATCTAAATGGTTTAATGTGAATGATTATCATCAAGGTTTATACATGTTTGGTATTATTTGAAATGTCTCGGTGCGACTGGTACAAATGTATCATTCCCAAAGAAGTAAACCAAAAGGTAATAAGGTTTTTAAGAGTTTAGGAATAACTGGCACACAAAGGAATGTGGTCTCTAGGCACTCCCAAAGGTGTAAATTCATGAATGCTTATTTCCACTATTCTTAGGAGATGGTCAACTTCTACCCCCATTAATGGTGGGGGCATACAGTAAATATCCACTAAACTCAAGTTTTACATATCAAATAAGGTCTGGCTATATTAGGAAAATGCAACGAGAGCTCAGGGCTGTTTTTCTGTGTTCAGATTAGCCCGTGTGGTTGAGGGTCTCGTGACTCTCAGCTCACGTAGCCATACAGTGTCGGGTAAAGGATTTTCCTCTTTGTTCTAGAACATTTGATGGTTTGCATTGATTATCTTTCAATTGATTATGGAATTGTAATAATACATTTACCTGACATAATAAATTGTTATATTTGATTATTCTAACAGACTTTGACTTTATTTTCATTGGAGTTAAAAGGAATAGTCAAACATTAACGTATATTTAATGATGCACAGATATCATTGAAAAACCTTTTCATTTTATGGAGTCAGATGAAACGAGTTAATACATAAGATAAAATGTATTGCATTTAGGGCTGGGCGATATATCGCACAATATTGTTATGCGCATCTCGTCAGTAAAGTTAGTAGTAAATCGCCTTCACCTGCTTTCAGATGGAGCGGCATTTACTACAGCACAAACTCCAGTGTTAAATTAACACTCAAGAGTGTTAAAGTTAATGAGATAATTAAGTGATTCATTTAGTGATGTTTGAGCATTATTGAAGACACCTGATGTTAAGTTCTCGCAGCTGGCTGCGTTCTTCATCAACTCACGAGCCGAGTGATCCACCGCTAAGAGTTGTACACTTAACAAGCAGAATCACTGAAGGAGAAAATCTCAAATTGTAAGCCACCGTTATGGCGATAAGTGTTTGCTTTAGTTGGGCTCTTGACCCTTATATTATTAACTTTAGATTTTGTTTGTCTGCTGTTATTTATTTATAACAGTCAAATGAACAAAAAAAGTGTGATCTGATAGTGTTGGTTGTGTTCTGGCATTATCATGCTGTGATCTGAAAATGAATCTTATTGCAATAGTTTGATATAACTTGTTGGCAAAAACTTTTTGATTCTACAGCATATATGAATATAGGTACGTTTCTTATAATCAAAAATATTTAATAAACATTGTTCTGATCAAAACACTTTCAAATAAATTTATTTAGAAACACGGAGATCAATAATCAGCCTGTGAATCTCAACAATGGTGACAATAATAAAGCATGTTGCAGTGGCTGCCGCCAATCACAACTCATTAATGGCTCCCATCATTCATTGCGATATGGATAAATTATGATCTGAATTTTCTATGTAATTTACTTTTCCTAATTGAATATTCTGCTCGTCACCATTGTTGAGATGCATAGACAGAATTTTGAAGTCTGTGAGTGCCTATAAGAAAATTTCCTGTTTTTTTTAGAAACAACTTTTAAGAAATACTTATTATTATAGCTAAAATTCTGAATATTTATTCAGAATCACAGTTATGCTGTAACCAACAACATAAATCAAAATCATAAAGTTCAAATGATGATTGTCATAATTTAACCAACACCATCAGATCACTTTTTTCTATGTTCATCTGGCAGTTATAACTCAAATACATCAGCCAAACAAAATCTAAAGTTAATAATATAAGAGTCCAACTAAAGCAACCAATGATCACCATAACGCTGGCTTACAATTTGAGATTTTCTCCTTCAGTGATTCTTCAGGTGTCTTCAATAATGCTCAATCATCACTCAATTAATCACTTAATTATCTCATTAACTTCAACACTCTTGAGTGTGGACTCATATACACTCCCAGCGGTGTTAATTTAACACTGGAGTTTTTGCTGTGTACAAAGAGCCGTAGTTAACTGACAAGCTGAGCCATATCGCATTAATTATCGCTGGCGATACGTCCGCGATATTGATGCGATATGGCTCAGCTTGTCAGTTAACTACGGCTCTTTGTAGTAAATGCCGCTCCATCTGAAAGCAGGTGAAGGCGATTTACTACTAATCAAGGAACCGGCTTTACTGACGAGATGCGCATAACAATATCGTGCGATATATCGCCCAGCCCTATTGCATTTAATTAAAAATCCCTTTGCCATGGGAAGAGACGGAACACGCGTGAGACCTTCACCTCTAATCGAGTACCGCCATTGGATCGAATAAGATGGCCTTATAAAGTGGTGACCCTGACGGGATATCGCAACAAATGAATTTCGCGAGCAACGTCTTTTCCAGCAAAGTATGGGGATTTTAAAATCAACACGAGGTTTGAACATCTTCTCTTTCTTCTGCCGCTGTGGTAAGTCAACTTTTTCTTCCCTTTTGAGAAGTGTTGAGAAAATTTTGTTTGCATTGTTACGGGTCGGAGAGCCCTTTGTTTAGTCCGGAACTGAAATACGTGAGGACGTGATAGCGGCAGCGCAGATGAAGAATGAAAACCCTTGTTAATAGATTAAAGATATCCTTGTTTGCCTAAGCAACAAAAACGAAACCTAAAAATCGGAATAACATCTTCCAAATGTTTTTCGTGTAACGTTACTTGATGAGGAGCTGTAAAACAAACCCTAAAAGTTTTCAAATCAGCCGCATGTTTGTCGCCATTGTTGTATTGGTTTTGTTGAAACAAACCAGCAACACGTGAAGAGAATCAGCAAACAACAGAAAGAAAAATCTAAGTTTGTAAACGATCGGAAAACACATGATTTTATAAATAAAAGGCAGGCCGATGATGCATTGTTTATAAAAAGCTAAATTTGGAAAAACAGGATGATATGATTTAAAGGCTAAAATCGGATCTCAAGGCTAAGCTAAATGCTATTGTCCATCCTGTTTCCAAAACAAGGCTAAGCTAAATGCTATTGTCCATCCTGTTTCCAAAACAAGGCTAAGCTAAATGCTATTGTCCATCCTGTTTCCAAAACATGGCTAAGCTAAATGCTATTGTCCATCCTGTTTCCAAAACAAGGCTAAGCTAAATGCTATTGTCCATGCTGTTTCCAAAACAAGGCTAAGCTAAATGCTATTGTCCATGCATTCAAAAAACGCTTAACCCTTTGTGTGACCAGCCCACCATGGGCCCTAGGCCACATTGAATAATATTCTATAATAAACCTAAACTAATCTTTACAAACTCTATATTGCATTTGAAAGCTTCCACTTTAACACAGATGGGATTAAAAGGCAATAATGCAATAATTTGTATTTTCAAATTTGGAGTTGTGCTTCACACATTGTAATGCACTCATAGAACACACTTTATAGTTGTTTGAGCTACTATATGTGCACATAGGCTAATTGTAAGTTTATTCTTTAAACACAGGATCTTTTTATTGTGGGTGTATTTGGAACACTTAGGTAAAGGCTGTTGATGATGTATTCTAGGCCATGTATCCTGTGTGAACTGAATTAAACAAGTGTGTGTCTATGCTGAATGTGGTTATAATGTGATTCACAATGAATTTGTAAGTCAGAAACAACAAACGCGCATCTCATTAATTCTCAAAAGTCCCGAGACAGAAATACTTTTTCATATTTGGAGAACGAAATATTATCACGTTTCAACTAATTCTGGATTGCTCTGAAATTATTTTTCAAAATAGATTACAGGATTCGAATATTTCCACAAGTTTGCGCCAGACATTAGTGACGACTAACACTGAATATCAGATTCAAGTGTACTTGAATTAGGGGAAAGAGTTATTTCCGTCCAGAATCAGCAAAATGCTGTTTGATCAACCTGCCCAGCAGGCACAGTACGTCAATGTGACGTCAGGAAGACGTTGGACTCCAACTAATCCAACGTCAGTCAGACGTCATATTTTGGTTGAAAATGAAAGTCAGGTTGACATCTAAACCCAACGTTTGTTTGGCGTCAAGCTCCAACGTCAGACAGATGTTGAATTTTGGCTGGAATAAGCACCGCAAAAAAATGTGACATGCATGGCAGCACATTAAATCTGTGAAGATCTCAGCAGAAGAGGAGTAAACAACTCAAACAGCATTACCAGCTTCACTTATTACTAACCAGACTGACTTTATTTCACTTCCGGTGTAATGAAATCAATAGTGGTATTTTAAAGTCACCATGATGGTGGTTAGCGTTTGCTTTAGTCGGACTCTTGACCCTTGACTCTTTATTATTAAATTTCTCTGGTTGCTAAAATTGTGTGTTTATAAAGCACATTTATTGTGGCAAAAAAAAACCTAGAGAAAATGAGATCAGCTGATGTTGGCAGTCTATTGATGATGTTGATCAAGTCATCATCATGTAAGTGCTTGAGTCCCTGATCTTAATCAGAGTCTAATGTTTTGATTATATTGGACTTGTGTTTTTTAATGTTGTTTTATAACAGAAGTCATTATATTTTACAGCAAGAGAGCAATGTTGGTTATCAAATAATATAAAGGATTTTAAAAACATTTAGTACATTAAACTTTCTCCTCCACAGTATTACTTAGACATCAAGAATCAGCGTATGACTCTCAACAATGGTGACAATCAATGAAATGTTTTATTCTGCAGTGCATGCTGGGTACCACCAATCAAAACTCACCCATATCTCCCAGCATGCATTGTGGCATTAATAAATTATGCAGCTGGATTTTTTGTAGCTTATGAGTTGATCTGATTATCAGGATATTTTGTTTGATTGTCACCATTGTTGAGATTCATATGCTGTTTCTTGATGTCTGGGTGTGTCTAAGTAATGCCATAGATGAAAGGTTTTTGTGCACTAAATAGTATTTACAAAAAAACAAGTATATTATGTGATAACACTGCTAGATATGCTGTAGAATCAAATGACTCCTATATGAATAAAACCACATTAAAACCAGAAGTATTAGTCAAATAATCAAAACATTAAACACTGAATAAGATCAGGGATTCAGGCAATTACATGATGATATCATCAATAAACAGCCAACATCTCCTGATCGCATGGCTTTTTTAGCTATAAGTGTGCTTTATAAACACACAATTATAGCAGCCAGAGAAAATTTTATATTACAGAGTCAAGGATCAAGAGCACAACTAAAGCAAATGCTAACCACCACCATGGTGACTTTAAAATACAAGATATGATTTCATTAAAATGGAAATGAAATAAAGTAAATCTGGTTAGTTTTAAGTGAAGCTGGTAATAAGTGTACGGCCATGCATTTCACCTTTTTGTTTGGTTTATTCCAAACAAAATTCAACGACTGCCCAACGTTGGAGCTTGACGTCAAACAAACATTGGATTTAGACGTCAACCCGACTTTCATTTTCAACCAAAATCCAACGTCTGACCGACGTCGTAGTCTATATCCCGTGCCTGCTGGGTGGATTCGGGTGCGTTCCATAACCTCTGTTATAATTTAATGTTCTATTAGATAAGTGGACGTGGGTATACCACAGGCTTGACTAAACCAAAGCCATTTTAAGAAAAGTAAGTTGATCGGCTAACGTCTTTTAATGGTGGTCATGACCTATACTAATTGAAACAATTAATTTAAATTCCTGAGATGGCGTTCAAGGGGGCTGTTCAAGTGTCTGTTATTGTGTATGTGTGAATACGGCACATCTCAGATATTTAGCCAATTACCTCTGTTTTGATAAGTCAGACTGGCGAGCTTGTGTCGTGCATCCTTAGAAGAAGGACTGCAAAGTGATATAGTTTCCTGATCTACAAATGAAAAATATAAAGTAAGAGAAAATAGAATAATCAAACGTTAAAATGACTTTGCCTTCATATAGTCTGATTTTTTGTATCCTTGTTGGAAAACTCCCATTGCTGTTGTAAAACCACGCAAAGGAACATACATGAGAATCAGAAACTGTGAACGCGCATCTCATTAATCCTGAAACAAAAAACCTTTTCATATTCAAAGCTTCAGGGAACGAAATTTCCCCAAATATTAATTGGAACATGTATAATGATCCTGTTCTGTTTACATTATGGGCCGAAAAGGTCGAGCCTACACTGTACAAACTCAATAAAAAAGGTCTGAACATGGACGCTATTGACAATGAAATTTCCACTTGGTGGAAATCAGTGGGTAGTAAGCAGAAGAAAGCAAAACATGGTGAAATAATTGAGGCTTTAAACTTCATATAAACGGCTAGATAAGTCAAAAACATTTCTATCTTCGCTTATGGATATTAAATATGAAGAAGTGCATTCTAAAAATGCAGAGGCAAAAATGTCTGAGGCAAAGATTCAAAATCTCCAAACACAGCTAGATAAATTACTAGCTGAGCAGTTAGCCCTGACTGAAAAGTGTAAAAATCACAAATACACCATTGCAGATCTTAAGACTAAACTAAATGCTAAAAAGTCCATGTCTCCCAAAACGCTCAACAGCGATGGGACTAAAAATGTGCACTTCTTAAATGAGCCAGCCTGCTCTAAAAATCCTGTATCTTTTCAGACAGGAGAAGCATGTGATAAAGTTTTGAACAGAGTGCCTGTTTCAGCCTTTAAGGTGATTCGGCACCCAAATGGCACAGAGTCAACCATTCGGCATCCTCTAAACAAGCTACATTCAGTTACCGTTAAAGCAGAGATCGGACCATTCCCCTTGAAAGGGCCATTCGAACCATGGTGTAGACGCATTGTTAGTCTAAAACATGCATTTCAGCTTGAACCAAAAAATATTTGGCAAATTGTTATCAGCTCAATTCCAGACGTTCTGAACTATAAGATACCACAGGCTTTGATGACAGGGAACATTGTGCAGTCAGTGTATCAAGATGAGCCTGAGGGTGAAATCTTTAATAGACTAAAACAATGTCTTCACGATCTACGTGGTTGTAGTCCTGTTGGAAGGGAATTGATTTTCAATCGGAAACAGAGTACTGAAGAATCGTTCGAGACATATGCAGAAAAAATGTTTGAACTGTTTGAGGAGTATTCTGGAATTGAAGGTGTTAACCACAACAATGTTACTCTCCTTGATTTACTACTTACAAATGCAGGACCGCGTGTACAGCAATCGCTCATGTATGGTGCTTCTCCAGCAAAAAATACATTCGAAGGTATTGTTAGCTAGGCAACAAGAATTGAGTCGCGAAAACAGATGCATGGTGAGGTAGCTGTGTTAGAATGTCATGAAAATCCTCCATTTGCAGGATAATTCATAAAGGCAAGGCAAGGCAAGTTTATTTATATAGCACATTTCATACACAATGGTAATTCAAAGTGCTTCACATAGAAGAAATTAAAATAATCAAAAGAAATCAGAATAATTAAAACAGTTTAGAATAAAAGATAAAATACAGATATATCAAATGAAATCAGAAAAATTAAAACATAAAATAAAATACAGTGCAAACAGTCGGAAGAACAGAGGCACAGTGCTCATTCAGTAAATGCACAGCTAAACAGATGTGTTTTGAGTCTGGATTTGAATGTGACTACTGTAGGAGCACATCTGATCTCTTCTGGAAGCTGGTTCCAGCTGCGGCTGGCATAGTAGCTAAAAGCAGACTCGCCATGCTTAGAGTGAACCCTTGGTATTTCTAGCCGATGTGATCCTAATGATCTGAGTGATCTGTTGGGTTTATATTCACTGAGCATATCTGCAATGTATCGAGGTCCTAGGCCATTGAATGATTTATATACCAGTAATAATACTTTAAAATCAATCCTAAATGTAACTGGCAGCCAGTGTAAAGACCTGAGGACTGGTGTGATGTGTTCATATTTTCTGGTTCTGCTCAGAATCCTAGCAGCAGCGTTCTGTATGAGCTGCAACTGTCTTATGGTCTTTTTGGGAAGGCCAGTGAGAAGTCCATTACAATAATCCACCCTACTGGTGATGAAAGCATGCACAAGTTTTTCTAAGTCTTGACTGGAAACAAAGCATCTAATTCTTGCATTATTTTTCAGGTGATAATATGCTGATTTAGTTATTGCTTTGACATGACTACTGAAACTAAGGTCTGACTCCAGAGACACACCCAGATTCCTGACTTGATTTTTAGTTGTTTGACCCCTAGACTGAAGGTATGCGTTCACCTTGAGAACTTCATCTTTGTTTCCAAACGCAATGACTTCAGTTTTGTCTTTGTTTAACTGAAGAAAGTTTTGGCACATCCAATTGTTTACTTCATCAATGCATTGGCAAAGGGAGTCAATGGGGCTGTAGTCGTTAGGCGATAGGGCTAAGTAGAGCTGTGTATCGTCTGCATAGCTATGGTAAGCGATTTGGTTCTTTCTCATTATTTGGCTCATTGGGAGCATGTACAGGTTGAATAGGAGTGGCGCAAGAATTGAGCCTTGAGGGACTCCGCATGTCATGGATGTCCACTCAGACTTATGGTCTCCTATACTCACATAATAACCTCTGCCTCCTAAGTATGACCTGAACCATTTTAGGACTATCCCAGAAAGCCCGACCCAGTTTTCCAGCCTGTCAAGAAGTATTTTGTGATCGACAGTGTCAAATGCAGCACTGAGGTCGAGTAGTACCAGCACTGATAATTTGCCTGTATCAGTATTTAAGCGAATATCATTTATTATCTTTATGAGCGCGGTCTCTGTACTGTGGTGCAGTCGGAAACCAGATTGAAAATGGTCAAAGTATTCATTCGAGCTTAAGAATTTGTTCAGCTGATTGAAGACAACTTTTTCAATGATCTTGCCTATGAAAGGAAGATTTGAGATCGGTCTATAGTTGTTTAATATGGTCTTATCCAGATTGCTCTTTTTCAGGAGGGGCTTGACAACAGCAGTTTTCAGGGAGGTCGGAAAACTCCCAGAGAGAAGTGAGGCATTTACCACTTCTAGGAGATCTGCTTCTAAGCTGTGTAACACATTTTTGAAAAAAGATGTGGGAAGTGCGTCAAGGGCGCAGGTTGATGTTTTTAGTTGCTGTACGGTTTCTTCCAAAATTTTGCCATCAATTTCTTCGAAATCAGACATAGTGACTACTTTCTCGTGCTGTTGTCTGATCTGCCTGACCCCAGCGCAACTCAAGGATGAGCTGATCACCTTTCTGATATTATTGATTTTCTCAGAGAAGAAAGAAGCAAACTCACAGCACTTTCTCACTGAGAGCATTTCACTGGGAATCTGGCTTGGGGGGTTTGTCAGTCTCTCTACAGTAGCAAAAAGAGTGCGCGTGTTGTTTATATTGCTGTTTATAATATTCGAGAAAAAAGTCTGTCTAGCTTTGCTTAGTTCCTTATTGAAAGCATGGATGCTGTCTTTGTAGATGTTATAATGGACTACAAGTTTTGTCTTTCGCCACATGCGCTCTGCTTTTCTGTATTGTCTTTTCATATTTTGCACTGCTGTTGAGTTTCTCCAAGGTGCTTTTTGTCTGCCACTCTTCTTCCTGACTTTCACAGGAGCCATATCATCAATTACACTCTTAACTTTTGAGTTAAAAGAATCAAGGAGAAAATCAACAGAGTCAGCAGATATGCTTGGTGTCAAAGATATAGCCTTCATAAATAGTACACTAGTGTTCTCATTTAAGCATCTCTTCTTGACAGACACAGATCTAGCTTCAATGGCAGGAGAGATCAATATATCAAAGAAAATACAAAAATGATCAGACAGTGCTACATCCTTAATAACAATCGATGAAATGTTTAGACCCTTACTGATAAGTAAATCTAGAGTGTGTCCACGATTATGTGTGGGTCCATGTATATGCTGAGTCAGATCAAAAGTTTTTAAAACAGTTTTGATTTCTTTTGCCATATTGTTTTCTGCATTATCTATGTGAATGTTAAAATCTCCAGCAATGGCAAAGCAGTCAAACTCTGAGGAAATTGTTGATAACAGTTCTGTTAAGTTTTCAGCAAAAGCTGGAGAGTATTTTGGAGGCCTGTAAACAATGATAAGTAAAATGCGTGGAGCACCTTTTAACACAATACCCAGATACTCGAAAGACGGGTAATTCCCAAATGATATTTGCTTACATTGATAGACATCTTTATAAAGAGCAGCTAAACCTCCGCCTCTTCTGACAGCTCTGCAGACACTCATAAAAGTAAAGCTAGGAGGGGCTGTTTCATTGAGGACTGTTCCACTGCAACTTTCCTCTAGCCAGGTTTCATTTAGCAACATAAAATCCAGGTTGTATGTGGTTATTAAGTCGTTGACTAAAAGTGATTTATTTTTAAGTGAACGGATGTTTAAAAGTGCTAACTTAACAGTCTTACTTTTTGTCCCCACAGCAATCTTGGTATGTCGTGTAATAGGCACCAGATTAGAAGGGTTTGCTGTACGGCTTTTGAAGGCCTTAGACTTTCTATCATGTAATCGAACAGCAATAGAAAAAGATACAGGCACACTGGGTTCCCGCTTGTTCTGTAAAGATATGAGAAAGTTATTGTTATCATAGCGGGGACCCGACACATATCACTGAGAGCTGGTATCAGTTGTTTGTGGTTCACCTCGAGCCGCTGGAGGAGGGTGTGGGCCCTGGCGCTGTGGCAGAGGCCGAAGAGCTCTCACAGGAGGAGGGGGAGGGCGAGCTGGGCCCGCAGGCTTTGGTGGTTGTGGGGCCTGGCGTTTTTTGGTTGGTATCTGGGGGCTCGCAGCAAAAGAGTGGGATAGTCTAGTTCCAGCATGCACCAGTTGTTCCATTTTCTCTGAGAAGCACAGAAGTGGAGATGCTGGAGAGAGTGATAATGTTTCCGGTGAGAGTGAATTTTGCTCTGGTGTTATTGGAGGCTGTAATATGCTGTCCTGGTTTCCCTGGCTGTTTTCCAGAAAGTCGTCCTTGGGTGCTGTATCTTGGAGCATTGCTGGTATGTCACAGTCTGTCTGTGGTGAGCTCTGTGGGCAGGGCTCAGCTGAGATTGTGTCCGTGAGCAGAGGTTGTTGTAGCTGAGTGGTGATATCACTGTCCTTGTGTGATGTGTCAACCGCATGTCCATTCAGGGGCTGAAGTGAAATCCTGTGGTCATTCATACTGTATCCAGGTGTGCGTGTGCCATTCAGGTTGAGTGGATTGGCACACATTGCAGAAGGATGACGGAGGGAGAAGTAGATATTGTCCTTTAGCACTCTTGAACCAAGTTTGTTTGGGTGGTGGCCATCCTGTTGAAACAGTTGCCTCTGACTCCAGAAAAGATTGAAGTTGTCAATAAAGTTCACTCCTTTTATATTGCAGGTTTTTTGCAGCCATGTATTAAGCCCAAGCAACCGTGAAAACCTGTTTGTTCCTCTTGCTGGGAGTGGTCCACTGATGAATGTCTGAACTTTCAGTCTTTTAAGTGTTTCAAAAAGTTCATTGAAATCCTTTTTAAGAAGTTCCGACTGCTCTTTATGAATATCATTCTTCCCGACATGAATGATGAGTCGATTAGCAGTCTTATGTTTCATCAGAATGTTCTGAAGTTCCCTGTTTACATCAGATGTTGTTGCTTGTGGAAGGCAGCACGTTGTTGTATCCCTGCTATTAATGTTTCTGATTACGGAGTCGCCCACTATCAGAGTCCTGGGCTCGGCTGCACTGTGAGCTGAGTGCCGCTGTCTGGTCGACCTTGAGCCCCAGTTAGCATCAGTGTTAGCTACTGGCTGATTCTGTCTGTGTGCGATCACATTCATCAAATTTGGGGATTCCTCATTCATTAATACTTCAAATCTGTTCTCAAGATGTATAGGCGGTGGTAGAAGACCAGTGTTTGCAGTCCTTGTCAGAGCCGTATCTGGGGTAGAGGATGCTACTGCAGTAATATGTGATGCTCATGACAATCTGATGTCTCTAGTGCCTTTGGGTCTCGCACCCTGTTTGTGCCATCGATTAGTAAAACGATCGGCTTGTTTCTCTACACTCAGTATGGCCTGTCGAGAAGCACTAGATTCATGGGACTCACCGGCTGTATGCTGAGGACGTCCATGACGAAGATCTGTTGTGTGTTCCGTCTGGTTTGGTGGTCCCGCAATTAACTTTGTTTCAAGAATTGCAATCCTTTGTAAAAGTCTGTGGCAGTTGGAGCAGCAAGTAGATTCCAGAGGAGGCATTTTCTTATCCTTATGAATGTAGGCAGTTGTGTTTTCTCTTCCCCGGAATGTAAGCTTTCAGTGGGAGGCTGGTCGAATAAAATAATTCTGCTTTTTTTTGTAGTAATCCAAGCGTTTGAGCACTGTGCTGATTTGCTGAGGTTAAAATTAGGTGATAAAAGGAGATAAAATATAGAAATATAAAAGCGATAGAGCAAAGCGCGGAGCAGTAAGCGAGAGCGTCCGAACAGTAGCTGAGCAGGAAGTGCAAGCTCCTGCCATAAAGCCACACAGTGAAAAACTGAGCAGACTCTGTAATTCCTGTCACAAAACAGGCCATACAGAGGAAATGTGCTGGTCATTGGGCAGAGGCAGACCTCCACCCTATTTCAAAAAACGCAGACAACCACACTCTGATGACACAAACCAGCGCTCTGCAAGCAACCAAAGCTCAAATGCATCCCTCACTGTGCTAACAACTTTGGTCACTCAAGGCCTTCAGCTATTAGCGTCATTTGCTAGTCGGGTAGCAGCCCAATAGCAAATGGCTTAATAATTTAACATCTAAATTCATTGAATCTGTCCGATTTTTCCCTTAAATGTATTGACACGAGAACGAGCAGAGACTATTCAGAGACCAGACACAATATAATTTCATTTATATTCTTAAATTATAATATACATTTTATTGTAATCGACAAACAGGGCATTCATTTGAGAAGTATGACATTAACATTAATCATTACAGTTCGATTTCGTTAACCTGCTACCCAGTGCCAAAAGGGCGGAGATGTGTTTTAATTGTTTGCCTTTAAAAAACACTCCCGGAAGTGTGGCACAGGTAAGCAAATTTACAAGGAGGGTGTGAACTAAACATCAGACAGACCACAGTCTTTTGCAGGTAACTAGAGACCTGCACTAACCAAACGTGTGAAAGACACCATGAACTAATTCATGCCCACAGATCTGGCTGTAATGAAAGCAACTTGTAAAACCCGAAAACTGGGATCTCTAATGCTGTGACACAGCAGACTGTGAAGGCTCGACTGCAAGAGCAGCTTTAAGGTGTTCTCTCTGCATTTGTTTCTGTCAGGTTTACTTCTGCAATTCCTCGGAGGACGGATCCCAGGACGGGCCGGACCTCAGGATTGTTAGAACATAACCTTCGGGAGATGGGTGAAAAGACAAATCAAGAGGCCATTTACATCTCAAAATAGCACATCACTACATTAGCATGGCCTCCCAGTATAGAAATGGAACTAAAATTGCAACACAATTGTTATAGAGTAGATTCCACCCATCTCCTAGACATGAACACTGGACACACACCTCCATCACTACACCCTCACAGCATCATCACCTGGAATAGATCAAGTCTATCCAGACTGAACACTATACATCATGAGAAGATAAATATGACATAGAATCCAAAAGTGTCACTTCACTAAAGATCTATTGTACATCTTCACACTAACAGATCCGGATAGCTTCACACACATAGGATGGGAAAGTTGATCCCATGACATAGCATACCCTATTCACAACACTCTGCCAACTCATGGGAAAACACTGGAATATACATATTAATGGCTACAGTCACAAATCAATGCAATGCATCAAAAAGCAGAGGCAGACCTGCTATTAAATTTCAAAATGTTTAAACTTTCTGATTTTTATTAGGGTGGTTGGAAAAATCAGAGGGCCCCTGATTTCTCAACAAACCACTAATAACAGAAACATCATAACTAAGTAGATCGCTTTGTGTGAGCGCTTCAATCAATTACAGAATTTACAATTCAACCCTGTCATTGACTGTGACTTAGCCAACAACACACACACACACACACACACACACACACACACACACACACACACACACACACACACACACACACACACACACACACACACACACACACACACACACTCTCTCTCTCTTTCTCTCACACAAACTCTCACACTCACACACAGACACACACACACACACCCTCACACAAACACACACTCTCACATCTGTTGCAAGGAATGAACAATCTCCATTCTTGAATACATTTAAGCATGTTCCAAATCACTTCTTAGATTTGCATAAGTGGCTGGCATTGGAAGATTCCTGAACAAACACTGATTATTATATACATATGCATTTATTGAATAGTATTGTTGTTATTACATGACTTCTTGATCCATAGAATCTATTTGATTCCTTTGATTACACTGACCTCTTGCTGCATTTCCTTTATATAATTCAGACCAAAAAATATATATATTTAAGAATTGGATATTTAATATGAGACATCCTTACCATTCAGGACCTTGAGAAACATATGAAACAGATGTACCATTCACACTTGCTGAAAAGAACATGGTATTTTACATTGAACATGACATGATTTTGTTTTGTTGCATTATGCGTTTCTATGAATTTCTTCACGAATTCAAGTTCATATGTTTTCAATCGTGAAGCGGACATTTAAGATGCTTTTCAGATGTCTCACACAAGGCAGTGTGAAGCCAAGGAGAGCCCCTTCGCCCAATGAGGTCTGTCCAGACAACCGCACCGCTGGAGGTGACAGGATTGGTCAAGAAGGGACAGATTATTGCCCTGGGGAAGGTGCCAGGGAAACGGAAGTTTCTCCATGAAGGAATGACACGTCAACTGAACAGGTCAAAAGGTCCAGATTGACTCTATGAACTTTGCTCACATCACTGGATCACCGGAAGAAAGCCTGAACACCTTCTTCCACGTGCTGGACTCAAGCTACATACACCTGGTGAGGCCAGGTGTTCTGCAGGTGAACAAAGCCCTCTGAGCTTCTACAGATGCTAACATTGCAAAGACAATTTTTGAGTTACACCAAGGATTACGACAAACGTCTCACTATGACCCCTTAAGTGACTGAATGTGACCCACGGGGTCAAGGAGGGATCTGTAAGACTGGAAAAACTGTAAGGACTTTAAGAGAGGGCCACTCTCTGAGAAAACAAAGGAAATTAACATTTGAACTCCCCCTCATGCACTATTGAGACGAAGGTCTCACCTCCCTCATCCTAATCTACATTTCTCTCCCCCATTCTTCATCCTGGCAGAGATCTCCCAAACTCACACAAGAATCTAAATGGTTTAATGTGAATGATTATCATCAAGGTTTATACATGTTTGGTATTATTTGAAATGTCTCGGTGTGACTGGTACAAATGTCTCATTCCCAAAGAAGTAAACCAAAAGGTAATAAGGTTTTTAAGAGTTTAGGAATAACTGGCACACAAAGGAATGTGGTCTCTAGGCACTCCCAAAGGTGTAAATTCATGAATGCTAATTTCCACTATTCTTAGCAGATGGTCAACTTCTACCCCCAGTAGGGTGCATCAAATTTGAATGAGAAATTTTAATTTCAAAATATCAATTTGGCTGGCATTGCATTTTGTTCCAATTAACATAACAATGACTTTTGCAAAGTTTTGAGGAATTCCATTGAGATTTAGGGGTGCCACCTAACAAGAACTTTGGCGAAATTTCGTAAAATGTGCAATTTTTAGTCTAATTGCCAAAAGGTTGACCTGGAAATGTTGAGTACAGTGAACTATACAGTAACATATTCTATTGGGTTATCAAAGTAAAAGTTGTTTGTTTGCCGTTTGGGCAACTTGGGCATTTCTCAGAATTCAACTTTCAAGATTCTCAATTCATTTGTCCTATAGACAAAATGAATGGAGGTCAATGGTACATGTTCATGTGGCCTTACCCTGAATTTTGTGCAGCAGTGACGGATGTCGGACAGCAATATAAATAATAATTCATTACATTTATATAGCGCTTTACATGGAAATGAAAGTCTCCTCAACCACCAGCAATGCGCAGCATCCACCTGGATGATGCGACGGAAGCCATATTGCACCAGAACGCCCACCACACACCAGCTTACTGGTGGAGAGGAGACAGAGTAATAAAGCCAATCAGTATATATGTGGGAATGATTAGGAGGCCATGATGGACAGAGGCCACTGGGGAAATTTGGCCAGAATGCCGGGGTTACACCCCTACTCTTTCGAAAGACATCCTGGGATTTTTAATGACCACAGAGAGTCAGGACCTCGGCTTAGCGTCTCATCCGAAGGCCGGTGCTCTTTGACAGTATACACAGCAAAATCCCCAGTGTACATATGTACACTCTCGGTGTACATATAGGTCCAACTACAGGGTGTTAAAAATGAACACTGAAGCAGTGTTGAAGTTAATGAGATAATTAAGTGATTAATTAAGTGATGATTGGCCATTAGTGGTGACACCTAATATTAATAAGAAGAATCATTGAAGGAAAGAGAAACAACAAGAACAGAAAAAAGAGAAACACAAGAAATACTGACTTCGAGCCATTACACATTATTGTACTTATTATTACCAGAGTATTTCTGTCGTACATCTACACACATTCTTATTTATATTGAACAGAAGTTTAGATGGCAATGCTTTATGGAATGTTTCATTTCATGTCACCATTATGGCGATCAGTGTTTGCTTTAGTTGGGCTCTGGACTCTTTGCTTTTTAACATTAGTTTTTCTCTGGCTGCTCCAACTCTGTGTTTATAAAGCACATGTGTTACTGCAAGAGAAACCATGACATGGGCTGTGTTTCCCGAAAACATCGTAAGCCTAATTTGATCGTACAGACCTTTTGTTGCTATCGTTTTATGATAAAGTTAGGCTTAAAATGTTTTTGATGGAACACAGCCCAGGTCGTGATGGTTATGTTTAAATTACAATCTTGTAGTGTCCTGATTCACTCAACCAGCATTATAAACGGATTATACAAAGGTTCTATTCATTACAGTAGCAAATTCAAACAGTGCTTTAATAATCTGAAGGTTTTAAAATCACACACAGATATGAAGAATCTACATATGAATCTCAACAATGGTGACAATCACACGAAAGATTCATATTGCAGTGCATGATGGGAGCCACCAATCAAAATGCATCCATGGCTCCCATCATGCATTGCAGTATGAATAAATTATATAGCTGAATTGTCCTGTAATTTTCATTGTTTTTCCTGTTTGCATGTTTTTTTTTGCTATTGTTTTGTTATGACTTTAATAGCTAGTTTTGTGATGTTCAGAGTTGATCTGTGTGTCACTAGTTTGTTTATTGTCACCATTGTTGTGATTCATATGCTGATTCTTGATGTTTGTGTGTCTAAACACAAAAGTTTCAGTTCACAAAGATTTTTCTAAAATGTTCATATTGCTGTTGAATCTCAAATTGTAGAATCTCAGGGCTACAATCACCAATACTAAAACTCAACATCAATCCTATAGTCAAAAATTTAGACATTGAATGACATCAGTGAATCAGGTCAATGATGATATTGTCATCATCACAACCATTTATTAGCAGATTTTCTTGTGCAATAACAATGTGCTTTAAAACACAATGTTGGAGCAGCCAGAGAAAAACTAACAATGAAAAATGAAAAGGTTCAAGAGCCCAACTAAAACAAACACTGACCACCATAATGGTGTTTTGAAATGAAGAATTCCATAAAACATTGCCGTCTAAACTTCTGTTGATTCTAAATAACTTTTGTAGATGTATGACAAAAATGAAGTCACACTGGTAATAATAAGTGCAATAATGTGTAAAGGTTTGAAGACAGTAGTTCTTGTGTTTCTCTTTTTTTCCATTCTTGTTGTTTCTCTTTCCTTCAATGATTCTGCTTATTAACATCAGGTGTCACCACTAATGGCCAATCATCACTTAATTAATCACTTAATTATGTCATCAACTTCAACACTGCTTCAGTGTTGATTTTTCACACCCTGTAGTTGGACCTATATGTACACCAGGAGTGTTCATTTAACACTGGGGATTTTGCTGTGTAGTATCCCAGTCACTTTACTGGGGCGTTGGGACCCACACAGACCACAGGGTGACTGCCCCCTGCTGGCTTCACTAACACCTCTTCCAGCTGCAACCTGGTTTTCTCAGGAGGTCTCCCATCCAGACACTGACCAGCCTCAGCCCTGCTTAGCTTCAGTGGGCAACCAGTCTTGGGCTACAGGGTGATATGACTGCTGGGTTTTTTCAGTGCCAAAGCGCTGCTCAGGGATGTGCATGGGGAGATCTGCAGCCTTGTGCTCCAAGATCGCTCTGGCAAGTGCACGCTTGTCATTATTGGGCACCTTGCTGCTGAAGAGAGCCAGGGGTAGCATCTCACCTGTCAGGTACCAGCGATGTCTCTCCAGCGCCTTGATCGCTGATGCTGCAATGCCCTCATCTACAGCCTTGTATGCCTGCAGGTGGTGGTACAGTGTCAGGTCATTCCAGGCAGCATCTACAGCTTTCTCGCAGGTCAACCACTACTTTGCATAAATGTGTGTAATGAAAATGGCAAATGCCAGAATCTTCGGCACCTGCTGCCGCGTGGTCATTGTGCCCCAGGGAAGCAACGCGATGTGCTGCTCCATCAAAGCCAGTCTGAGAGTATAGAGCAGCTTGGCCGTCCATCGTGCCTTGTGGAGCGCTCCCGGTCGTTGAAAGGTCACTTAAGTCTGCTCTTCACCATCTGCATCCAGAAACACAAGATACAGCTGCACAAACTCATGGTAGTCACCTCGATTGTGGTCCGTGACTTCTTTTGCGCACCTGACACGTTCAGCACATAAATTTCCCAGTAGTGGTTGCTCAGTGTTGCCAGGAATGTAGCGGGACCATTGGCTGATGGATTCTTGTGGTAACAGGTTCCATTTCTCTCTCAGACGTGAGAACAAGGTCACCTCTGGCGAGCATGATGACTCCACCTTCAGTTCTGTGAAAACCTGGTTCAGGAGGACCTCACCAATGTGGTGCCGGCACCCAGACCAAAGCAGTGGTTGGCCCAGTGAGAGCTGTAAGGCAATGCAGGCTGCAGTGAGATAGCCGGTGTTTGACGCAGTGGTGTCAAATGCCATGTTGACAACCTGGTCAGCGCAGCATCTGTCCTGCAGCAACTTGCATGTCAACCGGGCAATGATCACTCCACATGCCTCATTGGTCTGCTTCTTATACGCCGGGACACCAAGCAGTTTCAGCCGCTCTGCATCTCCAACCACCACTGTAAGACGCTCCTCGAACTGGCACACATTGCTGAGCATCGGTGTTAACTTGCTGTCCCAGTGTAGGCTACACAATGGAGGTGGTGTCCAATGCTTGTGCTGTTCCTCACTGATTGTCTCCAGCACTTGGCGTCTTGCTCTGTCAGCTGTTGCGTAAGATGCAGAGAGATGTGTAAATTCACTGCCTGACTCTGCAACAAGACCACTCGTGAAGGCAGCCTGTTGCATTGGTGACATCTTCAACCTTGTAGCCAGTGACACGACACTTTGTTGGCTAAGGATGTCATATGGAATGAAGACGTTTGTTCCAGTCTTCTTATGCTTGTGGGATGGTTCGCCCTCAGATGGTGGATAGCCTGTGTTAGTATCCTCCTCTCACTCCTCATCACTCTCCGACTCCAAGCTGGACATTGCCGTCATCTCCTCCAGCTTCTTTTCATAGCGGGACTGCCTGACTGCTGCGGCATCTTGATGCTCCTCTCGCAGCTTCACCCCGAGTTGCACCTTTTTGTCTAATACATCAAATGTGGCCACTCTGTCAGTCTTCATGCTGGCCAAGAAAGCTAGGTCACAACTACAGATATGATAGTAATATTTAATAATACTTACCCAACACAGAAAGATCACCTCAAACAGAAAGATCACCTCAATGTATTGCATTTAATTAAAAATCCCTTTGCCATGGGAAGAGACGGAACACGCGTGAGACCTTCACCTCTAATCGAGTACCACCATTGGATCGAATTAGATGGCTTTACAATAATAATAATTAGACAAAAGAACATGTATCTTATCAACATAATTTCAGTAATTTGATAAGGAAAGGGACTTTTAACAGATAATAGGAGGTCATTTACAAAATCGGAGGCATCCTTGACTCTGAGACAGTTAAGGCCTGTGGCCTTTACAGTGACAGTTGAATTATTCACAATTACATATGCCTGTGCTCTGTAAGATTTACTGCGATAATTAACTGGGGCTATCATGAAATAATATTTGCCAAAAGTTTGTAATTAGGGTTATTTAAATTAGTATTTAGCTTATTTAGGTTCATTTTGTTTCTTAAATCTGAAACTTGTACTTTTTTTTGTATATTGCGTGATATTTTAATATACATCACAAAAATTGAAACTTGTCATTAGCAAAGACATTTTTTTTTAAATCTGTTCTTTATTGCAATACTATTAAAAAACTTGAACCTCAAGTAATTATTGTGATATGAAATGTTGATACCTGCACAAGCCTATTACATAATTCACACTTAAACTTTGTTTTACCTGGAATCCGGTGAGCATTCCAGGACTGCACCACACGGTCAAGACCAACTGTAGCAACCTGACAAGATAGTGTAGACACGCAGTAACGTGTCAGGCCATCTTCCATGTCCAGTTCCTCCTGGTTCACTAATTGCATCAGTGCCCCTTTCAATGGATAATTCACTCGGTTGTTTACTTCAGGCCATATTCTTTCTATTGTGTGATTCTGTTTATTTGAAAGGAAAAAAGAAAAAAAATAGAAGAAAAATAGAATAGCACAACAGCTACATACAGTTAATGAAGTTAGTTTATTACATAAAATCTTGAACCACTAGAGCAGTGGATCTTAAATCTGGTTGCTTTAAGGAGGTATTTCTACCTGATTCTACATACAAATTCTAATGTCGCCGTTGTGACCTACTTCAATCAGTTTGTTGAAACATAAAAGGGGGGAAAGCCGTTTTAACCTAATTGAGTTACATTGACAACATAAAATTTCTATTGATGTTTAGGATGGACACATGTATTCGACACATGTGCACCTGCTGAATCAATGATTCAAAGTGAAAATCGCAATTGACAGCGATTGTAAATTGTATGACAGAAACTCCTTTAAATGTCCAACTGAATATTAAACATTGACACAAACTACCAACATCTTTCCCTTTACTGATAAACCCTAAATGTACTCTCCTAATGCAGTCCCTGGTAAAGAATGCTACAGATGCAGCACCCAGGGCTTCGTCTATAATCGTGAGCTAAGTTGATCGTAGAGACCATTGGTGGCAAAGGCTCTACTTAGGCTTACGATGCTAAACGCTGCCATGTGCAGTGGATCTGTATTTCCCAGCATGCTTTGCCAGGAACTGCATTAGGAGAGTAAATTTAGGGTTATTGGATGTTTTTTCAGGGTTCAATGTTGGTAGTTTATGATAATGTTTAAAGTTCAGTTATGTTGGACATTTAGAGTATAATTTCTGTGACTGCATTTTGTGGTTACCATTGTGCTGAAGAGTAGCACTTGTGCTTCAGGCTGTGGGCTATAAATGTTTTGCTGTAAGTCCAACTACACATATAGATCAGACATTTTACTTGAGATAAGTTAATACTTTGTCTTAAACAAAATTAGATTTCTGTTTGTAATTAGTTTATTCAAAAACTGTATTTGAATGTAATTGTAAAAATGTGGATATTCCAAATGAAAAAATGATTTAAAAGTTGTATGATCTTCATAATAAAAAAATCATTTGTTTTACTATAAAAATAACAACATAGTTTGTGCAACCTAAAATGTGGAGCATTCACACACTAACTTTAGTTGAGGATGTTTGCCAATATGGCTGCCTTTCTGTGTTGTACCGGTGGTCTGCCCATTTCTCCTGCATGAAAAGTGTCAAGGAAAACTCCTTCCCGTGATCCACCCTGACCTGGTCCCAAATGCCATATTCTAGCACAGCACTTCTGCAAGACAACAAAGGCATATTCATATAGGTAAGATGGCAAAATACACATTACACATTAGTCAGTATGTTTGAATATAATAAAATTTTCAGGGCAAATACACAGATAACAGTTGAATCAAGTAAAGTTTACGTTAATTAACTTATGTTTATGATCTTTATCCATTACATCCTCTAACAACAAAAACAACTGGGATTTATTATTGAACTTAAATTTTATTTCATTAATTTACTATTTTTTCTCAAAAGTTTTGGATGAATATGATTATGGCCTGTTTCTGGACTACAATCTGCCATTTCTTTTTATCCATTAATCTATGCATAGTTAAGACGGGCTTCATTACAGGGCTGGATTTCTTAAACTATACCTTAAGTTGTACCTTAATGTTAATACGTCTGAAGCAGTTAATACGTTAATACGTCTGAAGCAGCAGAAAGGAGCAGCAACTGGCTGTGGTTGAGACGGAAAGATTCTAGCTGGCTGTGTACAGGCCGCCATGCTGCGGTTTCGTAGAATTCTTGAAAACTTGAAGAGTCTGTTGGTTTTTTTGTATAGGTTGTATAGTATTTACAGTCATTACGTTCCTGTGTATATTGCGTGAATGACGGGTGGTTGGGCAGATATTGTGTTTTGCGGTAGGTGGTATGCCATACGGAACCGTTGCCACTGAAACTGCATATTAACGCACCAGTGGGGCTCGACAGCGTTAGTCAAACCGGTTGGCGCGTATGGTTGGGTTGCTGAGAGATTGTGAGATTGTGGTTAGGTCTCAGCAGCAGGAGGGATGTAGAGGTCAATAAGCTGGGCTGAGTTGAGTGGGGGACGGAGGGGGGTGACTCTGGGACGCCAGAGTCACTGTCGAGCCCTCTTGAGGTGTCGTGGGCTAGTCGACGAAACACTGAGGACAGAAGGTGCCCACTTGAAGACCCTAGAGATGTCCCCTACTCGGCTCAATCCAGACGGTTGTCGTGCTGGTCAACTTGGAAGACCACACTGTAGTTGCAGCCGTCGTGTGTGCTGACGCACCAAGTACACTGCAGTCGTTAACGCCGGACAGAAGGGGAGTCACACCACCATATGGAAAGAAGCGTAAATGGGTGAAGCATAGTTTACTGTAAAGCTACGTCTTAGTGTTGCTTATCTTGGTGAAAGGCGAGTACAAATCAGCATGAAGTTTTACCATCTACTCTTGTGTAATTGAAATCACGTGATTCCTGACACGTTCTTAGTTAAGTATACCTTCTGTAAGACATTCGTTTGTACGGTTGGTCTGGAGTGGACCACTCTTAGCTTTAACGTATCACTGTTGACAGTTTCACTCTGCTAATGGCCACCACTGCAAAAAGCCTCTTTACATCTCAGTTTATATGAATATAATTCTGAAGTTGTAATAAAACCAGTGTTCAATTAGGCCTAATTAATTTTGTTCATGCAAAGAATAAAATTGTAATTACACTGATGGTTGTCAGCTTTTTAATTAAATATCTAAAAGGTACATACTTCATCAGCTGGCAAACCATTAGGCAGTAAAGGCTTAGGAGTCTATTTAAAGGCAATCTATGATAGAGATACAGCGAATAGTTGTGCTAAATGAAAGACGGCACCTTCCGCGGAGCCATTTAGTTTGAAGGGTTTCAATCGTAAAAACTTTAGTCCACTGGCTACTATGTCAGAAGCAGCAATTTTTAGATCTTGTTGGCCCGACACAAGGGCCAAAATGTGGCATTGCCCCCTCAAATCTGATTTATGCCCCCTCAGTTTCAATTTGTCCCCCCTCCACCCCCGAAACGGGGTTGATTCAAACTCTTTTGTGCATACGATCACACCAGTTTGATTCGAATGTTCAGTGCATAACTGCTAAATTCAAACGTACTTTAGGGAAATCCACCATTATCGAGAAATCCAGCCCAGATATTGTAAATTTATTTAAGCATTTCAAACTACCCAAAAAAAAAAAAACCCAAAGAATACACAGACAGAAAATGTCAAGTTAACTGTAAACATCTTGATATATGACCATGTTGTTTTTTACTGGCATAGTGGAGTGTCCAACAATTTTACTGGAGAATCCATCTATAGCTGCTATATGGGTCACACCAAAAATGACCATCTTTTCATTTTGGTCTATGTGTAATTTGTGACCCATGTAGTCAGCGCTGTAAGGCACTGGATTTATGTTCCGACATCCCTTTGAAATCAAAATATTATATTCACATGTGAAAAAGAGAAGAGAAATCACAGAGACAGCAAAAACTATGTATTCCCTACACTAGAAATATCATGTAACATCAACACAATTTTACAGGATTTCTCTGTTACAGTTTTACATTAATGCTAGAATTCTTTTTGTAGTCACCTTAATGCATGCCATTTTAAGTAACACTCCACCGTTTTTGAAATAGGGCTTATTCACCTTTATAAGCCTTAAGACTTTCCTACATTCAGATAGGTGGGCAAACGCATTTTTGTCTCAGTGCATGCATTGTTTTAGTTTGGCTGCTAGCTTAGCTTAGCATAATAAATGGAATCCTTTGTTGCCAGCTAGCATGTCATGTCACGATAGTTCATGAACTTGTTCATATTTTGGGCGAACATGAGCGGAACGTACTGTACTGCCTGATGAACGTTATTGTGAACTCGTTCATTCTGGTGTCTGTGAACGCATGCTCTCTCAGTTTAACTTCGTTCAATAGGGTAACAGATTTCTATAGAGTCTTCCAGGCGAAAACTCGGCTAAAACACACAGTAAACAGGCCTTAATATGTTGCGAAAAAAACATCCAATCTGGCAACACAAGCCACCAGTGTCGCACCGCCGCATGCGTCATCAAAACAAAAAGCAGCATGTAGTCGACAAAGCATTGAGGAGGCGTCGTATGATCATTTAAATGAGTTTTATGACAAGGTCGGTGAGGATGGGAAAAATCTTTGGGGTTGCGATCGCTCAACAGCCACGGGAGGATGACAGTCAACACGAACTGGTGATGTGAGTGTGATATCTCTTTAACTCACGACATGCTAGCTGGCAAAAAAGGATTCCATTTATTATGCTAAGCTACGCCAAACTAAAACAATGCATACACTGAAAAAAACGGTGGAATGTTCCTTTAAACCAACTTAAATAGCAGACAACACTATTTATTTTTGCCAGAATAAAAATATAATATACATCTATAAAATATAATATTACCAAACCTACATTGAATCGAGCTATTTGATAGGGCTGATTAATGCTTCGAAGAAATTGTCCCACTCTGCCTTCTGACGCTTTTACTCCTTTTGAAACCAGGTACCCAGTCATCATTTTCCTTCCATAGGTTGGTCAAGTCTAAATGGAAAAAATAAGAAACTTGCAGATCACAAATTTATATCACTAAAAAGAAAAATGGTAACGCTGGTAATCCTATGTCATGCATAAGCATGCATGATTGAACGAGTTAATTCCCAGAAATTACACAGAGAAAGAATGTAGACACATAGGCTAACGTTAACAATAGTTCACACGCATCCTTGATATTTTGTGGTGCTGCTTCAACTTTTCTTTTATAAAAGAAAAATAATACACATAAGTGTTATGATTGATATGCAACCTGTAAATATAACAAAAACAAATTATAATTAAAGCTGCAAGCAGCATTTATCGGTGTTCAAGCAGTTAAGCTCAAAAGCATCAAAAGACATTAAGTTTTATGTAGCAAGCATTTAATCACGGACTTCATAGATGGAATAGACCATTTTTAGCATCATCAATACAAAGGTCCAGTTTGGCCTGTTTAAGTGTGTATGAGTTTATTTGAGTGTTCACAGATTCCTCTTGTTGACTTTTGAAGCTGATAACATGGTTGAATGTACAATACACAAACACAGTAGTATGAGTCTGCAGGGAGGTTTTAAGTTGGACTTCAAGTCTTCATTCTTGTCGAAGGCCAGTGTGAAATAAAACCACTTCCTTTGAAGGTTTAGCATTACTGTAAATACACTACTCATCATTCTGAGCACCACACCCCATCTATGAAGACGTACTGTCCGACACAGCGAATAATGGATTTAGAGGACATTTCTCAAAATGTTGAACTCAGAGATATTGAGGACACAACTGGACCTCCAGCACAGAGTAACGGCCAGGATGAAGGAAAAGATGAAAAGCGCAGTAAGCAGAAAATTACTTTAAACCAGACATGATGTCGCAGATGATGTTGTCAATGGTGTCCCTGTGTTAGAGGAAATGAAAAGTGTTACATGCTATTTCAAATATACAATTTCTAAGAACAACATGTCAGTGTTTCTGCTTTTATATTTAATAAATTAACATGAAATTATTTTTTTCAGCATTCCTTGTTATATTTTCTCATATGGCAATACAGACAATTAACCAAAAAGGTTGATTTGAAACATAATTTCTAATAATATTGCGTGAATGGTTGTTAAATGATATGTGTGTGTTTTGTCTCTGTTTGTCAGGAGGAAGCAGGTGTTTGGTGTTGATGACAGTGTGTCTCGGGCTCATTTGTGTTCTTCTGCTGCTCTTCATCACACTGCAGCACATCACCATCACAGGAGAGAGAGACCTGTTAAAGAGTTACAAGACCACAGTTGAAGAGTTCAGTCTCACTATCAACAGCTTACAGGACAATAACACTGATCTAATGACTGAAAAATACCAAATTCAATTCAATTCAATTCAAATTTATTTGTATAGCGCTTTTCACAATACACATTGTCTCAAAGCAGCTTTACAGAAATTGCATTTCGGAAATGTACATAGAAAAATACAGTTAGTTAATCAAGTATTAATTTATGGCATAACATATCGCCGGCTTTGAGTCGTCTCTTCACAGGCGTCGAGTCGTCTCTTCACAGGCGTTGGGGCATCTGAAGTCTCCGTGAGAGGCTGGATACAAACTGGAGCTGACGAACGCTATTTACCTCGGGACTAGCGTCCCGAGATAACAGCAGAAAGGCAGATGGGAAATAATTAGCATAGCTGATGTTCATAATGTTAATGCATTCGAACCGATTCAGCAGTATCAAAGGTTAAGCATTAAGTGAATGCTTGGTTAAAGAGATGCGTCTTTAATCTAGTTTTAAACTGGGACAGCGAGTCTGAGGCTCGTACAATATCAGGAAGGCTATTCCAGAGTTTAGGAGCTAAATGCGAGAACGCCCTCCCTCCTTTAGTGGACTTAGATATCCTAGGAATGACCAGAAGCCTCGAATTTAGTGATCTTAAAGAGCGCGATGGATTGTATGGCGATAGAAGGTCTGTTAAATACACAGGAGCTAAACCATTTAGGGCTTTATAGGTCAGTAGGAATACTTTGTAATTGATACGTAACTTAATAGGTAACCAGTGTAGAGATGATAAAATGAGGAAAATCAAATCAAATCATTTGATACCAAATGAGGAAAAACTTCAGCTCTTTGAATCAGAAGAAACTGGAACTGGAGACCAGAGTCAATGATCTCACTGCTGAGAAAAGTCAGTTACAGGGAAGTTTTGATGCTTTGAATCAGAAGAAAATGGAGTTAGAGACCAGAGTCAATGATCTCAGTGCTGAGAAAAGTCAGTTACAGGGAAGTTTTGATGCTTTGAATCAGAAGAAAATGGAGTTAGAGACCAGAGTCAATGATCTCAGTGCTGAGAAAAGTCAGTTACAGGGAAGTTTTGATGCTTTGAATCAGAAGAAAATGGAGTTAGAGACCAGAGTCAATGATCTCAGTGTTGAGAAAAGTCAGTTACAGAGAAGTTTTGACTCTTTGAGTCAGAAGAAACTGGAACTGGAGACCAGAGTCAGTGAGTTCAGTGCTGAGAAAAGTCAGTTACAAAGAAGTTTTGACTCTTTGAGTCAGAAGAAACTGGAGCTGGAGACCAGAGTCAATGGTCTCACTGCTGAGAAAAGTCAGTTACAGAGAATTTTTGACTCATTGAGTCAGAAGAAACTGGAGCTGGAGACCAAAGTCAATGATCTCAGTGCTGAGAAAAGTCAGTTACAGGGAAGTTTGGATGCTTTGAATCAGAAGAAACTGGAGCGGGAGACCAGATTCAATGGTCTCACTGCTGAGAAAAGTCAGTTACAGGGAAGTTTTGATGCTTTGAATCAGAAGAAACTGGAGCTGGAGACCAGAGTCAATGGTCTCACTGCTGAGAAAAGTCAGTTACAGGGAAGTTTGGATGCTTTGAATCAGAAGAAACTGGAGCTGGAGACCAGAGTCAATGGTCTCACTGCTGAGAAAAGTCAGTTACAGGGAAGTTTTGATGCTTTGAATCAGAAGAAACTGGAGCTGGAGACCAGATTCAATGGTCTCACTGCTGGGAAAAGTCAGTTACAAGGTAGTTTTAACTCTTTGAGTCAGAAGAAACTGGAACTGGAGACCAGAGTCAATGGTCTCACTGCTGAGAAAAGTCAGTTACAGAGAAGTTTTGACTCTTTGAGTCAGAAGAAACTGGAGTTAGAGACCAGAGTCAATGATCTCAGTGCCGAGAAAAGTCAGTTACAGGGAAGTTTTGATGCTTTGAATCAGAAGAAACTGGAGCTGGAGACCAGATTCAATGGTCTCACTGCTGAGAAAAGTCAGTTACAAGGAGGTTTTAACTCTTTGAGTCAGAAGAAACTGGAGTTAGAGAACAGAGTCAATGATCTCAGTGCTGAGAAAAGTCAGTTACAGAGAAGTTTTGGTGCTTTGAATCAGAAGAAACTGGAGTTAGAGACCAGAGTCAATGGTCTCACTGCTGAGAAAAGTCAGTTACAAGGAAGTTTTGATGCTTTGAATCAGAAGAAACTGGAGCTGGAGACCAGAGTCAATGATCTCACTGCTGAGAAAAGTCAGTTACAGGGAAGTTTTGATGCTTTGAATCAGAAGAAACTGGAGTTAGAGACTACAGTCAGTGGTCTCACTGCTGAGAAAAGTCAGTTACAGAGAAGTTTTGACTCTTTGAGTCAGAAGAAACTGGAGCTGGAGAACAGAGTCAATGGTCTCACTGCCGAGAAAAGTCAGTTACAGAGAAGTTTTGGTGCTTTGAATCAGAAGAAACTGGAGTTAGAGACCACAGTCAGTGGTCTCACTGCTGAGAAAAGTCAGTTACAGAGAAGTTTTGACTCTTTGAGTCAGAAGAAACTGGAGCTGGAGACCAGAGTCACGTCTTTGGATGATGAACTAAAGAAGGCGGCTTCTAAACAAAGTCAGTAGAAATCAGTTTTGTTGTCCTAGTTCTCTTTTTCTTTACTGTATGAATACAGTTTTGAAAAGTGTTTATGTACAAAAATCTGTGTGGTCCAGGTTTTTTCTTCATATCCAATGAGGAGAAGAGCTGGTCTGAGAGCAGGAAGTTCTGCAGAGATCGAGGAGCTGATCTGATCATTATCAACACTGAAGAGAAGCAGGTGCGTGTGTGTGAGTGTCTGTTAATGAATGAGAGGAATCACACTTATTCCTGTTTTTATTCACAAACAGAGGTTCATAACTTCATTCATCAAGGAGAATGTGTGGATTGGTTTGTCAAACTCTGAGAACGAGGGTATCATGAAATGGGTGGATAATTCACCACTGAATCAAGAGTAAGTGCTAAAACACTCACAGTGGATGTATTTTAAACATGAGGCTTCCTCAAACTCCAGACCCTAAAGATTTATTTATTTATTTATTTATTTTAGAAAAAACAAAATCTTCAAGATCTTATTTAATGTTTTTGCACTTTTCACTTTTATTCAGGTTTTGGAATAAAGATGAGCCAAATAATGCAGGTGGAGGCAAGGACTGTGTTGAAATGAAGCCTTCAGACTCCATCCAGAACTGGAATGATCTCCAATGCTCTGTGAAGAGGAAAGGGGTTTGTGAGAAATAGGGTTCATCCCGTCTTCTAATGTTTTTAATTGTATTATTTTATGGAATCATCACTCTTATTAATAATTTTTGATTAATGTTCCTGTCTTTTAAACATTCTGCTACTGTAATTAGTAACTGCTTTCATGATATGTTTCATTCTATACTAGGTTTTGTATGTAACATACAAAACCATAAATGGAAATTCACGTAATAGAAAAATTTACAATTGTCAACAAAAAAAAGTATTACTTTAATAAACATCAGTGGGGTGAACTGTGTAATCTGGGACTAGTGTGCCACACTTTGCTCCATCACAATCAGAGCCAACATAACCTTCTTCTGGCTGTTTTTATGCACCTCATTTGCTGGTCTGAAGTGTTGAGGTGAAAATCACAGTACAATATAAAAGTTTAAAGTCTCCTAGATTCTCCCAGTTATTCTGATATTGAGTGTTTGTGAAAATGCTTTTGAGTTGTATTGCTTTCACTTTGAATAAAATGGTCAATA
Source organism: Siphateles boraxobius (assembly GCF_051911475.1). Lineage (NCBI taxonomy): Eukaryota > Metazoa > Chordata > Actinopteri > Cypriniformes > Leuciscidae > Siphateles > Siphateles boraxobius. Next base: position 893,049 of record NW_027509108.1, on the reverse strand, counting down.
ACCATTATCACTATAGTAAACTGTATTTCTGTTTTTATTTCATATTTAATTCTTGTGTATCTGTTTATTGCACTATGGATATATTTGCTCCAGTCCAGCAGGAGCAGCAGAGAGCAGGTTTATCAGACTGAAGTGATCAGAGAGGAACAGAAACATCAGATTCAGGCACTTTCTGCTTGTTCCTGCATCATCAATACAAAGGTCCAGTTTGGGCTGTTTAAGTGTGTATGAGTTTATTTGAGTGTTCAGGATTCCTCTTGTTGACTTTTGAAGCTGATAACATGTTGAATGTACAATACACAAACACAGTAGTGTAAGTCTGCAGGGAGTTTTTAAGTTGGACTTCAAGTCTTTATTCTTGTCGAAGGCCAGTGTGAAATAAAACCACTTCCTGTATAGAGTTTGCAGCATTTAAAAAAACACCCCTTCTAAAGATCACACCTCATCTGTGAAGACGTACTGTCCCACTCAGCAAATAATGATTTAGAGGACATTTATCAAAATGTTGAACGCAGAGATATTAGCAACTGGACCTCGAACACAGAGTAACGGCTAGGATGAAGGAAAAGATGAAAAGCGCAGTAAGCAGAAAATGACTTTAACAACACCATCTGTGACATAAATTCTTTAATGGTGTCGATAATGTTTGAGGAAATAAGTAACTGTAAAAGCTCTATCTACAGCATTATCTAAATACAAGGGTAGAGTACATGAAAAGGTCGGATAAAAAAATAAACACCCTAATATCTGACAGGACATTTTCGGTCCATTTTATTTCGCTTTACAAATTCGCTTCCACAAATTTATTCGACAGAAAATTCAACACTGCACATCTGGGAACAGCAGGAATAGCAGTAGAGTACCGATGCATAACATCTGCTGTTATTCAACCTCACCAGCAGGTGATGCAAATATGTGTTGATGAAGACCAGAGAGAGTCTGGTCACACATTCACATCTTAAATATACGACCATGTTAAATTTCAGCCTATAAAAATGCAACAAAAAGTAATATATCTGTAAATGCAATGCATTTTTTTTTCCAATTAGAGCAATTCAACAAGCTTTTTTGTTTTAAACACATTTGTCATTATTTAACTTCCACAGAAGTTTATTATCTGAAATGCGTGTGTTTTGTCTCTGTTTGTCAGGAGGAAGCAGGTGTTTGGTGTTGATGACAGTGTGTCTCGGGCTCATTTGTGTTCTGCTGGTCTTCATCACACTGTACATCACCATCACAGCAGAGAGAGACCTGTTAAAGAGTTACAAGAACACAGTTGAAGAGTTCAATCACAATGGCCAATCACAGACATATACGTTGAGCGTGTGAACACAATAGCCAGTTATGAACTCTGACAACACTATTGTGAACATTTACTAACATGAAACGGCAGGTCAAATTAAATTCTAATATAAATAAATCAGCATCAAATTAGCGAAATATTCAAAGTATCTACATTCCAGGAAGAACAAATAATAACTAATAAAAGATAATAAAAAAAAAAACTAAATAATAGCCTGTAGTTTGTGTTTGTTATTTTTTTGTTTGTTTTTTGTTAAATAACCTAGTTCCCCGTAACCTGCTTAATTGTTCTGAGAATCGACATGGCTTTGTTTTCCTCTTCCTCTTTGTTTTCCTATTCAAAGATAAAGATTTCCATTACATGAGAGTAGATGTTAAAATTTCATGCTGATTTGTACTCGGCTTTCGCCAAGATAAGCACCAACTAAGACGTAGCTTTACAGTAACCTATGCTTCTCCATCCATTTACGCTTCTTTCCATATGGTGATGTCAATCTCCTTCTGTCTGGTGTTAATAGCTGCAGTGTATTTTCCGCGTCAGCACACACAATGGCTGCAACCACACACTCAAAAAAATTATGTGTTGGCTTTACTAAACTTTTGTATGTAAAAAGGGTCCACCGGTTACACATAACTGGGTTTCGTTAAACAAACATACTTTGTTCATGTAACTTCAACATCATGGAAGTCATTTTAAGCGACCCAATTAAACTCTGAGCTGAGTGTTAAATGAACACTGAAGCAGTGTTAAAGTTAATGAGATAATTAAGTGAATAATTGAGTGATGATTGAACATTATTGAAGACACCTGATGTTAACAAGCAGAATCACTGCAGTAGAAAACCGGAATTTCATGTCACCATTATGGAGATAAGTGTTTGTTTTAGTTGGGCTCTTGACCCTCACATCATTAACTCTATAATTATGTTGGGCTGCTGTACATGAGTTACAACAGCCGGATTATCAAATAGAAAATGTGATCTGATGATGTTGGTTGTGTTCTAACATAATCATTCACAATCATATCACAATCATTTGACCTGAATCACTGAACTCATATAGAACCAAAATTCTGAGTTAAGTTTACCTTATGGATTATAGTAGTGATTCTTCAGGTGTCTTCAATAATGCTCAATCATCACTAAATTAATCACTTAATTATCTCATTAACTTTAACACTCTTGAGTGTTAATTTAACACTCATATCTGCATCATATCTTCCATCTGAAAGCAGGTGAAGGTGATTTACTACTAATCAAGGAACCGACTTTACTGACGAGATGCGCATAACAATGTGATGCGATATATCGCCCAGCCCTACTGGATACCACCATAGTACAAAACTCCCAGCATCCATTGCAACATGGATAAATTATGCTGAATCGTCCTATTATTTTGTTTGATTCTAAATATTTACTATTATTTTTTTCTGTTGTTTTTGTTGTGAATTAGTAGCTTTTCAGTGATGTTTTGAATCAATCTGTTTATCTAAATATGTGTGATTGTCACCATTGTTGAGATTCATACGCTGATCGTTGATATCTGTGTGTGTCAGCGTCAGATTTTTTTTTTTTTTAATTTTTGGTAAAATGTCTAAGCTGATTGCTGGATCTCATGCTGCAGTAATACAGGGTTTGTGATGTTAATATATTAGTGGAGCAAGATAATTGTTAGATTACAAAAACCTCAGTGAATCAATCTACTTCATGATAATTATAAAACCATCACTAGGTAACCATCATCTTCTGATCTTATTTCACTTTAGCTTCCTTTGCTGTTGTAGATGTGTTTGACAAACACACTGTCACAGCAGCCAAAAAAGACCAAAGATATAATAAGAGTTAAGAGCACAACTAATGGAAACACTAATCACTGTTATGGTGACTTCAAATGAAACAGAGTTAAACCCCTGTTAATTCTCAATAAAACTTCTGTAGAAGTCTGACAGAAATAAAGTCAGTCTGGTATAAGTGAAGCTGGTAATGTTGTTTGTGGAGTTGTTTATTATTGGCTACGATAAGGTCCAGTTCGGGTTTATTTTCTTTGCTCTTGGCTGACATGTGGCATTGCTATGCAGAGGTGTAAAGTCTAGGTTCAGAAAGTAAAAGTCCTCCTTAGTATTTTATTCCAATCATCTGGATTTGCTAATTCAGACAGGAGATATAACTAATTATTGAAATCAGCTGATTGAGTTCATGGGTGGAATAAACATATGGCAGGACTTTTACTCTTTGACCTCTGGATTACCCACCTCTGATTTTAGGTGTTAATATGTACCATTAGGGTACCAATTGGCACCCTTTAAGTACTAAAATGTACCTTTTGAAAAGGTACAGCCCCAGCGACAGCTTTCGTACCATTTTTTTTTGAGAGTGTAGGGGTCTTCAAGTGGGCACCTTCCATCCTCAGTGTTTCGTCGACTAGCCCACGACACCTCAAGAGGGCTCGACAGTGACTCTGGCGTCCCAGAGTCACCCCCCTCCGTCCCCCACTCAACTCAGCCCAGCTTACTGACCTTTACATCCCTCCTGCTGCTGTGGTTGCTCCTTCCTCGTAGTTCACATGTGACCTCTCTCACAACCTCTCCACAACCTGACCATACACGCCAACCCGTTTGACTAAGGCTGTCGAGCCCCACTGTCGACGTTTAAGCAGGTTCAGTGGCAACGGTTCCGTATGGCATACTACCGCAAAACACAATATCTGTCCAAACACCAATCCTCATTCATGCAAAATACACAGGAACATAATAACTGTAATTACTATGCAAACTATACAAATAAACAGACTCTTCGAGTTTTTCAAGAATTCTTCGAAACCGTAGCGTGGCGGCCTGTACACAGCCAGCCAGAATCTTTCCGTCTCAACCACACCCAGTTGCTGCTCCTCTCTGCTGCTTCAGATAAGTTCTTTACTGTACGACGCAACTCTTGGCCACTGAATCCGACGTCTCTGAGGAACCGGGTTGTGGAGTGTGCCACAAATCCTCGACAACCCACTTCCACTGGATAAACCTGGACTCTCTATCCTCACTGTTCTGCTTCAGTGGCCAGCTGAGCATGCCGCAGTTCGTTCCTCTCATATGCCTCATCTACAGCATCCTCCCATGGCACTTTTAACTCTATCAGTTGAACAATGCGTGCTGATCCAGACCACAAAACAATATCTGGTCGGAGGTTAGTGGTGGCAATCTCAGGTGGAAAAATAAGCCATTGATCAAGATGAGCCAACATCTTCCAGTCCCTAGCAGCTTCCAGTTGTCCTGGGCGAGAACTGGTTTTAACACCTTTTCTTGGTGGTTGCTCGCCCGGGCGGAGGAATATTGTCTTCTGTGTGTAATGTTTTGCCAGAACAGGTGGCAACTTATTGGTCATGTTGAGCTTGTCTTCCAATGCTGAAGCCAAACATCGGAGTAAATCCTTTAATAAATAAAAAATAATAAAACATACCTGTGGCAACATTTTTGCAAAATGCGTACTAACATGTACATATCACTGCAGTTTCCAACAGAAATGAACACTATATGCAGTAAAACAGCAAGCATTTTTTGTAATCGTTTTCACACAAAGTTATGATTACAAGGGCAGATTATGGATTAATAAAGACATGTTTTCATGCGGCTGCTTGCACAATTGTGACCTCAAAACACTTTTTACCACAGTGCATGATTTGTAAATGAATATATTATGGACTTTGCATCACTTAACCAGCTCCATATGTTCGGTTTTACTGATCTTGGTAGCTCAGCTGGTACAGAATTTTACTTGTGATATCCCACATAGAGACATTTTGACGTCCCAGATCCGGCTCACATCTGGCACCCGTGGAAAAGATGATCTGGCCCGCATGCAGCGTGGAATGACGGCCCTTGGGTGGCTCACTCCTGTTTGCCAGATCTGGGCCACAAGCAGGCCATAGCAATGCCACATGTCAGCAAGAGCAAAGAAATAAACCAGAACTGGACCTTATCTGAGCCACAAGTTATGTGTATGTTAGTAATCTCAGCCTTAATAATCCTGTTAAAAAGCAGAATCACTGAAGGAAAGAAGAGAACAGAAAAAGAGACGAGCAGAAACACAAGAACTACAACTGACTTCAGACACAGCCTTAGATGAAATCAACTGAAGAGAAAAGAAGACATTAAATCTGTGAAGATCTCAGCAGAGGAGGATTAAACAACTCCACAAACAGCATTACAAGCTTCACTTATTACTAACCAGACTGACTTCATTTTTGTCAGACATCTACAAAAGTTTTTTATTGAGAATTAACAGAGGTTTAACTCTGTTTCATTTGAAGTCACCATAACAGTGATTAGTGTTTCCATTAGTTCCATTTGTGTCTGATTGATCCAGATGTTACACATTTTAATCTAATCAAATCCAACAGTTTTGTTGTGGCATTAATATATTTACATTACAACCCCCTGTACTGCAGTATGAGATCCAGCAATATTATAAAAATCAGTTTGAAGATTTTAATAAACATGAGCACACAAAAAGTATCAACAACGACACACACAGACAAAAACAAGCAGTGTCAGAATCTCAACAATGGTGGCCATCAAAAGTGCTTTGCTCCAATGCATTCTGGGTACCAGCATAGTACAAAACAAAACAAAAAATGTCCTTTATAGAGGGGTTGAATTGTTTATGTATTGTGTGTGTATGGTACATATTCACTAATTTTTTTGGTTTCTTATGTGCTCCTCTCCTAAAAACAACACATTAAAAGCATTTGGATGTTTACCCTTCTTTTCCTTTCTTAAGTGACCATTTAATTAGGCCAAGTGTTGCAACATGACACTTGTAAATGAAATAATTCTGTATATACTATATTAACATACGTTTTTTCTTCAGTTGGTTAAGGAAAAAAGTGCCTTTAATATCTCTGCAGGTCATCAGATGTTTCAGGAAGTATGTCAGGTACAGTGGGAAAATATCATCTGCAGACCAACATCGGGTGTTTGCATCTGAAGAAACTTAAGTTGGAGGACAGATTCAAATGTAGGATCTTCCAAGCTTCTACCATTCATATTTGAACTCAAAGTTAAAGGGTTATTGATTTACTCATTTAAGTTGTTTATACCATCAAAATGGTGGAACAGTGACATCTACTGTAAAAAGGAAAATGTGAATCTCCTGTTGTCACCCACTTGTGTTTAATAACAGGAAGTCCTCGTCCCACAATCTCTATTTCACATCTTCCTCTCTGTCCCTGAACACGACAGCGATGTAAATCATCATTCACTTCCAGTTTATGTTAATCAACACACAGGTCCAGATTGGCCTGTTTTAGGGTGTTTGAGTCAGTTTATGTGATCACAGATTCCTCTTGTTGGACGTTGTAGATGTTAACTTCACCACAGGGAAAACTCCACAATGTTTTGACTATATGAGGTTGAATATGTAATATATTCAATCATACAGTAGTATAAACATCCAGGGAGTTTTAGAGTGAGAATGAAATCTAGATTTATCTGTGTCTGAACTAATAAAAACCACTTCCTGTGTTGGTACTATTTAAAAACACGGCACACATCTTAAAGACCACACCTCATCTGTGAACACATACTGTAAGACTGTAAGTTTGAGAAAATAATGGAATCAGGGACCTTTTATGTATGCAGAAATATTAATAATAGATCGAGACCTCCAGCACAGAGTCGCAGCAAGGATGAAGAAAAAGATCGAAAGAAAAGTAAGCAGAAAGTCTTGTTTGACGCAGAGACGGTGTCGCTAATGTTTGAGCGGATGAGAAATGTTACGTAAAGTTTCAATTATTGTTTTCTGTATCAAAACTGTAATTGTTTCTGATTTTATATGAAATGTTCCATATTTTAGCGAATAGGAATTCCAAAAGTTTGTCATTGCAAGTAATTGCGTTTTTGTTAGATAAATGATAAAGGTTGATTTGAAATGTTATCTAATAATATTGCGTGAATGGTTGTTAACTGATATGTGTGTGTTTTGTGTCTGTTTGTCAGGAGGAAGCAGGTGTTTGGTGTTGATGACAGTGTGTCTCGGGCTCATTTGTGTTCTTCTGTTGGTCTTCATCTCACTGTACATCACCATCACAGCAGAGAGAGACATGTTAAAGAGTTACAAGACCACAGTTGAAGAGTTCAATCTCACTATTAACAGCTTACAGGACAAGAACACTGAACTAATGACTGAAAAAGACCAACTGAAGAACAACTTCAACTCGTTGAGTCAGAAGAAACTGGAGTTAGAGACCAGAGTCAATGATCTCACTGCTGAGAAAAGTCATTTACAGGGAAGTTTTGATGCTTTGAATCAGAAGAAACTGGAGTTGGAGACCAGAGTCGCGTCTTTGAGTGAAGAACTAGAGAAGGAAAAATCTAAAACAAAAGGTCAGTACGAATCTGTTTTTAAGTAGATTATTTTCCCATAATTTCCTTTATCTTAATCCATTTTTAAAAATTGTGTTCCTTTTAGGAAATCTGTGTGGTCCTGTATGTTTGTTCATATCCAGTGAGCCGAAGAGCTGGTCTGAGAGTAGGAAATACTGCAGAGATCGAGGAGCTGATCTAGTCATTATCAACACTGAAGAGAAACAGGTGAGTGTGTGAGTGACTGATAATGAATGAGAGGAATATCGCTCTTTACACGACACATCGTTTTCAACAAAAATCGGGAAACTTATTATGCATTTTGGGCGTTTATTTACATGACAACGGCTTTTTTGGGGCCTGAAAACTCAAACATTTGAAAACAGTTTACAAAAGTTTGTGTAAACTACAAAACGCAAATTTGTGAAAATGTGTAAATACGCATAAGTATTACTTGTCTATAGGTGTGTAGTATTTCTTTACAAAGTGACATCACCAATACATACAGAGATACAGCATTTTAGTCGTTTTCACGGATCCGTGTGAACAAGGATCGTTTTGACAACGCTGTGGCCTGTACATGATAAACAGATCAGATCATTGCTTTTACATTTTTAGTACATCATCCCAGTGTAAATGTGTCCTTATTCCTGTTTATATTCACACACAGAGACACTTAACTTCATTCATCAAGGAGAGAGTGTGGATTGGTTTGTCAGACATTGAGAACGAGGGTATCATGAAATGGGTGGATAATTCAACACTGAATCAAGGGTAAGTCCTAAAATGAGTGTAAATGTATTTTAAAGGAACATTGTGTAGAAATTTCTCCCATCTAGCGGTGAAATTGTATTTTGCATTCAAACGAATTGTGCTCTACAGTGGCTCGCTTTTTCAAATGCGTGTTGCATCTACGGTAGCTGTTATGTACCAAAAAGCTATGACAGGATGTCTTCTAATAGCACTTCATCGAGTTTTCCTTCGGGTGAACAGGTTTGTTATTTCAAAACAAACTGCAACTTGACACAACGATGAAACGAATGTTACAGAATGAATAATAACAGTGCAATGGAGCCTTTTAAACTTGCCGGGGCCGTGAAGCGCCTCTCACTGCTCTGCTCCTCCGTTTCTGCTGCTTTCAGTCACGTGACGCTGGCTCTGAACGAAAACGCATTGTGGAAACATGTTGGCCTAGTACTTTTTGACCATCTCTGCTATTATAGTTTTTCAAGATGGCTGAACGACATGGAAGCCTCCGTGGACCTACCCGTCACATGTATATAAAGATAATAAATTCTTCGTTTACTAGGATAAGTCAGATAATTGGCAGAGGTATTTGTACACCATTAAGGACATATTTATGAATGAAAATATTGATTTTAGATAATAAAATACCTAAAAAACTACACATTGTCCCTTTAAACATGAGACTCACAACCTCTAAAAAATAACTGAAGACACAACACTTCCACAAACAACCACAACCAAAGAATTTTTACAAAACAAAACTTTTCTCTCTATTTAGTTTTTGCACTTTCACATTTGCTCTTGCTTCTGTGCTAAATTTACTCTTATTGCCACATGTTACTCAGGTTTTGGTATGAAGAGGAGCCAAATGATGCCGGTGGAGATGAGGACTGTGTTGAACTGATGCCTTCAGACTCCATCCAGAACTGGAATGATCTCCCATGCTCTGCCAAGATGAAAGGGGTTTGTGAGAAATAGGGTTAATCTGTATTGTCTTGTTTTTAATTGTATTATTTTACGGAATCAATCTAATTGTGAATATACAATTTCTGATTGAGGTTCCTATCTTTTAAAACAGCCTGCTAATTTAATTGTATACAAACTGGTATCAATTTAATTTTAGAACCTTCTATGACATAAAAAATTGAAATGCATAAAAGAAAAATGTAAAACTGTCCAAAAAATTGTATTGCTTTAGTCAGCAGAGTGAAACCACTTCACCAAACCTCGAATGTGTTCATGTCTGAAAAGCAATTAACTGTTAATAGGATCTTATTCTAGCTTTTATCATGAGCCAATAAAGTACAGAAGTCTAAAGTGTCCCAGATTGCAATAATTCACCGTGTTATGCTGTTGTATGACTTTGAAACTTTTGAGTATAATTGTTTTCTCTATAAATGATCAATATAATGTAAATATGATAAAATGGCCCCTCCTTGAACTGCCACCTTACCAGAGCCGGTCCGAGCCTTTTGGGGGCCCTAAGCAGAATTTGATTTGGGAGCCCCTCCCACTACACGAAGTCACCTGTGCTTGACGATTATTGACACAAATGTCACGCAATAATGATACATTATAAATGAATACAGTGAGGTTATGTATTAATACAAAATAAATACTTAATAAAAAACAGACAGCCTACTTAAATAAAAAATTTTAACTTTTACTTTACTCTTTTACTAACTCTTTGAAACTTAAAACAAAATGTCTCAAAACATATAAAATAAATTATATGCTAAAATAATGACAAAACTGAGAAATCAGAAACATAATAAGAGCAAGGGTTCAACAATGACAATTATTGTTGAAAACTGTAAAAATATTATTATTTCTCAACTGTCTCAATACAGTGTAACTGTCCTCAAAATCTTTTTTATTATTATTATTGTAACAGACTTTGTTGGATTGTACATGACAGAATCCAACAAAGTCTGTTACTATAATACCGGTAACGATGTACTGTCGCTCGTTGTATGTGTGTATGCAATCTATTTTTCCCCTCGGGGCTTGCCGTAGATAGGAATGGGTCGTGCGCACTTAGTACTGGAGTGTCGCGGCTTTTTGGAGTTAGTGATCTGATGTGTGATATAATAAACTGGAGAAGAGTTCAAACTGCTATGTTTATTATTTATTCAAACTGCTAACCTTACACCCAGAAGGTTAAGTTCCCCTGCGGCTATTTTCTCCAACTTAAACCGATACCGTGACTATACGCAGTTGCGCACGAATTGTCTATGCACTCGCAAGGTGTCTAGATTATGCGCATGACTTAAACGCTGGCAGACACAGCAGCAGTTGTTGGCAGGTATATTGATCATGAAATCAGAATTTTCTTATCTTGAATTATCCATTCATTCATTCATTAATTCATTCATTAATTCATTCATATTCATTAATTCATTTTTGTCACTTGTTTAAGTAATCTAAAAAAAATGTTTGGCCAGGGGGCCCCAAGCAGCCGCTTAGTTCGCTTATGCCTCGGGCCGGCCCTGCACCTTACTGTGGTGGAGGGGTTTGAGTACCCGAACGATCCTAGGAGCTATGTTGTCTGGGGCTATATCCCCCTGGTAGGGTCTCCCATGGCAAACAGGTCCTAGGTGACGGGTCAGACTAAGAGCGGTTCATAAACCCTTTATGATGGAATTTATAACGAGGACCGTGACGTTCGACTGGCATGGCGCAGCCGAGGCCCTACCCTGGAGCCAGGCCTGGGGTTGGGGTTCGTATGCGAGCGTCTGGTGGCCGGGCCTCCCCCCATGGGGCCTGGCCGGGCTCAGCCCGAAGGAGTGACGTGGGGCCGCCCACCTGTGGGCTCACCACCTGCAGGAGGGACCGTAAGGGGCCGGTGTAAAATCGAAGCCTCGACAGCCCGATCCCCGATCGATTACAAATGTAGAATTCCAAAAGGCATTTGCACGCATTTAATAAGCTCCCACGGGAAGATCAACTTCACTTGAATAACTGTTGTTCCAAACCAAACTGAAAGTGAGCAACAAAACCACGAAGTGCCTCTCTCAGGACTGTTAGTGAAGGGTACATGCTCACTTTTACCCCTTTTCCACCAAGCCAGAGCTGGTGCTGGTTCGGAGCCAGAGCCTAGTTTCAATTCGGTTCTTTGGTTTTCCACACGCAAAGCACCAGCTCCGAACCAGGAAAAGTGGTTCTTAAGTAGCACCAAATAATTGCTGGTCTAGAACAGAGCCAAGTAAGAACCACTTGCGTCAGGGGCTGGGGGCGGGGTTACCGTGACCAACAAGACGAATAGAAACTTGTGACCGCCATTTTTAAATAGCAGCTAGTCGAGCTAATAGCAGCTCGATTATAAATATCCGTCTATGTAAGTTACGGCGAGCTGCACAAACGCGTTGGACTCCGATGTATTTTGTAAACCCATGAGCATCCATAGTATTGCAACGTCCGTTATTGTTGATGGCTTGTTCGAGATGCATCGGAGCGGCGCGGACCGATCGGAGCTGCGGGAGTGTTTGGAGAACATACGACTCCTTGTGCTTTTAGATCGCTATCGCAGCGCTTTGATGTCATGCGGAGATCGATCTGCGAGAAGCCGATGCATCTCGAACAAGCCTGGCGTACTGTTTGGCGCTACCGCACTAGCGTTGCTGGGCAACATGAGACGTATACAGTGACGTAAGATTTGGCTCTGTTGTGGCTCTCTAGCCGGTGGAAAGGCAAATCGGTTCTTATTAAGCTCGTCAGTCGAACCCACTCTGAACCAGCTTTGGCTCTGGCTCTGAACCAGCACCCGGTTCTTGTTGGTGGAAAAGGGGTATTTGAGGAAATCACCATTTATGAGCATGTGACACAGAATGTTCGTTTGAAAGCTAGATGGTGGGAGATTTCGAATTTTCGTAGAATATAAATAGAATAATTCAAGTGGTCTTGCTTTGTTGAGAAACATTTTTGTCTTGCATGAACAGTATTTATATTTCCATAGGAAATAAATGGGTTTAATTGTACACGTGTTGGAATCTAAAGAAGAAATGCTACGTTTATGAAGTCAGTAATTTAAGGCAGTCACTAATTTGTTGTTTCTCCTTTTGGCAAATTTTTGGGCTGTTGATTATTTTGTAGTTTCCCAGATAGCAACATAGCGTTGGCTGTATTTACATTAGTCCAAATGGATCCCTCTCTTGCCGGTTATTCCCAGACAGCAGCATAGTGTTGGCCCAGATCTGGCCCATATCTGGTACACTTGGATTCCACACGGCCCAGATTTGGTCCGGATCTGGGCCGAAACTAGAGTATGTTGCTGTCTAGGTTGCTTTATTGTCTGTGTTTACTAGATGTAAAAATGAAGGCATCAATTAAATGTCTTAGTTCTTCTGATCATCATCCTCTCTGTCACTGAGCATCACAGTATTGAAACTAAAAATAAAATAGTTTAATAAATGAAAAGGACTTCATATGTCACATAAAAGAAACACTGTTAAAGCTGAATGTCAGAAAGTGTTCTTATGTTCATACACTAGAGGGGGCTAAAGATCATTCTCACACTGTTGACAGTTCTTACACCCCGTCTAGGTGAAAAGGGGCAACATGAAAGTCAGAGATTTGCAAGGATTTGGAACAAAAATCTATTTATTAACTTAAATTTGGGCTTATAATTCAGGAGCTGACCAAGCCAAAATAACACACAAAAACAACCTTGTCTTTAAACCCCTCTCCTAAACCCAACAAAAGAAGAGAAAATTAAAATACAATCTGCAAAGCTAACTCTCTAACCAAAAAACAGAGATCAAACAGTTTACAATAAAAAAAAGAATGGCGTCAAGCTCCCTACTTTCCCAAAAATCAGTATTTACAATATATTTACAATCAGGCAAACAAACTGAAAAGGGCAGTCCAAATCAGTCTCAGAAAACAGGCAAAGGGATCAGATATATCAACGGAGATATTCAGATACAAATGATTCTCAGTTCAAACAAACAAACAATACTCACAGTCTCAAAAACTCTTAACACTCAAATACTCTTAACACTCAGATCACAAGCTCTCTCTGTCTGCTTAAAAAAAACAAGACTCTCTCTCTCTCTCTCTCTCTCTCTCTCTCTCTCTCTCTCTCTCTCTCTCTCTCTCTCTCTCTCTCTCTCTCTCTCTCTCTCTCTCTCTCTCTCTCTCTCTCTCTCTCTCTCTCTCTCTGCTCAAACACAAAACCACTCTGCTCTGTAGAGGAAATTATGACGTGTCTTTTAAAACACTCTGCACCAATCAGGATAGAGCATCAATCATCGTACAGGAACCAATCAGATGACGATCCTAGACAGACACACAGAGAGACTCACAAAACAACAGAGAAATAACAAAATACAAACCATAGGGTCGTTACACAGTTTATTCGAGAACTTGAACACTTGCAGGAATTGGAGTTCTAGCTTAATTAAACATTAAACTTCAGTGCTCATCACATGCAGCTTCTCGTACTCTTAAATTTAGCAGTTATTAACTCGGTTCATTACAATAGAAGCCGTTAGCCGTGAATTTGATATATCTATGCTGCATGTCAAGAGTAGTGGAATCATAATTTGGTTTTGGCCAGTTCTTAAATCAGTCGGGGGGATCGAGGCATGCACCAATATAATGTTAAGTTATACCACAGTTGTGTAGTTCTAACACCATTTTTTTTTTTTTTTTTTACTGTTGTAATCAGTATCGGCCATGTTACTATTACAACAACAATAATAATAATAATGTTGTATTACCTTTTGTCTCAGAGGTATCTGCTATTGCAAGACCCTTGACGTCACAGATGGTGTAATAATCAGCAGAATTCAAGTATTCTTGAACAGTTTGCCCCACGAGTTGCACAGACTAACCCTCTGAGATTGTAACGTGCACGGTGGCTGTGAGAATCAACAACAACAACAACACTACTATCAATCATTGCAACTGCTTAAAGGACATTGAAATTCAAACATTACAAGATGTATTTCCCAGAAAATGGTGAAATCTTCCCACTGCCTTCAATTTCGGCAACATAAATCTGTTTCCTTACTGTGTTACATAATCGTGATTTCAATACTGACCAAAATAATCGTGATTATGATTTTTTCCATAATCGAGCAGCCCTAGTGTGCCTACATAAAATATTGTTTTGAAGTTTATTTTTTTTTATTGATTTGATCATTTGGATCATTTGGTTTTCATTGAAAAGACTAAAAATGGTATGCTCTACGATGGCAGTGCAGCTATAATCCATAAGGTAAACTTAACTCAGAAATTGGGTTCTATATGAGTTCAGTGATTCAGGTCAAATGACTGTGTAATAATAAATAATCTAAAGTTAATGATGTGAGGGTCAAGAGCCCAACTAAACACACACTGATCACCATAACACTGACTTAAAATCTTCCTTCAGTGATTCTGCTTGTTAACATCAGGTGTCTTCAATAATGATCAATCATCACTCAATTATTCACTTAATTATCTCATTAACTTTAACACTGCTTCAGTGTTCATTTAACACTCTACTCAGAGTTGAATTTTGTCGCTTAAAATTACTTAATTCCATGATGTTGAAGTTACATGAACAACTTATGTTTGTTTAACGTAACCTAGTTATGTGGGACTTGTTGACATAAAAAAGTTAATTAAAGCCAACATAAAACATTTTTGAGTGTGTCTTTTAAACATTCTGCTACTGTAATTAGTAAATGCTTTCATGATATCAGTTTCATTCTATACTAGGCTATTTTGTAACATACAAAAACATAAATGGAAATTCATGTAAGATAAATGTAAAACTGTCAATAACAACAAAAGTATTACTATTATAAACGTCAGCGGGGTGAACTGGGACTAGTGTGGCACACTTTGCTCCATCACAAGCAGATCTATGACAACATATCCTTCTTCTGGCTGTTATTATGAGTCTCATTTGCTGGTCTGAAGTGTTGAGGTGAAAATCACAGTAAAATATAGAAGTTTCCCAGATTGCCTTGATTCATCGGTTATTCTGATGAGTTGTGTCTGTGAATCTACTTTTGATGTTGTTTTTGTTTTGAATTTGTTTTATTGCTTTTGCTTGGAATAAAATGTTCAATAACCATTATTATTATAGCAAACTGTATTTCTTTTTTTTATTTAATATTTCATTATTGTGTATCTGTTTATCACACTTTTGCTATATTTGCTCCAGTCCAGCAGGGGCAGCAGCGAGCAGGTTTATCAGACTGAAGTGATCAGAGAGGAACAGAAACATCAGATTCAGGCACTTCCTCTTGTTGGCTTTTGAAGCTGAAAACATGTGGTTGATTGTACAATACACAAACACAGTAGTGTGAGTCTGCAGGGAGTTTTTAAGTTGGTCTGCAAGTCTTTATTCTTGTCGAAGGCAGTGCTCGAAGTGGGGCGGTACTCATCGGTACGCAGTTACCTGCACTTCTGCATTTTACTCTTAAGCGTACCTGCACTTTTTCTTGCATGCCGCTACTTCTCGCTTGTAGCCGGTACTCTACCACTGACAGAAAAAGCGTCAGTGTCAGAGAGATGACCTAACGTTACATAATCTACAATACCCAGAGGACACTATGTGTCTTACTTCAGATCTTGACGAATCACATAAAGGCAAGCAGTTGGCCCACCCCATCAAAAGTTTGCTTCTCAACGGACGCTAGTTCGAAAAAGCTGTCTGACGCTTGCGGCTTCCGCTTGACCGTCACAGATTTTTCACTGCTGAAATTGAAAACCTACTAACTAAAAAGAAGTGTGTCGAGTTTATAAGTCGTTATGTTAGCCTGGCTTCAGAAAGGTACTAAAAGAGCTCGTGTGCCAGAGCCAGACACGTCAACAGAGGTTTTCACACACATACAAATTGTTGTTTTTACCAGCAATATCTCCAAGTTTTGTTTTTCACTGTAGAAATCTCAAATGTCATGATGTGCCAATGCAAGAGAGTACCGGCACTTTTATTTCCCCACTTCAAGCGCTGGTCAAAGGCCAGTGTGAAATGAAACTACTTCCTGTTTATGGTTTACACTAGTGTAAAAACACTCATCACTCTAAAGATCACACCTGTTCTGAATCCACTTAACTTGAACTGCAAATACAAAGGCACCTCCTATAAATACAATAGTTTTCTGCACTTTCATTTCTGTACCTTTTAGCATATTCTTGAAACTTGCTGTTGTGATAATGTGAGTGCTGTTGGCTCTTGCATAATATTGTGATGTTTCCCAGTTTTTAGATGCTTTCTGCCAAATTAATAAATATAAATATAAGTATTCTTAATTATAAGAATAATTCAGCTTGGTTGCTGAATTACATACATACTATTCAGGTTTTGGCTCAAAGGTGAAATGACCAAAGTGGAATGAAATTGAGGACTGTATTGAACTGATGCCTGGAAATCCAGTCCTGAAGAACGAGGATGATCTGCCATTCTGGACTGTACTGGCCATGTACAAATGACTGGACTAATGCTCACTTGTGATAAAAGGGATTTGTGAGACTGGAAGTTTCAACCGTAAATATTGTGATTTTTGAACATTGAACACTTTTATGTACACCCACTTGTGTTTAATAGTTATCTCTGTTTTTCCTTCCATCATCCTCTCATCCCAGCTTAGAAACATTTATTCATTCCCTTCCAGTTTATTGCCATCAAAACAGAGCTTAAGTCTCCTAGATCCTCCCAGTTTTTCTGATATTGAGTGTCAGTGAAACTGCTTTTGAGTTGTATTGCTTTCACTTTGAATAAAATGGTCAATAACCATTATTATTATAGTAAAATGTATTTTTGTTTTTATTTCATATTTCATTCTTGTGTATCTGTTTATTACATATGGCTATATTTGCTCCAGTCCAGCAGGGGCAGCAGAGAGCAGCTTTATCAGACTGAAGTGATCAGAGAGGAACAGAAACATCAGATTCAGGGAGATAGGTCTAACTCTGAGGTTGAAGGTCCAGGGGTCAGAAAGTAAAAGTCCTGCCATAAGTTTATTCCAACCATGAACTCAGTCAGCTGATTTCTCTAATAAGTTATATCTCCTGTCTGAATTAGCAAATCCAGGTGATTGGAACAAAATACTGAGGAGGACTTTTACTTTCTGAACCTGGACTTTACACCTCTGCCACATGTCAGCCAAGAGTAAAGAAATAAACCAGAACTGGACTTTATCGTAGCCAAAAAAATCTTTGTATATTAAATATGGAATAATTTCAGCCACAGCCTTAGATGAAATCAACCTTAAGAGAAAAGAAGACATTAAATCTCTGAAGATCTCAGCAATGATTAAACAACTCCACAAACAGCATTTTATTTCTGTCAGACGTCTACAAAAGTTTTACTGAAAATTAACAGAGGTTTAACTCTGTTTCATTTGAAGTCACCATAACAGTGATTAGTGTTTCCATTAGTTGGGCTGCCGGCCGCCTGGATTTTGTAGAGGCGGCTGCCGTCCGGGAGGGATTAGAGTAGTCGCCATCCCTCCAACACCCAGGCGGCCGGCAGAGAGCTTGACCGTTCCCCGGCAACTCACTGATTCATTTCTGTAGTAAAAAAGTTATTAATTCAGTCAAAGGTGCAGTGTGTGATTTTTAGGGGCATCTAGTAGTGAAGTTACGAATTGCAACGAACAAAAGTTACGGTGGCCGACAGGAAAATATGTCATCGTCTTAGACAGCAGAGAGTAGCCAGTTGAGCAATGAGTTTATCAAACGACAAGAATAATTTTTGTGCGCAAAAACAAAAACAAAAGATAACAACTTTATTTCAACTATTCATTTCCTTCTCCGTGGGCCTCGAGTCAGTTCACTAGTGTAATATCGTAAGCTTCTGTTGTTATACGTCACACGCATCACACACATGACCAGTGTCGGCCAATAGTGAGCCTACGTGGGACGTAGCTCTACGCAATCACACTACATTAACTGACTCGAGGCCCACAGAGAAGGAAATGAATAGTTGAAATAAAGTCGTTATTTTTGTTTGTTTTTGCGCACAAAAAGTATTCTCGTCGTTTGATAAACTTAAGATTGAGCCACTGTAGTCACTTGGACTATTTTAACGATGTCTTTAAAGGGGTCATATAATGCCATTTTTGTACAAGTTAATATGAATCTTTAGGGTCTAAATGAAACCTTTGTAATGTACTTTTATTAAAAATTCGCATTAGTATTTTAAGAAAACACTCAATTTACCTGCTCAAAAACAGCTCTTTTTTTCAGCACGCAGTTTCAGTGCATATGCCTTTAAATGATAATGAGCTTGCCGACTCCGCCCCTCTGTTCTTTGGGGCGTTTTTGACACAACGCACGTGGAGTGTTGCCTTGACAACAGTTGATGGTATATTTTGGCGAAAGAATGTCAGCGGGAGTCTCTGAGGACACATCTGTAGTGTTGCCATACCAATTTGAACCGGAGTCGGACCCGGAACAAGATGACGACCCCGAAGAAGTTCGACCATTAAGGCTCGAACAGCACGTTTCTGAATGGTTGGTTAACATAATGTCACTTTGATCTATTTTTGTATGTACTGTCAGGGTAGAGTTGTGGGATAAAAACGCTATGTGTTTACTGTATAGGTTAGTTCGTTGACAGATTTATGTTGAAAAACTTTTTTTTGGTAAATGTAGGCTTGTCAGTGATGCGTAACGTTATCTCAGTGTTCGGTACAACTATCGTGACTTAAACATGTCCTGTCATGTCAGTAATGATTCTAGCAGTAGTTGAACGATACCTAAGAATTTGTTGTATGTTTATGTTTAGTGCTGTACGAAAATGTTTTATGTTTTACTAAGGGTTAGCACGTTAACTGTAACACCTGCGTACACAGTTTTTAATAACACAACAACCATAACGCGTTGTTCATTATTATCGTGGGATAATGAATTATATTGAGAACGTCGTAACGTTACATAGAATACATGCCGTGATGTACCCTGAGTGTAAACATTAGCCGCATTCAGCGTGAAGCGTGCAAGCGATTTGCAAAGATTAATATGTATCGTAAAAGGTTAATAAAACTTTATACTCACTTCTTCTGGAGGTGCAGCAGGAACACGAGTAGTTGGTACCGATTCTGTTTTCAGGAGCAGCTTCTTAGCAAAACCAGCTTTATACTGGCCCTCGTTTATAAAGCAGTCTGGTGAGAAATTATTCGCGCAAACATGAACGCATTTACGTTGATCGTGGGGAATATTCCCATCGTAAACAAAACTCAGCCACTGCGTCTTCAGCGGTTCAGATTTAGGAACATCTAAATGATTTCTGTGTTTGTTATTGCACCCAAGAACAGAACAACACAATCGCTTAGACACCATTCTGCTACAGTGTATCAACAATGACGTACTATGATGACTGACAGCTCGCTCAGGGCGGGTCTGTGTTGAAACACTGCTGTCAATCAACAACCGTGGGTGGGGCGTAACATGGTGAATGTACAATACACAGACACAGTGAGTCTGCTGGAAGTTTTTAAGTTGGACTGAAAGTCTTTATTCTTGTCGAAGGTCTGTGTGAAATGAAATTTCCTGTTTAGGCTTAACACTATTTTAAATACACTAGTCATCATTCTGAAGATCACACCTCATCTGTGAAGACGTACTGTCAGACACAGCGAATAATGGATTCAGAGGACATTTATCAAAATGTTGTACGCAGAGATATTGAGGACACAACTGGACCTCGAACACAGAGTAACGGCCAGGATGAAGGAAAAGATGAAAAGAGCAGTAAGCAGAAAATTACTTTAAAGCACAGATGATGTCGCATATGATGTTGTTAATGGTGTCACTAATGTTTGAGGAAGTGTCAAATACAATTTCAAATATTTTTGTCAGTGTTTCTGCTTTTATATAATGTATTACATTTACTTTTTCAATATGTTTGTACATCTTTAGATATTATACTGTATAGCAATGTTTGACTTATAAATTATTTTATAAGCAAGAAGACAAAGGTAGATTACCTAAAAAGGTCGATTTGAAACTTAAAAGTTCCCCTGTGGGGAAAATCAATCTTTTAAATGTTTATATGTCTATTTTTAATATGATTTAAGACAAACCATGTGCAGATTCATAAGTCAACAACATTGAGGAGTATTTTCTTCTTAAAACTGCAGTGAACCAAAGACAGTCTCAAAAACACAGTCTGAAAACGCTGGTGTTTCTGACGTCAAAAACTACTTTGTAATGTCAATCTGTTTGTGGGCTTTAGCCTATCATTACTATGATGTAAAGCAGGGGAGCCTCAAGAGAAGCCAGGTTATCCCGGTATATTTTTTGTTGATATGAAAATTGGTTACATTTAGAAATATAGCAACTGAATTGTGTATATTGGCGCTTTTCCACTGCATGGTACGGTACGATTCGGTTCTGTACGGCACGCTTTGGCGCTTTTCCACTGCATGGTACGGTACGGTTCGGTACGGTATGGCACGCTTTGGCGCTTTTCCACTGCATGGTACGGTACGGCTCGGCTCGGTACGGCTCGCTTGTGGCGCTTTTCCACTGCATGGTACGGTACGGTACGGCTCGCTTTAAATGGTACCTGGCCTGTTGAGGTCCCAAGCGTACCGTACCGATACTAAAATGTGACGTGAAAACACTGCAGATCACTGATTGGTCAGACAGACAGAATCGTCACTACCAGCGTCATTGTATTTGCGAGACATCAAACCCGCTGGATTTAAATAACCAATAACAGCCATCACTGTAGCACCGGTTTTAAAACAACTTGCTTGAAGAAAAGAAAACTTCCAAAAAACGAAATGGGTGAATCGTAGTCAGTGGACGAGAAGTGCAGACATTCCTCTTGTTGGTTGCAGAGGAGCGGATAAGCTATAACGATCAGACATAATCCCACCCACTTTGAAGCGGTACTAACTGCAGTGGAAAAGCAACCGAGCTAAAGCGAGCCGAGCCGTGCCGCGCCGAGTCGTACCACGCAGTGGAAAAGCGAAGCGAGCCGAACCGTGCCGAGCCAAACCGAACCGTACTGAGCCGTACCGATCCGTACCATGCAGTGGAAAAGCGCCATATAATATGTATTACGATGTTATGATGCACTATATGCCTTTCTCCACTGACGTTCTGAGCTGTTCAAAGTGTTTTTGATGAAGGCAGACTGAGATGGTGAACGGAAATGTAGCAAGTGGCTCAATTTTAGTGACTACGCCACCCCAGGTTAACGGGGAAAATACAACACAAAAAAAGCACACAAATACATTTCACCAAGAAAGGCAAGAGGCATGGTTTCCCGTACAAAAGTATTTTCTTTTATTAGAGCTAAAAGTTGGCCAACAATTATTTAAAATCAACAATGGTCCTGGTCGAATTGAACAAAACCACAAAAAAAAAAAAATCCTCACTTGACTGACTAGGGCCTGCCTGCTTACTGTCATCAGAAATCGCCTGCAGGCCAGGAGGACAACATTTTAAATCTTATAATTTCAGTTAACCCTCTATACCTCTATAGAATTTCACAACAATGTGAAATACAACATATTCCTGAGAATTAATGGCTAAAACTACTATTAGAAAAATGTCTAAGAATAACTCAAAATTTTTAATTTAAGTGTTAATTACAAGTTTGTTGCAATTTACAGATTAGAAATATCTTTCAAATGATGTATGACATATTAAGAAATGTTTTTCATTGCCCATAATTTAAGAATCTATATCCTCCGTTGCTCCAGTCCATACAATAAAAAAACATGATTTCCTGCTATAAGAGGATGTCAAAAGTTTATGTAGGTCTTTATTTGTTGTTTGCATAAACCTTGTACCACACAAATTTATTTATTATAATCATTTTTATAGTGGCTTACACGATAGTGAACATACCTCAGTCAATTTATACAGTACAATGGGTTAAATGATAAGATAAAACATTATTTCCTGACGACGATAAATTGTTTGATTTATCCAACCA
Source organism: Siphateles boraxobius (assembly GCF_051911475.1). Classification (NCBI taxonomy): domain Eukaryota; kingdom Metazoa; phylum Chordata; class Actinopteri; order Cypriniformes; family Leuciscidae; genus Siphateles; species Siphateles boraxobius. The sequence goes on along the minus strand of NW_027509108.1, from coordinate 870,757 downwards.
TTCTTTTTGTGTTCATTCATTATTTGCCTCAGTCCACTCACCTAAATGCATAGTAATGGTCTCCACAATTTGCTGTGTTTACTAAGTGCAAAAGCCTTCTTGCCATTATTGTCAGACTAGCTATTCCCCTCAACAAATCTAATCTGCCACATCTGGGAAAATCAACAGGCATTGGATACTTACATTGTTTGGTTTTTGAAAAAACGAGACTGTTTTTTGTCTCTTCATTGCCTTTATGTGGCATTTATACAGTCGATTTTTTTCAGTTCAGAAAATCACCGACTCCACTCAGTCATAGATGGTATATGATCACTATGGTTACCGGTCCGCTTCTACAGGCACGATTGAGGCAGCTACCAGCTCCTCATAGGACCCCGGCGACGTCACTCAGGAGTCGTAGCACACACTCTCGGAGAGAGAGGGTGTAAACGTCGTTGGCATGATGGCATCGTGTGTTTATTGACAACAGAACAGCGTGTAGTGAGAACGTGGGTACAAACAAAGTAATGGTGACCGGTGTAGATTATTATTGTGTGTCAGCCTGCGTCTGCCCCGACACGATTCTGAAGCAGCGGCGGGCCGGGACACTAATGTACATAGCGAAAACACTGGTTAATCCTCTGTTTTACCGATTTTTGTCCCCCCCGTCCCTAGTACCATCTGCGCCCCTGGGGAGCAGGCTAGTGTAATTGCAGCAAGTCTACAATAGGAAGCACACCAATCCAAATCACACCCACCAAGTTCACTGCAAATAACAAAAGTGATAACACGGCAATGATGACACTGCAATAAGGACACCCTTGGTGAAACGAAGCCTGTAATGCAACAGACAGACAACCCGCCCGCTCCAGGAAGTCCTCAGCTCCTAAAAAAAAGAAAGAAAATCATATAATTAACAACCCAAACTATTTAAATAAAATGAACACATTCAAAGTAAATTTATTGACTTACATGTAATCACTACACCAAGAAAAACAATTTGCAATGTACCCAAAATAAACAAAGTATGAAAACTGTAAGCACACTCACATTAAAGAAATTAACAAATAAATAAATGCACTGTCACAACTGCAGAGACTCACACCAACCACCAAGTCAACTGCAATACACAGCAAAACTAAAACATTTCAGCCCGCATGGAGATGTGTAACTCAAACACAACTGGGTGCCAAACGCAGCAGCGTGGCTTTAAAGAGCGAGGGGCGGGGAGAGAGCGGTTTATAACGCGACTGCTCCCACTTAGTGTCCACAAAAAAAAGACGTTTCTTTAAAAAAAGAAAAAAGGATTACGACTTCAATTTAACAAAGCTATCGACCAGTTACCCACCCGATAGTGCAATGAGGTATTATCCCAGTTTACCTACCCGATGATATAATAAAGTAACACTTAGACGACATATACCAAAGAAAATTATTCAACAGCCTTGTTGACTGCAACAGTTGATGCTCTGACCATTCGAACTGCGATGCCACACCGTACTGAAACAAAGGGCTATAACTTAACGTTATGTTAGAACTTCCCACAACGCCCCAAAACACAGTATTAAACTTACCTGGGAGTACGCAGCACTCCACACGCACAAACTCTCAGTAACCCACAATAAACAGATTGAAAAATCGCCAAATGTCACTGGACAACTGTAGCTTGAACAGCTAGACTAAATGCTAAAAACCATAGACATCATATATCTCTATATGATGTCTATGCTAAAAATAACACGTACCTCAGTAGTTCTTACGTAGCAACAACGCAAAAAGGGGCGGGCTTTCGACCATGACGCACTACAAGAGGCATGAACGACCAGAGCCATATAGAGAGAGATGAGGCGTGGCCAAGATGGCGAGCGAGATAAACGCATTTTCTGTGCTTAAAAACTAACTTCCTTTTACGCCATATGAACAATGATAACGTTCATAGTTTAATGGAATAGCGAGGAAACAGTCTTACGCTTCGAGTTTTTTTTGTTTTGTTTTTGTATTTGATATTCCTTTACGCAATGGCAGAGAAAAGGCCTGCAAAGAGCAAAGATAAAACCGTGTCTGGGCGCTCAAAGGATTCTCCTGATCAGACGACCATGCACTCATATGTACGGAAAGGTGACGATTGTCTTATACCCCTGCCCGAATCTGAGCCTTGCACCCCAGATTCTAAGAGAAGTCGGCCTGAACCCACACTCGGGGAGGTACAAGATAATATCGTCAAGATATTAGTGGAGAAGATGACTCAGAATACAGCTGTTCTCAATCAAGAAATACAGCAAAATCGAGAGTGTGTTAATTCTTTGAAGGAGGCTACAGAATTTCTTTTTCAAGAATTGAAGGATGTAAAGGCAGTCATCTCCAATATGAAAACGGTGGGTGAAGATCACCAGAAACAGATAACTGAACTGGAGGACAAGCTCAATGATACGGAAAGGTACCAAAGATGATGGAACTTGAGGCTGTATGGACTGGCTGAACAGGAAGGCGAGGATGTTAAAATCCGGGTGGTCGAAGTCTGCCGCTCTGTCATCCCGGAAAATGAGGAAGCCTGTCAACAGCACATTGATGTCAGCCACAGGGTTGGCAGAAAGAGTGTGGAGAAGATTCGCCCAGTTATCATTAGGTTCGTAGCTAGATCAACAAGAGATCTTATTTGGAAGAACGCCAGAGGATCGGAATATTTGAGCTCGAGGAAGTTACGGTTTGGGGAAGACCTGACGACAAAAGATAAGGAGGCTCGTAACAAACTGCGGCCGCAAATCGATGCTGCGCGCAAAGAGGGAAAAAGAGCTTTTTATGTGGGAGCTAAAGCAATAATCGATGGAAAAGAAGTTCGAGTGTAGTGTGCAATAGCTGCTTTCTACGCTGTACGTGATGGTTAATCACCTTCTCTGTTTGAGATATTCATAGTTAAGCTCTTTTTTGCTTTGTCTATGAGAGCGTTGGACTAGTAGATAATTTACATTATTATGTTTCGAATTTTTTGATTGATTTCTTTAAATGTACACACGGGACTGGTTGACTTTAATTTTTTATTTTTTTTAGTTATGTTGTTCTACGGCGTTTAATGTTCCTTTCATTGCTCGTTTCTGTGTGCAATGTCATTATGTTTATATTCGTTTATATTCGGGGTATTCGTGACATGTTGAAAAGAAAAGCTATTTTTCTATATTTTAAAAAATTCAAGGCCGATTTTTATTTTTTGCAAGAGACGCACGCTTTAGGATCTGACTACAAGTTTTGGAGGAGTCAACGGGGAGATGATCTTTGGCTGTCCTATGGAAGCAGTAACTCTGCAGGTGTTGCGATTTTAAGAGGAATGTTTAAAGGGAAAATACTGAAAAGTAATGTACACTCATTTGGAAGATGGATAATTTTGATAATATTGTTATTTTAGGAAACATTTATGGTTATAATAATAAAGCTGAAAATCAGACTTTGTTGCAGAGTTTTGAAGAGGAGATTTCAGGGATGTTGTTAACATTTTCTAATGCTAATTTGGTTTTGGGTGGAGATTGGAACACCATCAGTGACCCCTTGTTGGACTGTCTGCCTCCACGACAGGTTAGACAGCATTCTTTTTCTTAAATTAGATACTTATGTTTGCATCTTAATTGTCTTGATGAATGGAGAGATAGGAATCCTAGTAAAGTTGAGTTTACATGGAGTAATAAGGATGGCTACAGACAGTCCAGAATTGACTTTTGGCTACTGTCTAAAGAACTAGCACAGAAGGTTAAGTAAATTGATATAATATCTTCCATTCTTACTGACCATAAAATGATTCATGTCATGTTTGGTTTTGACAGTTTGGCTGAAAAAAGATCTGGGTTTAATTATTGGAAGTTAAATAACTCTCTCCTTGGAAATGAGCAATTTCAGAAAGATGTTAAAAATATTATAAAGGAGTCTTATAGTAAGGCAAATGCTTCTAAAGTGTTTGGGAAACATTGGGAATTTATGAAGTATTCAGTAAGAAAGTTTGCTATCAGGTTTGGAAAAGAATTGGCCAGAGCCAGAAGGGTTAAAGAGGATTCCATCATTAAACATATTATTCTTATATATGGAAAACATAGTTTATCTCAAATAGATAAAGACTTGTTAGTTAAATTACAATTAGAATTGGATCAAATATTTGAGAATAAGGCAAAAGGAGCATTTGTGAGGACAAGGCGTAAATGGTTGGAAGAGGGAGAAACGAACTCAAAATATTTTTTTAATCTCGGAAAGAGAAATACTGATTTGTCCTCTCTTAAAAGACTTGTGATTGGTGCTAAAGTCTCAACTGACTCAAATGAGATCTCTTAGTTTGTGTCCAATTTTTATAAAAAATTATACACAAAAGATGAAGATATTGGAGGCGCAGGGATTTTTTTGGAAAATATTAAAATAAATTCTACAGTAATAGATGAAAGTTCAAAACATTTTTGTGATAGGGAAATAACACCGGATGAAATTCATAAAAACATTGCCAAATTGAAGAATAATAAATCACCGGGTAATGACGGTTTAACCGCCGAATTTTAGGCAAGGCAAGGCAAGGCAAGGCAAGTTTATTTATATAGCACATTTCATACACAATGGTAATTCAAAGTGCGTTACATAGAATAAATTAAAATAATCAAAAGAAATCAGAATAATTAAAACAGTTTAGAATAAAAGATAAAATACAGAAATAATCACATGAAATCAGAGTAATTAAAACATAAAATAAAATACAGTGCAAACAGTCGGACGCACAGTGGCACAGTGCTCATTCAGTAAATGCACAGCTAAACAGATGTGTTTTGAGTCTGGATTTGAATGTGACTACTGTAGGAGCACATCTAATCTCTTCTGGAAGCTGGTTCCAGCTGCGGCTGGCATAGTAGCTAAAAGCAGACTCGCCATGCTTAGAGTGAACCCTTGGTATTTCTAGCCGATGTGATCCTAATGCTCTGAGTGATCTGTTGGGTTTATATTCACTGAGCATATCTGCAATGTATTGAGGTCCTAGGCCATTGAATGATTTATATACCAGTAATAATACTTTAAAATCAATCCTAAATGTAACTGGCAGCCAGTGTAAAGACCTGAGGACTGGTGTGATGTGTTCATATTTTCTATTCTGCTCAGAATCCTAGCAGCAGCGTTCTGTATGAGCTGCAACTGTCTTATGGTCTTTTTGGGAAGGCCAGTGAGAAGTCCATTACAATAATCCACCCTACTGGTGATGAAAGCATGCACAAGTTTTTCTAAGTCTTGACTGGAAACAAAGCATCTAATTCTTGCAATATTTTTCAGGTGATAGTATGCTGATTTAGTTATTGCTTTGACATGACTACTGAAACTAAGGTCTGACTCTAGAGACACACCCAGATTCCTGACTTGATTTTTAGTTGTTTGACCCCTAGACTGAAGGTATGCGTTCACCTTGAGAACTTCATCTTTGTTTCCAAACGCAATGACTTCAGTTTTGTCTTTGTTTAACTGAAGAAAGTTTTGGCACATCCAATTGTTTACTTCATCAATGCATTGGCAAAGGGAGTCAATGGGGCTGTAATCGTTAGGCGATAGGGATAAGTAGAGCTGTGTGTCGTCTGCATAGCTATGGTAAGCGATTTGGTTCCTTCTCATTATTTGGCTCATTGGGAGCATGTACAGGTTGAATAGGAGTGGCGCAAGAATTGAGCCTTGAGGGACTCCGCATGTCATGGATGTCCACTCAGACTTATGGTCTCCTATACTCACATAATAACCTCTGCCTCCTAAGTATGACCTGAACCATTTTAGGTCTATCCCAGAAAGCCCGACCCAGTTTTCCAGCCTGTCAAGAAGTATTTTGTGATCGACAGTGTCAAATGCAGCACTGAGGTCGAGTAGTACCAGCACTGATAATTTGCCTGTATCAGTATTTAAGCGAATATCATTTATTATCTTTATGATCTTTCTTCATCTTTATCATTTATGTCTCTGTACTGTGGTGCGGTCGGAAACCAGATTGAAAATGGTCAAAGAATCCATTCGAGCTTAAGAATTTGTTCAGCTGATTGAAGACAACTTTTTCAATGATCTTGCCTATGAAAGGAAGATTTGAGATCGGTCTATAGTTGTTTAATATGGTCTTATCCAGATTGCTCTTTTTAAGGAGGGGCTTGACAACAGCAGTTTTCAGGGAGGTCGGAAAACTCCCAGAGAGAAGTGAGGCATTTACCACTTCGAGGAGATCTGCTTCTAAGCTGTGTAACACATTTTTGAAAAAAGATGTGGGAAGTGCGTCAAGGGCGCAGGTTGATGTTTTTAGGTGCTGTACGGTTTCTTCCAAAATTGTGCCATCAATTTCTTCGAAATCAGACATAGTGGCTACTTTCTCAGGCTGTTGTCTGATCTGCCTGACCCAAGCGCAACTCAAGGATGAGCTGATCACTTTTCTGATATTATTGATTTTCTCAGAGAAGAAAGAAGCAAACTCACTGCACTTTCTCACTGAGAGCATTTCACTGGGAATCTGGCTTGGGGGGTTTGTCAGTCTCTCTACAGTAGCAAAAAGAGTGAGCGTGTTGTTTATATTGCTGTTTATAATATTCGAGAAGAAAGTCTGTCTAGCTTTGCCTAGTTCCTTATTGAAAGCATGGATGCTGTCTTTGTAGATGTTATAATGGACTACAAGTTTTGTCTTCCGCCACATGCGCTCTGCTTTTCTGCATTGTCTTTTCATATTTTGCACTGCTGTTGTGTTTCTCCAAGGTGCTTTTTGTCTGCCACTCTTCTTCCTGACTTTCACAGGAGCAATATCATCAATTACACTCTTAACTTTTGAGTTAAAAGAATCAAGGAGAAAATCAACAGAGTCAGCAGATAAGCTTGGTGTTAAAGATATAGCCTTCATAAATAGTACACTAGTGTTCTCATTTAAGCATCTCTTCTTGACAGACACAGATCTAGCTTCAATGGCAGGAGAGATCAATATATCAAAGAAAATACAAAAATGATCAGACAGTGCTACATCCTTAATAACAATTGATGAAATGTTTAGACCCTTACTGATAAGTAAATCTAGAGTGTGTCCACGATTATGTGTGGGTCCATGTACATGCTGAGTCAGATCAAAAGTTTTTAAAACAGTTTTGATTTCTTTTGCCATATTGTTTTCTGCATTATCTATGTGAATGTTAAAATCTCCAGCAATGGCAAAGCAGTCAAACTCTGAGGAAATTGTTGATAACAGTTCTGTTAAGTTTTCAGCAAAAGCTGGAGAGTATTTTGGAGGCATGTAAACAATAAGTAAAATGCGTGGAGCACCTTTTAACACAATACCCAGATATTCGAAAGACGGGTATTTCCCAAATGATATTTGCTTACATTGATAGACATCTTTATAAAGAGCAGCTAAACCTCCGCCTCTTCTGACAGCTCTGCAGACACTCATAAAAGTAAAGTTAGGAGGGGCTGTTTCATTGAGGACTGTTGCACTGCAGCTGTCTTCTAGCCAAGTTTCATTTAGCAACATAAAATCCAGGTTGTATGTGGTTATTAAGTCGTTGACTATAAGTGATTTATTTTTAAGTGAGCGGATGTTTAAAAGTGCTAACTTAACAGTCTTACTTTTTGTCCCCACAGCAATCTTAGTATGTCGTGTAATAGGCACCAGATTAGATGGGTTTGCTGTACGGCTTTTGAAGGCCTTAGACTTTCTATCATGTAATCGAACAGCAATAGAAAAAGATACAGGCACACTGGGTTCCCGCTTGTTCTGTAAACATTTGAGAAAGTTATTGTTATCATAGCGGGGACCCGACATATATCACTGAGAGATGGTATCAGTTGTTTTTGGTTCACCTCGAGCCGCTGGAGGAGGGTGTGGGCCCTGGCGCTGTGGCAGAGGCCGAAGAGCTCTCACAGGAGGAGGGGGAGGGCGAGCTGGGCCCGCAGGCTTTGGTGGTTGTGGGGCCTGGCGTTTTTTGGTTGGTATCTGGGGGCTCGCAGCTAAAGAGTGGGATAGTCTAGTTCCAGCATGCACCAGTTGTTCCATTTTCTCTGAGAAGCACAGAAGTGGAGATGCTGGAGACAGTGATAACGTTTCCGATGAGAGGGGTTTTTTGCTCTGGTGTTATTGGAGGCTGTAATATGCTGTCTTGGTTTCCCTGGCTGTTTTCCAGAAAGTCGTCCTTGGGTGCTGTTTCTTGGAGAAGTGCTAGTAAGTCACAGTCTGTCTGTGGTGAGCTCTGTGGGCAGGGCTCAGCTGAGATTGTGTCCGTGAGCAGAGGTTGTTGTGGCTGAGTGGTGTTATCACTGTCCTTGTGTGATGTGTCAACCGCATGTCCATTCAGGTGCTGAAGTGAAATCCTGTGGTCATTCATCCAGGTGTGTGTGTGCCATTCAGGTTGAGTGGATTGGCACACATTGCAGAAGGATGACGGAGGGAGTTGTAGATATTGTCCTTTAGCACTCTTGAACCAAGTTTGTTTGGGTGGTGGCCGTCCTGTTGAAAGAGTTGCCTCTGACTCCAGAAAAGATTGAAGTTGTGAATAAAGTTCACTCCTTTTATATTGCAGGTTTTTTGCAGCCATGTATTAAGCCCAAGCAACCGTGAAAACCTGTTTGTTCCTCTTGCTGGGATTGGTCCACTGATGAATGTCTGAACTTTCAGTCTTTTAAGTGTTTCAAAAAGTTCATTGAAATCCTTTTTAAGAGGTTCCGACTGCTCTTTATGAATATCATTCTTCCCCACATGAATGATGAGTCGATTTGCAGTCTTATGTTTCATCAGAATGTTCTGAAGTTCCCTGTTTACATCAGATGTTGTTGCTTGTGGAAGGCAGCACGTTGTTGTATCCCTGCTATTAATGTTTCTGATTACGGAGTCGCCCACTATCAGAGTCCTGTGCCCGGCTGCACTGTGAGCTGAGTGCCGCTGTCTGCTCGACCTTCAGCCCCAGTTAGCATCAGTGTTAGCTACTGGCTGATTCAGTCTGTGTTCGATCACATTCATCAAATTTGGGGATTCCTCATTCATTAATACTTCAAATCTGTTCTCAAGATGTATAGGCGGTGGTAGGAGACCAATGTTCGCAGTCCTTGTCAGAGCCGTATCTGGGGTAGAGGATGCTACTGCAGTAATATGTGATGCTCGTGACAATCTGATTTCTCGAGTGCCTTTGGGTCTCGCACCCTGTTTGTGCCATCGATTAGTAAGTCGATTGGCTTGTTTCTCTACACTCAGTATGGCCTGTCGAGAAGCACTAGATTCATGGGACTCACCGGCTGTATGCTGAGGACATCCATGACGAAGCTCTGTTGTGTTTTCCGTCTGGTTTGGTGGTCCCGCAATTAACTTTGTTTCAAGAATTGCAATCCTTTGTAAAAGTCTGTGGCAGTTGGAGCAGCAAGTAGATTCCAGAGGAGGCATTTTCTTATCCTTATGAATGTAGGCAGTTGTGTTTTCTCTTCCCCGGAATGTAAGCTTTCAGTGGGAGGCTGGTCGAATAAAATAATTCTGCTTTTTTTTGTAGTAATCCAAGCGTTTGAGCACTGTGCTGATTTGCTGAAGTTAAAATTAGGTGATAAAAGGAGATAAAATATAGAAATATAAAAGCGATAGAGCAAAGCGAGAGCGTCCGAACAGTAGCTGAGCAGGAAGTGCTACTCAAAAGTGCTACTCATTTTATAAAACCTTTCAGGAAGATCTTTCTGAGTTCCTTTTAAAAGTTTTTCAGGAAATATTGGAAACTGAGAAAATGCTGCCTACTATGAATCAGAGTTTAATAACCCTTATTTCCAAAGTCGGGTAAAGATCCACTTAGTATTGAAAATTGGAGGCCCATATCTTTAATTAATAATGATACTAAATTGTTATCATCTATATTTTCAGAGAGGCTGAAACTTTGTCTGGATACAATTATTGATGACTGCCAGTCTGGCTTTATGCGTGGCAGATATATTGGAAATAATATTCGTCTAGTTTTGGACCTAATTGATTATAATTTCTTAATTCAGGATGAAAGTTATATATTATTCATTGATTATTATAAAGCCTTTGACTCTGTGGATCATGCGTTCTTGATGGATACTCTTGTTTTTTTTGGCTTTGGTAACAATTTTATTAGAGCAATTCGTACAATGTATAGTGATTGTAATACTTCTATTAAATTGCCTTTTGGAACAACTCCCAGATTTAACATATCTCGAGGTGTTAAACAAGGGGACCCTATAGCTCCTTTCTTATTTTTATTGGTTATGCAAGTGTTATGCCTTCATGTTAAAAAGAACCCATTTCAAGGTATTTGTTTATTTGACAAAGAAATAAAATGTTCACAGCTTGCAGATGATACAACCATATTTTTGAGAAGTGACAAAGAAATAAATGCAGCACTTAGGTGTTTAGATATGTTTTCGTCTGTCTCTGGCTTAATTATAAATATTAATAAATGTGAATTATTCCCTTTGAAAGACATGCCTGATGGTGTGGTGGAATTGTGTGGAATACCAGTTAAAACCAAGTATCTTATTTGGGGATCAAAATATTTAAAAATCAAAAGGAAAGAATTGACATAAATTATCCTCCATTAATTGATAAAGTGCAAAAGAAATTTAATATGTGGTTAATAAGAGATTTATCTTTGACCGGTAGAATATTGCTGTCAAAGGCTGAAGGGTTGTCTAGATTATCTTATACAGCAATGGTTTTAGATGCTCCAAACTCAATTATTAGGCAAGTTAATACGAAAATGTACAATTTTATTTGGAAGAATAGGCCACATTACTTAAATAAAGGTATATTAGGCAATTTATTTCAACAAGGTGGTTTAAATGCCATTGACTTTGAAGTTTCTAATACTGTCTTTAAAATTAAATGGATTCAGAATTGTATCAAATCTAATAACAAATTGTGGTATTATATTCCAAATCAAATTTTTAACCAAATTGGAGGTATTAAGTTTCTCCTCAGTTGCAACTTTGATATTAATAAAGTCCCTATTAAGCTATCTAACTTTCACAGGCAGGCTCTGTTATCATGGATGCTGGCATACAAACACAATTTCTCTCCCCATAGATGTTTGATATGGAATAATAAAGATATTAAATATAAGATTAAAACACTTTTCTTGGAATATTGGTTCAGAAACAATATTTTATTAGTGACACAGTTGCTTCGTCATGATGGTCACTTGCTTTCATATGGAGAATTTCTGGATAAATTCATACTGCCGATATCTGCAAAGGATTATGCAGTGGTTTTTGATGCAATACCCTCTGGTCTTCTTCAGTTGCTGCGCTCTGCTAAGGCTGTTGATTTGAATATAACTATTGATTTTAATTTGAGGTTAGAGGGTATAAGTATTGTTGATAAAAAAATGCAACAATAATTTCATCAGACAGGTTTGTTGTTCATTTAGAACTCCTCCAGCTAAACGTTTCTAGAATTCACGTTTTCAGGATATTAAGTGGGAGGAGGTTTTTATGGTTTCCAGGAAATACTGTGTCATTAATAAGATTCGTGAGGTTTCATTTAAAATTATTCATGGTATTTATCCAGTTAATCAGGTCATAAAAAGATTTAAGAAAGATATTGACTTGAAATGTCTATTTTGTAATTTAAATGACGAGACTATCTGTCATCTTTTTTTAATTGTATTTGTACTAAATTGTTTTGGTGTGACTTTAAGATCTTTTTTAAGGATATTTCTGGAATTGACATTATTTTGGAGGATAAGGATATAAATTTTTTATGATAAGCCTCTAGAAAAGAAAATTGGTTTTGTCCTTAATTTGTTTATTATTTTAGGTAAATATCACATTCATAAATGTCTATGGGCAAAAACTGCACCTAGTTTTATACAATTTAAATTTGAGATTTGTCAGTACCTTAAAACATTGGAGGGTGTAAGGAACACCAAGGCAAAAAAGACTATAGACTGTTGTAAAGCCTTGAAATTTTATCCTTTTTAAGGGCCTTTGTATTATTTTGTAATTAAAGAAATGGTTTTCGATTCAATACCCCTATGTATATAGTTGTTCATATTTATGTTGTATTGTTCCTTTGTGTTATTGTATTATTAATTGTATTTTTTTTTAAATTTAATTATTGTATGTTTTGTTATTGAATAAAGCGTAAAAAAATAAATAAATAAATAAAAAAAAGCCATATAGAGAGAGAGTTGCGACAACGGAAGTTCTAAATGCTTGGTTGTCACGTGATTCGCGTAGACCTCAGATAGTCCAGGAAGTGCTTCGGCGCCAATTCAAATCGATGGAGTTAGAGAGCAGAACTGTGATTTTTGGTAGTTTGTAGTCAATAAATGCGTTGGTTTACAATATGTATATAATACATTGACATTTGGATGTAGTATGTTTATGTATTTACAGCAATATTGTTTTAAAAAGATAAAAATCTGCTAACATTTAATGTTTATTGTGGTCAACCAGCGTTGCCTGCCTTTGTTAACATATTTTCTGGCTAACTTTACCTTGGTTAAAGACCGTTTTGCAGTTGTTTTGAAGTATTTTTGTGTTCTTAAACGTGTATGTTATTTAAGCGTTATCACGTAATGTTCACTGTGGTTTCACAAGGACAGGAGACTTGCAGGAAACAGGTGATTGTCTTTAAAAGCCATTGCAAACAAGTAAAATGTAAAATTGCATTCATCTTAATGTTTACAATGCTTATGCACTTATTACTATATAAATGAATACATAATACAATGGATGCTGAAGAATTAGTACAACATGACACAGAAGAACAACTTCTGACAAAAAGAGGAGCCGGGTCTGTTGTTTGAAGGTTTTTTGGTTTCCAAAAATCACCTTAATCGGGTACATATTAACACAGCATTTTGAAAAAATATTATATAGTTATTACATACGGTTTTTCTTATTATAAGAGCCAGTAATAGCATCTGCGATGGTGGTCCTTCTCCAGTTTTAATACGATTTTTCCGAAGTGAACTAGCCTAATTCGTTTTTTGCTCTCAAGCTTAATGTCGCACCATTTTCTTCTGACTTCAGGGAATGTTTGATTAACAGATGAAACTCCATTGACTGCATCTGTAATATGCTGCCAAGCTTCCTTTTTTTTTAGGACCCGATACACCACTATGTACGCTTGAAAATAAAATGTGGCGTTTTGAATGAACTTCTGATAATAAAACTTCAATTTCTGCGTCTGAGAATTTTTTCTTTTTCATTCGCATTCATGTCATAATATGATGCCCATATATAGGTGTCAGTCGGATTTAATGGGCGGGATTTATGGTAATTGAGAATGAACGTGCAGGCGCATTCCATTTATGACTGATTGGAATTCTTTAACACACACACACATTTCACTATCACATCTGACGTTTACGAAGTATTTGTGAATCAGGAGAAGAGTTTGCGGGAAGGTCTCTTTACGCGCAAATCACTCGCACTCGTATATTTACGAATGTTTCATGAATGAGACCCATAGACAGGAAAACGTCCTGCTATGGTTTCCGGGTTGAACGTCATGTTTCCTGGAAATGGCGTGCAATGGGGTTTGAGATACGTTTTCTCTTGTTTGATGGGTGTGTCAGAACTGCAGTCCAATCAGCAGCAACATGTATATAAAGCACGCGGTATTAAAGTGAACTTGCACATTGGGTTCAAGGAAAGTAATTTACAAATGTGTTTGATGCAGCTCGGTATACGCAACAACTGAGGATATTAGAAGACATGTTTGTCGTAAGTTTTATTGAAAAAATATAGGATATCAACATAATGATGTAGTTGTTTATATTTTTAGCTTCATTGCAAGTGTATGACATTTGGTATAGAAATAAACAATGGTAATTAAGTGCTTTTCCTAAAAATGAGAAAGAAAATACAGGGTATTAAAACAATATGAACTACAAATAAAGTCAGTATGTGAGGCTAGATGTGTTTTAGTCTGAATTAGGTAAGATGTGTGCTTCCATTTCAGTTTCCACAAATCCCTTCACTCGATTGGGATGTTCTCTTGTGTTCTGGGCGGCAAGTGCAGTAACTGCATTAAACACATTTATACCGACTTCATCAGGCTCTGAAAATTCTTCACAAAGAATGGCCTTCTCAGCTGCCATAGTTGCAACTCTTGCGTCATCAGAACAGTGTGTTCAACGCATCACCGTTTCTGTTTAAAAAAACATTGTGCAACGTTTTGTCAGGGCTGAACGCTGAACCATGTTACATGGTTTGTGTAACATTAGCAACACATTATTAGCTGTTTGATTACGCAGTCAGACAAAAGGCTAATCATATTAATTACCGTTAAGTGTCCGACGCTGTAGAGAGTGATACATCGACTTGTAGACGAGCCTGTATATTTCACTCTTCCACTTCTTCTTCTGAATCAGTTTCTGGTTCAAAAATACATGGCTGAATTAAACCAGTAACGTTATTTCCACTTGACATTGTGCAACGTTTACTACAGTAAAGTAAATTGGATCTCTGAAAGTGGTGCTCACTGCAGAGTAAAACATCATCCAGCGATCTGAGCTGATGTGAGTGAGTGGAGGCGGGGCTCATGGTGTACTCATCCACGTACACTAATGAAGCAAGGGTGTAGAGTTACATTCCAGTTATTTTAAGACATGATTCATTTTTTCATGATTCATGCAACACAGACAGGTACACGAAAGTGTGAACATATTACACCTGTTCTTTCCTCTCTTCACTGGTTGCCAGTCTATTTTAGAATTAACTTCAAAATTTTGATGTTTGTTTTTAAATCGCTTCATGGCCTTGCTCCTAAGTATATGTCAGATCTGATTAGGCAATACGCTCCGTCATGAGCGCTTAGGTCCACTGACCATTTGCTTTTAGTTGTCCCACGGGTGAAACTAAAAAGCAGGGGTGAAAGAGCATTTGCAGTATCAGGACCGAAGCTCTAGTTTGCCCCTGTACATCAGACAGGCTCAAACCCTTGCTATTTTTAAATCGAATCTTAAAACGTACTACTACAGCTTGGCATTTGACGCTATGTGAGAGTTTTGTTTTTATTGTTTTTGGTCTTTTATTCTTTTTTATTTTAGTCATGATGGTTGTTTGCATTATTGATAAAGGATATATGTGTACAGCACTTTGTTGAACACTTGTTGTTTTTAAAAAGTGATAAATAAACTTTGACTTGACTTTTGACTTGATTTTTTCAAAGGAAACATATGTCATTTTGGTGATCAAATATGAGTTTAAAGTGACAATTATTGACTACAGGGGGAATTTAACTTAGCATGAAGCTTACTGTATACATTGATATATGTGTGTGTTTTGTCTCTGTTTGTCAGGAGGAAGCAGGTGTTTGGTGTTGATGACAGTGTGTCTCTGGCTCATTTGTGTTCTTCTGCTGGTCTTCATCACACTGTACATCACCATCACAGCAGAGAGAGACCTGTTAAAGAGTTACAAGACCACAGTTGAAGAGTTCAATCAAACTATCAACAGGTTACAGGACAATTACACTGATCTAATGACTGAAAAAGACCAACTGAAGAACAACTTAAACTCTTTGAGTCAGAAGAAGCTAGAGTTAGAGACCAGAATCAATGATCTCAGTGTTGAGAAAAGTCAGTTACAGGGAAGTTTTGATGCTTTGAGTCAGAAGAAACTGGAGCTGGAGACCAGAGTCGCGTCTCTGAGTGAGGAACTGACTAGAGAGGTGTCTAAACGAGGTTTGTAAACAACTGTTTTTTCTAAGTAATTTATTTTTTACTGTATACAGTTTTAAAAAGTGTTTATGTATGCAAATCTGTGTGTTCCAGGTTTTTTCTTCATATCCAGTGAGTTGAAGAGCTGGTCTGAGAGCAGGAAATACTGCAGAGATCGAGGAGCTGATCTGATCATTATCAACACTGAAGAGAAGCAGGTGCGTGTGTGTGAATGACTGTTAATGAATGAGAGGAATCACACTTACTCCTGTTTTAATTCACACACAGAGACTCATATCTTCATTAGTCAAGGAGAGAGTGTGGATTGGTTTGTCTGACACTGAGAACGAGGGAATCATGAAATGGGTGGATAATTCAAAACTGAATCAAGGGTAAGTGATAAAACACTCACATAAAATCACTGTGGATGTGTCTCCCTGAAAAAAAGGAATATAGATATTTTAAAGAACAGACAACACAAACACTTGTTTTGTTTCTCTCAATCTGTGTATTATAACAGTGCAAAACATTAATTCAATCTTGCACAAAAAAGCTACCATGAAACCAACTTGCTTATAACAACATTGCATTCTATTTATACACAAGGTAATTTATGAGTTAGACAGACTGTCACCGAGCGCCAAAAACAAACAACCGCAATGTACAGTTCCTCCTAAACAAAAACTATAAGCTTCTGCTGCATTCACGCCATGCCGTAAACAGAGACTGCAATCCATGACGTTCTACCCGGAGCTGTTCACGTCCTCAGACTCGGATTTATGCGTTTCTATGTCAACACTATCAATGCCGAAATGAATCTGCAGCAGTCAGGTGGTACACATACTTTACATTCATTATTATTGTAATGTTATGTGCTTTGAGACGTGAGGTAATTTAATGCCGTCTCTTATGATGCTGCTCTGGATGTGCGCAAGCTGTTTTGAAGGAGACGCTCTGATGGGAGGTGGGATCTAATGCTTTCAAAGCTAGCTTTCTATTGCTAGCCGCTTCAAAATTGCCTACCCTACCTTTAAGAGTGAACATATTTTAACAGTATTATAATGCTGTATTTTCATCATACAGTTAGATAACCATAAAAACTTCATACATTAACAGTACAGAGCATCGGAAGCTATTCACATGTTCACAATATGCGACTCAATCTTATCCCTCTTTTCACAATACAGTTTATATTTTATACTATACGAACATCGTTTTTACTCAGACTCAAATCAAAGTCCACATTTTCTGATAAGACTTGATCACTTTTTATGATGATCAGATTGAATTTAGGCTTTTATGTATATAAAAACAGTGATAAACACACATCAGTTGTGGTAAACAGAAGCTCAAGCATGTTCGATTGAAGTGTGAGAACCAATGAGGTTCATTCTCGTGTTACGCAGCACGTTTGATCTTCCTCAAGAACCAGTGAGGTTCATCCGGATGTGTGCGCCCAGAAAACAATATATCACACTTTTAGACTGATATTGCTTTAAAATGCATGCAGACATTAAACTTGTATGATGGTGCAAAACTGCAATGCCATATGAGCGTGACCGAGATAGAGATGATAATCAAAACTAAGCATTCTGGGGACACCTTGTTAACATCTTAACATCACATCTTGCTAAAACGGACAGAATAGGTCCCCTTTTAAATAACAATAATATTCTCTCTTATTAGTTATAACCGTTACAGAAAAAAATAGATAATCACAACCTTTATAAATTAGACACAGCTCTTCCACAAATACAATCATAACAACAACCATAATTTCCATAAATACATTCTATTGATAAATTATCCTCTCTTTTATCCTTTTTTTTTTAGTTTTCTGCACTATTCATGAAACTTGCTATTCTGGTTCTGTGGATATTGTTGGCTCTTTTATTATGAATAGCTTGTTAAGCTGCTTGTTTGTTGTTTGCTGAATGGATAAAAAAATTGATTGAACATTTGGGGTTCAGAGTAACTGAAAATCTGACACAATTTATTCAGGTTTTGGTTCAAAGGTGAGCCGAATAGCTATACTGCAAATGAGGACTGTATTGAAGTGATGCCGACAAAAGACCCTGTGAACAACTGGTATGATCAACCCTGCTCTGAGAAGAGGAAGGGGATTTGTGAGAACTAGGTTTTATCTAGTGTTGCTGTGCTTTTGCTTCTATTATTTTAGTGATTTTTTTTTTTATTGTGAATTTCTTCCAGCTGATGTTCATATGAATTTGTTAGAAGGAAAATGTAAAATTGTCATCATTTTCTCATTGCAATAATAAACTCACAACATCCAGTTTCTCACAATCTGAATTAGGGTGATCTGGGACACCAAACCTCTGATGGGTTCATGACTTGCACCATCACAAGAAGCTCTGCCAACATGATCTTATTCTGTTATCATGCATCTCAATTATTGGTCTGAAGTGTTGAGCTGACAATCACAGTAAAATGTCTAATGTCTCCCAGATTGCTCTGATTCACCCTATTATTGTGATATTGAGTGTCTGCGAAACTGCTTTTGTGTTTTATTGTTTTCACTTTCAATAAAATGGTCAATAAGTAAATTGTATTTTTGTTCTTATTTCAAATTTCATTCTTGTGTATCTGCTTTATTGCAATATTATATGCCAGTGCAATAATCGGGCTTCAGTCTTCTCCGCTGAAATCAATGGGGTCGCTGTGTCCATTTCTTTTACTGTGTATGGCTTTGAACCTATCGGATTTTTGGGGTCCTAGCTGATCACTTCCCCACACTGATAGGGCCATTCCTGTTCAAAATCATGTGAGCCACAGAGCACCATTTACATAGTTTTATACTAAATTTACATTATATTTGTCTCAAAATCATCATTAATGTACATACTGACTTCACCCTGTGCTGCAATATACATTTAGGTTTACATTCTTAATTTAACAGATTTGAATAAAGTAATATTGGACAAAAATGTATAATAAACTTAGCCCTTTTAATCTTTTAATCTAACCTTTTAAGTCACATTTTGCCCTATTGTGCAATTTTTCAATACACTAACCTCAGTGCGAAATATTAAAGCATAGGGCCAGTTGTTCAAAACATTTAATCTGGATCAAAATGATACGGATTTGGAAATCCCATTTTTTCCTGTTCAGGATCAGGTAATCCGTCTTACTTTTATGCCGGTTTTTCAAAGCAACATTGGACTGGATCACCCTGATCCAGATACACAGTTTACAAGATTACCAAATCCGGATTACCAGTGCTCTAAATGGGACAACATATCACAATGTGGGCTACCAGCTATGTAAAGAACAGGTAGAAGAGCCAACATGGAGTCACTGTAAGTGTTTCTTATTATGAAACAAAACACAAAAATAACTGGTAACACTTTACAATAAGGTTCATTGGTTAATGCATTAACTAACATTAACTAACCATGAGCAATACATTTGTTACTGTATTTGTTAATATTTGTTAACGTTAGTTAATAGAAATAGAGCTATTCATTGTTTGTTCATGTTAGTTCACAGAGCATGAACTAATGTTAACAAGATTTTAATAAAGTATTAGTAAATGTTGAAATTAACATGAACAAAGATTAATAAATGCTGTATAAGTGTAGTTCATTATTAGTTCATGTTAACTAATGTAGTTAACTAACGAACCTTATTGTAAAGTGTTACCAAATAACTTAAACATCCACTTCCATTCATCATTTCTTTTATGACCCCTCATCTGAGCCACAACAAATAAAAAACAAATATACATTGTGGATATTTTGAAAATGTCTTAAAACATTTTTTTTGAATGAGGGACTGACTGGACATATAGTATAAAGTTGTTAGAAATTATTTTTGACAGGCTCATCTCTGATGATTGTTTCTTTGAAATTAATATACGGTGATGAATGACAGAAAAATGGAATATATTATTTTTGTTTGTTATTGAAATCTGTTTGGGGGATTATTTCATGGGGAAAAGATCATTTTTATTTTTACTTTACTTTACTGAATAGCTTTATTGGTAGCCTATGTCTACTTTATCTACTTTATCACTGTTACAACGGTTACACAAGTCAAGTGCAAAATATAAATAAAAGTATATATACACTAAATGATACAAAAGTATTATTTGACCAATTTTAAAGTTTTACTACATTTTCTTCGTGGAATCCACCTTAAAATCCTACCCCCTGTTGGGATCAGGATAATCCTGTTTTTTTGGATCAAAGTTATCCAAATCATACTGACAAGTTTTGAACAACACAAACTGACGGTTTGATCCAGATTAAAACTAGGATTGGATTCCATGATCTAATCTGATTTCAGACTCATTCTTTCCCTTTTGAACAACCCATTTTCAAGATTTGATCCAATCCGATAACCAAAATCCGATCAGTTTACCTTTGAACAACTGGCCCATAGGCATAGGCTATGTAACGTTTGCCTGTTGTGGTTACATTCACTGTCGTGTGCTGCCACCTACTGGATTTACCAGGTCACAACACACTTCAAGTCATTTCTGTAGCGTTGCAGCGGAGTGGAATAGACGACGCAAAACTAATCAATGAAGTAGGGAAATACCCTCAGAAATATATGCAACAAACCACAGATTTTTCAAAGACAACATAGGAAGTCAGCAGCGTGGATGTCATCGGATTATCAGGTAAGATTCTCTAATTATGTTAACATATGACCTGAGGTAAAATGTTCAGTGACTGTGTACAGTACAATCGTAAAATAACGTACAGTACAGACATTATCTTAATTTCATAATGTCCTTAAAAATAACAATATAGACCACAAACTGACAATTATGATATTTCCATAAATAAATCCTCATGTTGAATTAATACTCCAATAACCTGCCTCAGTACACCACAGGGACAATGAAACAAGTAGGCTATAGCTTACACGAAAAATATGTAAAATATTTGTTTTATTGTACAAACAAATCATATTAGTAGCTATAAAAATGTTGAAATTGATTTGTAATAATACAGAATAATTTATGAGTGCTAATCTATGTCTCATTCTGTTGTGATTGGTCTGCTCTGATTGGTCAGATGTCCCAGTCTGTTGTGATTGGTCTACAAAAAGAACAGTGGTCTAATGATTTTGAAAATCGTGCAATGTCAACTCGGCATAAGGCATAAAGCTTTTAACTCAAGCTACTTTCCATTGAAAATAGTTGGCAAAATTGAATTTCCTCCAGTCCAGCAGGGGCAGAAGAGAGCAGGTTTATCAGACTGAAGTGATCAGAGACGTACAGAAACTGCTGTTTCTGCATCATCAATACAAAGGTCCAGTCTCAATCTGTTCACACTTCACAGATTCCTCTTGTTGGAGCTTTAGTTTGAAGCTGATAAAATGTGGTTAAATGTAGCCTACAACACACAAACATAGTAATACGGGTCAGCAGAGGGTGATCTGGAACACCAAACCTCTGATGTGTTCATGACTATTATTCTGATATTGAGTGTCTATGAAACTGCTTTTGAGTTGTAATGCTTTCGCTTTGAATAAATTGATCATTATAAAACGGATATAAAAATTTTTCAGTTGTTGATAATTTAATATTTAAAATGATTTTGGGAAATGAGTGAATGCAAACAGAGAAAGACGTGGTGAAGTTGAGGAAATGAGTGAAAAGTCCATTAAGATTGCACTGCCGCAAAAACGTTTTCTTTTTTTTTTTACTTGAAAAAGTTGCACATGTCATGTAGGCCTACACAAAAATGTCCATGTCAAAAAACTGTCATAAAAATTTGTTTGGTATCATTTTAAAGAAGACCCTTGGCAGATTATTGCTGAAGTATTAAAAATGAATAAGTAAATCCAAAAAAAAGTTATATAGGTTTAACCTCCTGAGACCCGAGAGTTTGCCTGGTGTGCATTTTATAATTTTTCTTGCTATTTGGTATAAGTAGGACCTAATAAGTATAATAACTAAAATTTGTTTTTGTACAGGAAGTAGTTTTTGCATAAAATGATGTCCTCATGCAAGGACAGTGGGTCTATCTTAACTTTATCCTCCTGAGACCTGAGTTTTGGTTTGGCGTACATTTTAGATTTATTCTAGCTTTTTGGGGTTTATGGCAAGCCGTTTTAACTTTTATTCATTTTCAGGATATTAATTCTTGATATCAACAATTCAATTTTCACTAGTTAAAATAATAGTTATTGATATCAGGAATAGTAACAATGGCAATTTTTGATATCAGAAATTACATTTCCACTAGTTAAAATTATAATTCTTGATATCAGCAACTGAATTTCAACTAGTAAAAACTATAATTCTTGATATCTGTAATTGTATTTTCACTTGTGAAAAGTCTCCATAGACTGCCATTCAAAATCAATTGTTGATATCAAGAATTGATTTTTTACTAGTTGAAATTCCAATTTCACATATCAGAAATACAATTCTTATAGTAAAAACCTTTATTTTTGATATCAAAAATTCAATTGTCACTAGTTGAAATGTCTATTCTTGATATCAACATTTGAATTGCTACTAGTAACAATGTTCATTTATGATATCAACAATTCCATTTTCACTAGTGACTATGTTAATTTCTGATATCATGAATGTAATTGTTACTAGTAAGAAAGCCATTTTAGATATCTGAAATTATATTGATATCAGAAATACATTTTCAGATATCAAAAATTAACATTTTTACTAGGCCTAGTAGCATTTAATTGATGATATCAAGAATAGACATTTCAACTAGTGACAATTGAATTATTGAAATCAGGAATTTGCATTTTTACTAGTAGCCTTTTCTACTAGTAAGAAATCAATTCTTGATATCAAGAATTCTATTGTTGATTTCAATAATTAAATTGCTGATATCAAAAATGAATGTGTGTGTGTGTGTGTGTGTGTGTGTGTGTGTGTGTGTGTGTGTGTGTGTGTGTGTGTGTGTGTGTGTGTCGCGAGCGAGCGACGAGCAAGAGAGAGAGAAACAGAGAGAGTGTGTGTGTGTGTGTGTGTATGTGTGTGTGTGTTTGTGTGTGTGCGCGCGCACACGCGCGCGATCGTGAGTGAACTGAAGCTCCGTTGAGTGTGTGTGTGTGCGCGCGCTCGAGTGAGTGAGCCAGTGTGCGTCACGAAGCTCAATGCAACTAATATTTTTTTTTTTTTTTTTGATAACATCTTCTACAATTTCATCAAAGCTAAGTCCCATTGTCCTCACATGGACATCAACTTTAGCAGCATAGTAAATCTTTATTGTTACAAAAGTTGTGCATGCCATTTTAATCAACTCTTCTATGCATAACTTAACAAGAATCAACAATGAAATTCAAATCTGAGGTTGATATCTCAAAAAATGAGCTTTCGTTATCTGATAAAAAATAGTAAAAATGTAAATTTTGAAGCCTTGCCAACAGAATGAAAACCTCTTATCAAAGATTGCATCATTTTATAGTTAAATGGCCCTGGGACAAAAAATTGCAGTTTTAATGAGTTTCAATGGGGCCATTTTTGTCCAAAAGGCGCTGAGAGGGAGTATTTTGTGTACCTAGTGCAAAAAATATATTTTTTAAGGAAATAGTGGTGAAATAGTAAAATTACAATAAAAATACACCTGTGCCAAATTTTATGCAGTTAGCATTAACAGAGGCAAAGTGAAAAAAAAAACTGAAAAGGCCAAAATTGTCCCTAAGGAGGCACTTAAATTTAAATATTCCAAATATTCCTTTAGCCATTAATTGTAAAAAAAAAATCCAGTGAGATTTTTGTATGCACAAGGAGTCTGCCAACGGCCGGTATGATCTGATCTCACCATCACTGAGTCTGTCTGTGATTACATAAAGAAACAGAAAAAACTGTGAAAGAACTGTGGCAACATCTCTAAGACACTTCACTCAAAAAAATGATGTGTTGGCTTTACTAAACTTTTTTATGTAAAAAGGTTCCACCGGTTCCACATAACTGGGTTTCGTTAAACAAACATACTTTGTTCATGTAACTTCAACATGATGGAAGTCATTTTAAGCGACCCAATTAAACTCTGAGCTGAGTGTTAAAGGAATACTGAAGCAGTGTTAAAGTTGGTACTATTTAAAAACACGGCACACATCTTAAAGACCACAACTCATCTGTGAACACATACTATATTGTACTATACTTTACTGTAAGACTGTAAATTTGAGCTAATAATGGAATCAGGGACCTTTTATGTAAACAGAAATATTAATAATAGATCAAGGCCTCAAACACAGAGTCGCAGCAAGAATGAAGGAAAAGATCGAAAGCAAAGTAAGCAGAAAGTTTAGTTTGACACAGAGACGGTGTCGCTAATGTTTGAGGGGATGAGAAATGTTATGTATGGAAGCTTATGTGTAGCAATATTCAATTTGAAATGTAATATGCAAAATGATAATGCAATATGTAAAACGACAATGCAATATGTAAAATGGCAATGCATTTCTGTATTTAAATTTACATTTTCCATTACATTTGTGCAACGTTTGGTGCAAAATGAAAATGATAATTCAATTATATAATTTACATTTGCCATTTCATACATATGTTTTAATATGTAAATTGAATACATATTTTAACGCTTTATAAGTTGCAAAATTAAAATGAAAATGTATTCAAGAAATTATTAGATCTGTTTAAAATGTTCAAGCAAAAACTGTAGCAAAATGATATTTTAAATGTTATTTTTCTTAATTGCATTTACACTCACAGTTAAGACACTTGCGATTGTATTTTCATTAAATGTCCCGCAATGAATGTAGCAAAATTCAATGTGCAAATTGAAAATGCATTCCGAGCCGATCGTGCCCCCGCCCCGCCCCCACCCTCCCGCTCTTGTCAATCACTGCGTGAAGTTGGCCCCGCCCCCACCGTATGCAAAACGTGGGCAAAATAGGCTCAGTCGTTTTTACTTCATTTGTGCTGTTACTTTGCTTTATTGTTTGTGCTGCTTCAATTTTTAAGATATTTAATAGATATTTAAAGAATATTTACAGGTCATTCTGAGGTCACCCAGCCCCCCACATCCTCCAAATAAAATAGTCTCGTTCGTTTGTGCCGGTTAAAGTTTTGTTTGTGCAGCTTCGGTTTTTTAAAATATTTAGACCAATTATAGAGGATGGCATCGAAATCCATCTGATTCCGTGATGGCCCTATATATTTATAAATATCTGATCAATATGCTTTATAAAATAGAAAAGGGAGATGGTTAAACATCAAATGAGTCACTTTATTGAAGATTACATTCAGATATGGTGAAATAAAGAGCGGCCACATTTTCCGGTATGAATATGACCCGTCAGATTCCGCGACACATCTAGTATATTTATCAATATATCTAATCAATATGCTTAATAAAATATAAATGGGAGATGGTCGTACATCACATGAGTCACTTTATTGAACATTACAGTCAGTTATGAAGAAATAACGAGTGGTCAAATTTTTTGGTAACGGTAGCTATGAATTTGACCCATCATATTCTGTGATCTCAGAGTATAGAGATCGCTAAGACATGTGACCAACTGGGCGGCAACGTCATCAGAACGCAAAGAATTATGGGTATGTTTGGCCCGTTTACATGGGCTGGCATAGCAGTGTTCTGGCATGAAAAAAAAATAGCGTGAAAAACAGAATATAGGCTAATCCTACAAAATGCAGCGGGCTAAAGAAAACATTGTCGGACCATACCAGAAAACTGTCGTCCGTTCAAATGTAATGTTTTAAGCACCACACTCCTCGCTCTCTCTCATCTATCTGCATGCAGTCAAAATTCATGTCAAGAGAGACGCGATCGAACTGTGTGTGTGTGTGTGTGTGTGAGAGAGAGAGAGAGAGAGAGAGAGAGAGAGAGAGAGAGAGAGAGAGAGAGAGGGGGGCGCGGTCGAACAGTGGAAGTTGGAAACATAAAAAAACATACTCCGTCATTTTGTTCATAGAGGTTATCATTCAAACTGCAAAGTGTTTACTTATATTTGTGTAACTTACACTCGCAATAAAACACAACATTGTGCTTTTGTCACACTCTAAACTCTTGTCAAACTGTAACCTACAACTGTCACCCAACCAAACACACACAGTTTTAAAAGCAACATATTTATCCAACCCCATTTCAAAACAGTCTGTGGGTTACATCTTTTGGACATTAATCATATCGCATTGGTTTTCATTTATTTTCTTCAGAGCAGTTACATATTCTACATTGATTAAAAAAATCAAATGTGTTTTTAATGGTAGAATAATTTTATACGAAAATCAATTATTTACCATTCAGATGAGAATAAAGTTAGGGTTCATTAAAATTAAGGAAAACAAATATATTGATCCGTTCTTAAAGGATAATTCAGGTATTTAGCACTTTGAGTCTATTTTCTAGTTAGTTTTGGATGAACTAATTTAGAGTGGTGGGTAGAATTTTGACGATGGTCCTGTCTCGACTTTTTGAATCTTTTAGAATCGCCTCTGACCGCTTCAGAGTGGCTGTCTACGAGCATACACAAACATGTCCTTAAAACAACACTTAGCGTTCGTTTTCAAAACTGTGCTAGAAGGACTATTGCAATTTATAACACAGCAGGTAGACGGCATCTTGAACACTGCGTTCTTCCCTCCATGCAATCAAATCTGGCGCCTTCTGTTTGTGCCGCGGATTCCCAAAATGCTTTGCGTTCACCACTGGCAATACGTCACGATGACGTCACATTAGCAATCTCTATTAGGCCAATGCATGTGTAAAGAGGGGGAGCCAAGATGGCAGCGGTGTGAATAGTCACGTTAGTCTAAGCGTCCAAATAGTTTGAGGAGTTTAAAGTTAACAAGACAAGATGAGATGTAATTTTTGAGTAATGATTAGTGTATGATTATTTCTATCGATTATTTTTGGCAATTTTTTATTTTTTGACTTGTTGAAATGGGCAAAAAAAGGAAGAATCAGTCCCTTCAAGAAAGCGCTATATTAGCTGGACACCTCGTGGAAGAAGAGAGCTGCATGGAGTCGGCCGGCCTGGAGATTGTTAATATTGAGACAGAAGTCGGTGCCTTTGAAGAGGTTTTTGCAAGGCCTGTTTCCTCTACTCCATCCAAGAATATGTCGAATGCAAAAGGCAAGAACGATGTTTCTTTATCTACAATCCTTGACGCAATCCAGAAGCTAACTACTAAAGTGGATGAAACGCACGGCAAGGTTGCCGTTTCTTGCGAAAAACTCGACAAACTATCTGAAAAGGTCTCTCAAATCAGTGAAGAAGTCATGAGGCACGATGTCAAAATCGTTCAACTTGAAAAGGAGAATAAGGATCTGCGAGCTGAAAACGTATGTCTAAAAGAAAACCTGGATGAAATGCAGCGGTACTCGCGTAGATGGAATCTCAAACTGCAAGGGGTCCCTGAACGCGATGGCGAAGATGCGAGAAGCGTGACGATCGACATCCTAAGAAAAATGATCCCTAGTATCCAAAACAAATTGGATGATGTAATCGATGTTGTACACCGTCTAGGACCAAGGAGATCCGACGGAGCACCCCGAAATATCATCATGCGTTTTACCATGCGAACCTACAGAGACATGGTATGGCGGGCAGCAAAAGACTCTCGCTTTCTAAAGGATAACAAGTTTCGCATCAAAGAGGCGTTGATCAAGCAGGATGTGGATGCTAGAGCCAAATTATGGCCGCTTGTCAAGAAGGCTCGTGAGGATGGAAAGGTTGTTTCATGGAAGGGACCCCATGCTTTTGTTGCTGGGAAAAGGCTTGAAATTAACCCTTGAGATACAACTTCGAGGTGTAACAGCGTTCAAGTTTAATTCCCGAGAGGTGAACTGATTTCTCTTATTCACAGTCTACATTCATGAAGCACCTGCAATCGAACTTGACTCTTGATTTGCACATGGACACTCGATATTTGCGGTCTGCCTTCAGGGAGCAACGTTAACGTTTGTTGTATTCTGTTGTGGTTCCTACAGCATCGTAAGTTTTGTCCTCCCTTACAGTTGCACTTTTGCCTAAGACTCAATATATATGTTAACTTTAACTACCTCCGTGTTAGCTCACGTTTACAGCGGTAAGCAAAACCTTCTGTGTTCTTGTTATTGTTCTGGGTTTCATTCTTATTATCCAAACAATATTCCAAGTAATTTTTTTTTCTTGTCTTTTTTTTATACTCTTTTCTTTTTCTTTGTGTAAATGCAAGTCGCTGAATTTAATTCTTTGAGCATTATTTCGTTAAACACTCGTGGCTTGAGAGATCTCACTAAAAGAAAGGCTCTATTCTTATACTGTAGAAGAACAAATGCTGATTTAATACTCTTACAAGAAACTCATTCCTGTGAGAATGATGCTCGTTTTTGGAAATCACAATGGGGGGATAAGGTATACTTTAGTCATGGCTCTAATCATTCTGCTGGTGTTCTCATTTTGATCAACAAGTTTAATGGAGATATTGTGGAGTCCTTGGTTTCTACGGAAGGAAGATGGGTTATTCTTGTCACTAAACTTGATAATTCTACTTTTATAATATGTAATATTTATGGCCACAATTTAAGTTCTGCCAACAAGAGTCTTATTTTGTCATTACAGGGTAAAATTGAAGCTTTAAAAAAGAAATATCAACAGGCATTTATTATTATTGCTGGAGATTTTAATGTTGTTTTAGATAATTCAGCTGACAGATTTCCTGCTAAAATGGGCCTCAGTAATAACATTATTTGTAACTTGTGTGACCATCTCCATATTGCAGATGCATGGCGCTACTATCATCCAGATGTTAAGGAATTTACATGGAGTAATAAGTTGCTAACTTCTAAATCTAGAATAGATTATTATCTGATTTCTCAACAGATACTGCAGTATGTGTTTGATGTTAGTCACCATTATGCTCCATTCTCGGACCACTTAGTAATTAAGTTGAATTTGCAAACAAAACAAAGGAAGAATACCTTGCGTGGTTACTGGAAGATGAACAATACTCTGCTAAAAGATAAAATATTTAATGATCAGATCAAGGGATTAGTTAAACAAATTTTTTTTAAAAATGAGTTTGAGTCACATGATGCTAATTGGGAATTTTTTAAATTTAAAGCTCGATCACTAGCTATTAATAGAGCTAAGGCCCTTAAAGTGGTTAATGCTGATAAAGAAGCTAACTTGTTAAGCAGCATTAATAACTTAATCAAAAAAGAGAATCTCTCTGTTACAGAAATTAGTCAGTTAAAAACCATGCAATTAGAATTAGACCAGATATATATTAAAATAGTTAAAGGTGCCTTCGTCAGGTCTAGGGCGAGATGGATAGAGGAGGGAGAGAAAAATACAAGCTATTTCTTTTCACTTGAGAAAAGGAATTTTAAAAGGAAAAGCATTTCTGCTTTGCAAATTAAAAATTCTGTTTCAAAACACCCGGAAGAAATAGAAAATTTTGTCACAAATTTTTATAGAAACTTATACTCCTCTGATTTTCAAGCAAACCAAAGTGATTTATACCTACATCAAATTAAGAACTATATACCGCAAATTAGTGATGAATTTAAGTTATTATGTGAGGCTCCTGTGTCATTAAATGAAATTAGGGATGCAATGAAATCGATGAAAAAAGGGAAGTCGCCTGGTTGCGATGGCCTCACTTTAGAATTCTTTATACACTTCTGGGAAATTTTAGAGCAACCCTTTTTTTCAATGCTTCAAGAATGTATTAAATCTGGAACGATGATTCCCACTATGAAACAAGGAGTGATATCTCTTATTCCCAAACCGGACAAAGATGTAACTTTAATTGATAATTGGCGTCCTATTACACTTTTAAATTTTGATTATAAATTATTTGCTTCTATATTTGCCAAGAGATTAAAACAACATTTACATCATATCATTAATGAAACACAGACCGGCTTTATGAAGGGACGTCATATTAGCTGTAATACTCGTCTTGTTCTGGATCTTATTGATTACAAAGAAGAAATTGAGTCTGATGCAATCATCTTATTCCTTGACTTTTACAAGGCTTTCGACACTGTAGAGCACCAGTTCCTTATAAGCTCTTTAAGGGCCTTTGGATTCCCATCCAGTTTTATTAATATTGTCCAAATGTTGTACAAAGATATTGATAGCTGTTTAATTTTAAATTCACGAACATCACCAAGGTTTCCTATTCTTCGCGGAATAAGACAGGGTTGCCCTTTAAGCCCATTGTTATTTTTAGTGGTTGTAGAAACATTATCCATTGATATTTTGCGTAATCATAACTTTGTTGGTCTTAGTATTTTTAACAGAGAGATTCGTATTTCACAATTAGCAGATGATACTACTGTATTCTTAAAAGATAAAATGCAAGTTTCTCCAGTATTAACTACAATCAATGCCTTCTCTAATTCTTCTGGACTCAAACTTAATTTATCCAAGTGTGAAATTATTTGCTTATTTGACAATGTAGAATCTGAAATTGAAAATATACCAGTTAAAAATGAAGTGAAATATTTGGGGATTCATATAACGAAAAATTTAATTAGTAGACAGTTTCTGAATTTTTCTTCACGTCTGTCCAAAACTAAATTTATTTTTAATAGTTGGCTACAAAGAGATCTGTCAATTTTAGGCAGAGTGTTTTTATCCAAAGCAGAGGGATTATCCAGGTTTGTGTACCCTTCCCTGTCTTTAGCTGTAGATAATCACACCTCCAAAAATATTGATAAAATTTTTCTTGATTTTGTTTGGAACAATAAATCTCACAAATTGAAGAAGTATATTTTAGCAAACAAAAGAAGTGAGGGCGGTCTTGAAGTCCTGAACTTTGACGATACAAATAATACATTCAAAATTAATTGGTTGAAGAGATGCTTGCTTGGGTCAGACACTATGTGGTATTTTATCCCAAATAACATATTTAAAAGGGTAGGTGGCCTTTCTTTTTTGATGAAATGTAATTACTCCACTGGTAAATTACCCATTAAATTGGCTAGTTTTCATCAACAAGCTCTATTAGCCTGGAAATTGGTTTACAACCACAACTTTTCCCCCCATAAAACCATCTTATGGAATAATTCAGATGTTAAAATAAGAAATAGATCACTCTTTCTTGAGAAATGGTTTAATAAAAACATAATTTTTATTGCAGATCTATTCAACTCTAATGGTGATTTGTTATCCTATGAGAGTTTTATGAATATCTACCAATATCCTGTCCCGTTTAAAGAATTTAACTCTGTTACAAAGGCTATTCCGAGTGGTTTATTATGTCTGATGAAAGCTTCCCTTACCTATGAGGCATGTTCTAAACATTTATCCTTGTTATGTTTGGGTGGTGTTTCACTTTTAAGTAAAGATTGTAATAATAAACTTATTCGTCAACTCTCTCAATCTAGAAATCAATGTACTCCAAAAGGAAAATTCTTTTGGAATTCTATAATAGATAACATTCAGTGGAGGAAAACATGGTTACTACCATTTAAATATTGTATACCCAATAAAATGAGAGAAGTGCACTTTAAAATTTTGCATAATATATACCCTTGTAATGCGCATTTATCCAAATACTGTGATGTAGCTGAGGTATGCACCTTCTGTAATAATGAAGTTGAAGACGTCTGTCATTTGTTTTTTTCTTGTAATGTTTCTTCAATTTTCTGGAATGATTTAAGTGCTTATTGTTTTTCGAAAGTTAATGTGATTAGTAATCTATGCTTAAAGGATGTAATTTGTCGCTTTGAAAACCCTAACAAATCTTTAGAGTCTACTGTTAACTTTCTTATCATTGTGGCAAAATTTTACTTTCACAAGCAAAAATTTCGTAAGAAAATTCCTTCTTTTAATGATTTCCTTTGTGAAGTCAATTATTTAATCAAATCATTAAGAACAATCGATAATAGAAAATGTACGTCTTTTCTGAAAAAATATGATGAGATCCTCCATGTTCCATGAGCTATATCTCTGCCGTTTTTTATTATTTTTTTTTATTTAAAATTTATTTTTATTTATTTATGTATTGTTTTATTTTTTTTATTTTTTTATTCTCGTTCTGTATCCTTTAACAGTGCAAATTTGACTATGTACAATAGATGCTTTTTTGGAAATGTTCTATATTTCTAAGAAATGTATATTTGCACTACTGTAAAACATTTCTTCAATAAAAAAAAAAAAAAAAAAAAAAAAAAAAAAAAAAAAATGCATGTGTAAAGAAAACCTGTAGGATCTCCAACGTTATTTGGTAATTATAGTTAATAGTAATAAGAATAAAGTTAAGCATATGTATCAGACAATGAGGATATTTAATTCAAAACGAAACAATCATTAACAGAGTCCTGCATCAGACAACAACAGCGCAGCATAATGTTGACATCAAACGGGTGATGAGGCAGAACATTCTCCCAGACGGTCCAACAACGCACTGGTTCTATCACCTGCAGACGCAGCGTAATAATCTTCGGAAACACTACAATTTCTCTGTTCACGATCCCCTTCATCTGCCAGTAAATGTACGCTCGTATCAGCTCTGCTGCCGCCATGTTTCCTTCCAACACCTCAAAATGTTGCCGAGCCCCGCCTTGATGCAGTGATTGACAAGAGCGGGAGGGTGGGGGCGGGGCGGGGGCACGATCGGCTCGGAATGCATTTTCAAATTGCTCATTGAATTTTGCTACGTTCATTGCGGGACATTTAATGAAAATGCAATCGCAAGTGTCTTAACTGTGAGTGTAAATGCAATTAAGAAAAATTACATTTAAATTATCATTTTGCTACAGTTTTTGCTTGAACATTTTAAACAGATCTAATAATTTCTTGAATTTATTTTCTACATTTTCATTTTTAATTTTGCAACTTATAAAGCGTTAAAATATGTGTTCAATTTACATATTAAAACATATGTATGAAATGGCAAATGTAAATTATATAATTGAATTATCATTTTCATTTTGCACCAAACTTTGCACAAATGTAATGGAAACTGTAAATTTAAATAGAGAAATGCATTGCCATTTTACATATTGCATTGTCATTTTACATATTGCATCATCATTTTGCATATTACATTTCAAATTGAATATTGCTACACATAAGCTTCCATAGTTACGTAAAGTTTCAATTATTGGTTTCTGTATAAAAACTGTAGGCTAATTGATTCTAATTTTATATGAAATGTTCCATATTTTAGCTTATAAGAATTCCAAATGTTTGTCATTATAAAAGAACATACTTTTTTAAAAAACTCTATCATTTATCTAACAAAAAAGCTTGATAACTAACAAAGGTTGATTTGAAATGTTATCTAATAATATAGAGTTAACTTATATGTGTGTGTTTTGTGTCTGTTTGTCAGGAGGAAGCAGGTGTTTGGTGTTGATGACAGTGTGTCTCGGGCTCATTTGTGTTCTTCTGCTGGTCTTCATCTCACTGTACATCACCATCACAGCAGAGAGAGACATGTTAAAGAGTTACAAGACCACAGTTGAAGAGTTCAATCACACTATCAACAGCTTACAGGACAAGAACACTGATCTAGTGACTGAAAAAGACCAACTGAAGAACAACTTAAACTCTTTGAGTCAGAAGAAACTGGAACTGGAGACCAGAGTCAATGATCTCAGTGTTGAGAAAAGTCAGTTACAGGGAAGTTTTGATGCTTTGAATCAGAAGAAACTGGAGTTAGAGACCAGAGTCACGTCTTTGAGTGAATAATTAAATAAAGAAAAATCTAAAACAAGGTCACTACAAATCTGTTTTTCAGTAGAATCTTTTCCCATAATTTTCTATTTCTTAATCCATTTTTAAAAATTGGGTTTCTGTTAGGAAATCTGTGTGGTCCTGTATTTGTTCATATCCAGTGAGTCGAAGAGCTGGTCTGAGAGCAGGAAGTTCTCAAGAGATCCAGGAGCTGATCTGGTCATTATCAACACTGAAGAGAAGCAGGTGAGATTGTGAGAGTGTCAGTTAACCAATTAGAGGAATCACACTCTTTACACGACATACCGTTTTCAACTATTGTGCATTTTGGGCATTTATTTACATGACAACGGCTTTTTGGGGCCTGAAAACGCAAACTTTTGAAAACAGGTTTCAAAGTGCAAGTTTCGTAGTTTGTGTAAACTACAAAAACGCAAATTTGTGAAAATGTGTAAATACGCATACGTATTACTTGTCCAGGTGTGTAGTTCCCTTTCAGTCGAGAACGTCAGACTTAGTCGACGTCGACTGAAATGGGGATCACACTTAGGAAGCCTGTCTTCTTCATACAACTATTTAATCAAGCCAATTCAACATTGGCGTGCGTGATTACACGCTCCGCCCCGCAGCGTGGGTATAAACACGGAAGCGGACGCAAGCACCAGTTGCCTTTTGCTTCGGAGCCGATCGGATGTATCGGATGATCACAGCAAGCGAGTGTGTCGGTGTTCTTGTGGGAAGACCTCCCAGTGCTGGGGTTTCTACAGAGCGAGTTCAGCGTTGATCGCGAGCTTCTTAAGCTCTCAACTGCTGTTTTAACAGCATCAAATTTCTATTTGTTTGTGTGTTTGATGGTTGGTTAACCCTCTGGGGTCTAAGGTGTTTTTGGGGTCACACCTGAGAAGACAATGACCGCATAATGAGCTGCATAATGAGCCTTTCACACTGGTGTGTCACGGGGTAACAAAGAATCCGAGTACAAAATAAATTATATTATACAATTAGAAATTGTAACCAATTACAAATAGGTTACAATTTACAATTTTACCAATATTTCAAGTGTAATCTTTCTTTGTAAAATGTATACATTTTATCATACGTATTTCAAAGGTAAGGATTCATTAGTTTGAATATTGGAACAAACACTATAATCAGGGGTGCACATAACTTTTTCAGTGAGTTACTCAGGTGTGTACCAGGAGATGGTGTTTGGTACTCACTGCATGTAGCGTGGTCTTAATAAGTGCAGTCTTCCTCACTATCCTCCTCAGTGTAGAAGCTGTCAATCACAGCTGTCAATCATGACGTCACGTTCCCGTCTTTATAGCATATAACTAACTAAAGAACAAACTTATTTAAAAAAAACGAACACTTACATTTACATCAGCGTGAAATAACTACCTAAAATGACAGAAAACATTTTTGGGAAAAATGTATTTGAAGTGTAATTTGATTGTTTAGTTTCCATCGCGTTCTTTAGACTTGTTGTAGGAGGCCTCTGACGCAAATAATGAAGGATTTTTTTAAAAATTATGTTTTAGTAAGTTTTTAAGGAAATGTTGTAATATTGCAATGTTGGGCCTATTTCAGCATTTGCACTCACACTGTCAGAACAAATATACAGAACAACTAAGGGCTCATTTGAAGTGTGGATTGCTTACATGGCACCATAACAGTAAATACGAATAATAATAATAATAATCACCCAACAGTCATATTTTTATGAATTCAAATTTATTAAAAATAAACATAAAATATAAATATTAAATAGAAAACAGATTGAAAACTGTCAAAGAAACAGTGTCCAGTGTTCACTTGGAATGATAGTCCCAAAAGCAGGTCCTTTCCTCTAGACACATTGCGCATGCGCGTGCGGTCTGTGTTTGTGTTTGGAGCTCCGTCGAATTGATTCATTAGTCCCTGATTTTCTTCTTTACTACTCATTTATAAACAAGCACTTTCTATTTTTATATCATGTGAACTTATCCTCGACACTATTCCTTATAAAAAACAATCGGATTGCTTTGATATAGCTACTTAGATCCAACTTTCGGCTAAGATTCGAATCTCGGCTACTAGCCTTTAGCCCACTAGCATTTCACGCGTGGCCTCGCGCCTATCGACCCTCTCATTTTACACCCGTTTCGCTGAAAGGATACGGGTTATATCCATCATTTCAGTCCTAAATTAGTAGTGATATTGGTAGTATCACTACTAATTTACTGTTCATCTGTTACAATGGCGAACATATCGGATGTGTGTCTAACGTTACCTCTGAGTGCAGGTGAGGACACATTTGAGCTGTTTTCGGTACGATTGGAGCTGGAGTCGGTGGAGAAGCAGATCCGTGTTCTGGTGGTGAAGCAAGCCGAGCTGCGAGATCGGCGATCAGCGCTTGAAACATCACGCGCCGATGCTAAAAAGTCAGTGGTTAGTAACTTTTTGACTCCGACTTCGTCTACTCCGTGCGTTTCTCTGCCCAGGGGGACGCGATCATCTCTGCCTTCACTCACTCCGGCACCGAGGCAACACCATGGACCCTGGGTGATCCCACAGCGGAAGACACGAGCCAGGACCAGACCAAGGACCTCCCCGCCCCTCCCGGTCTTCGAGATCTCCACCCGGAACCAATTCTCCCCTCTTCGCGAGTCGGAACGTGACGCCGCCGTGATCATCGGCACTTCCATGGTCCGTCATGTCCGTGCTACCTCAGGTAAGCGTAAGGTGCGCACTCACTGCTTTCCTGGTGCTCGTGTTCTTGATGTCGCTGCACAGATTCCCGAGATCCTGAACGGTGACGAGCGCGTCGGAGCTGTCGTGCTACACGCGGGGACGAACGACATCAGGCTGCGGCAGACGGAGGTTCTGAAGAAGGACTACAGGAGCCTGATCGAGACGGTTCGCAGCACATCGCCTGAAGCAACGATCATCGTGTCTGGACCGCTTCCCACGTACCGACTAGGACAAGAAAGGTTCAGTAGATTATTTGCTCTAAATGAATGGTTAATGTCATGGTGTAATGAACAGAAACTGCTCTTTGTAAATAATTGGAATCTGTTCTAGGAGCGACCTAGGCTCTACCGTGCTGATGGCCTGCACCCCAGCAGAATCGGAGCGGCTGTTCTGTCGGACAACATCTCCAAGACGTTACACACCATATGACTAGTAAGTCAAAGTCCAAATCACAGTCTTTGCTGTCCCAACTTAATTGATATAAGTAGTGTAGAACATTATATAGAAACTGTGTCTATTCCTCGCTTAGTGAGGCCAAACAATAAATCTAGTGTAGGATCTAGCAAAAATCTTATTGTAATTAAACCAGAAAATCTAAATATCAGTGAACAAAAACAATTTCTAAAGCTAGGTCTTCTAAACATTAGATCGCTCACACCTAAGGCGGTTATTGTAAATGAAATGGTCACAGATAATAGTTTCGATGTACTTTGCCTTACTGAAACCTGGCTTAAACCAAATGATTATTTCGGTCTAAATGAGTCTACTCCACCAGGATACTGTTATAAGCATGAGCCCCGTCTGATCGTTCGTGGCGGCGGTGTTGCAACAATCTATAGAGATATTCTTAATGTTACTCAGAAAACAGGTCACAGGTTTAATTCGTTTGAAGTACTTGTGCTAAATGTTACGCTCTTAGATGTAAGAAACAAATCTATATTATCTCTAGCCTTGGCTACCCTATATAGACCTCCAGGGCCCTATGCTGACTTCCTAAAAGAGTTTGCATACTTTCTCTCAGATCTATTGGTCAATGTCGATAAAGCAATAATTGTTGGAGACTTTAACATACACGTAGATAATACAAATGATGCGTTAGGGGCTGCGTTTACAGATTTATTAAACTCCTGTGGGGTCACGCAAAACGTCAGTGGTCCCAGTCATCGTCTAAATCATACACTAGATTTAATTATATCATACGGAACCAATCCAACTGATATAAATATTATACCACAAAGTGACAATCTCACTGATCATTACATGGTATCTTGCGTAATACGTACTGCTGAAATTTGTCATGTTGCGCCACGTTATCGACCAGGCAGAACAATCCTTCCAACCACTATAGATAGATTCTCAAATAGCTTACCTGATCTATCTCAGCTGCTCAGTGCACCCAAACAAACAGATGAACTAGAGGAAATGACTAGCAGTTTGAGCACCATGTTCTCTAGTACACTAGATATTGTTGCACCAATTAGATTAAAAAAGGTTAGAGAGAAAACTAAAGCACCATGGTACAACAGTGCTACGCATGCTATCAAGAGAGAAACTCGTAACTTAGAGCGTAAATGGAAACAAACTAATTTAGAGGTCTTTAGAATCGCGTGGAAAGACAGTATGTCACGTTATAAAAAGGCTCTAAAAGCAGCCAGGGCTGAGCATCTCCGCAAACTAATAGAAAATAACCAAAATAATCCAAGGTTTTTATTCAACACCGTTGCTAGACTAACAAATAAACAAACATCACCAGAGCAAAATATTCCGTTACAATATAGTAGTAATGATTTTATGAATTACTTCAATGAGAAAATAGAAAGCATCCGAAACACAATTGTAAATATACAAGCCTCTATGATGTCTTATGATTCAGCCTCAATTATGGCCCCTCTAGAACAACTACACCGCTTTACAACTATAGGACAGGAAGAGCTAAATAAACTTATCATTGCATCTAAACCAACTACATGTTTATTAGATCCAATACTCACTAAACTACTGAAAGAAGTGTTACCTTTAGTGGAAGAGCCTCTTCTTGATATTATTAACTCATCTTTGTTTTTAGGTCATGTTCCAAAAATATTCAAGCTGGCAGTAATAAAACCTCTCATTAAGAAACCGCAACCCATCTCAAATCTTCCATTTATGTCTAAAATACTAGAAAAAGTTGTGTCCGCTCAATTGTGCTCTTTCTTGCAAGAAAATGATATCTATGAAAAATTCCAGTCGGGATTCAGACCGCATCATAGCACAGAAACTGCGCTATTTAAAATTACAAATGATTTACTTTTAGCTTCTGACCAAGGCTGTATCTCAATACTAGTTCTACTCAATCTTAGCGCTGCGTTCGACACTATAGATCATAAAATACTCTTGGATCGACTACAAAACTACACTGGTGTTCAGGGACAGGCATTAAGCTGGTTTAGATCGTACTTATCAGACCGTTACCATTTTGTCTGTTTAAATGGGGAAAAATCAAAGATAACGTCAGTAGACTATGGAGTGCCGCAAGGATCGGTGTTAGGCCCTCTGCTATTCTCAATATATATGCTGCCACTTGGTAATATTATAAGAAAACATGGAATTAATTTCCACTGTTATGCTGATGACACTCAATTAGATATATCATCACGGCCCGATGAAAACACTAACTTAAATTGACAGAGTGTCTTAAAGATATAAAATGCTGGATGACGTTTAATTTCCTGCTATTAAATTCAGATAAAACGGAGGTACTACTTATTGGTCCAAAAAACTACCCACAAAATCCCTTACAATACAACTTTAATTTAGAAGGATGTCCTGTTACTTTATCCACTACAGTAAAAGACCTGTGTGTTATACTAGACCGCAACTTGTCTTTCGAAAATCATATTTCATATGTTACAAGAACAGCCTTTATCCACCTTAGAAACATTGCTAAGCTACGTAACATGCTATCTGTTTCTGATGCAGAAAAGTTAGTTCATGCATTCATGACCTCGAGACTAGATTACTGTAATGCTTTATTAGCTGGCTGTCCTGCATCCTCAATAAACAAGCTACAGTTAGTGCAAAATGCAGCCGCTAGAGTTCTTACTAGATCAAGAAAATATGATCAAATAACACCTATTTTATCATCTCTACACTGGTTACCTATTAAGTTACGTATCAATTACAAAGTATTCCTACTGACCTATAAAGCCCTAAATGGTTTAGCTCCTGTATATTTAACAGACCTTCTATCGCCATACAATCCATCGCGCTCTTTAAGATCACTAAATTCGAGGCTTCTGGTCATTCCTAGGATATCTAAGTCCACTAAACGATGGAGGGCGTTCTCACATTTAGCTCCTAAACTCTGGAATAGCCTTCCTGATATTGTTCGAGACTCAGACTCGCTGTCCCAGTTTAAAACTAGATTAAAGACGCATCTCTTTAACCAAGCATTCACTTAATGCTTAACCTTTAATACTACTGCTGAATCAGTTCGAATGCATTAACATTATGAACATCAGCTATGCTAATTATTTTCCCATCTGCCTTTCTGCTGTTATCTCGGGACGCTAGTCCCGAGGTAAATAGCGTTCGTCAGCTCCAGTTTGTATTCAGCCTCTCACGGAGACTTCAGATGCCCCAACTCCTGTGAAGAGACGACTCGACGCCTGTGAAGAGACGACTCAAAGCCGGCGATATGTTATGCCATAAATTAATACATGATTAACTAACTGTATTTTTCTATGTACATTTCCGAAATGCACTTTCTGTAAAGCTGCTTTGAGACAATGTGTATTGTGAAAAGCGCTATACAAATAAATTTGAATTGAATTGAATTGAATTAAACTTCCTGCAGAGCGTATTCCAATATCCTTTTTTGCAGTGTCTGCAACGTCCTCTCATTCTGAAATGAAAATAATAGTTGTAAGAGTTAGAGTATGTTCAAGTATAAATAATTGAAATGTAAATGAATCCTATTTATGTGATACATTCCACTGAAGTCCAGGGCTGGGACGGTTACCGCATTACCACAATACCGTGGTCACGTGACGCCTACCACGAGTCTGAGCTCGTCCCCGTCATCACCGCAAAAAAAACATTGGCCTGACCATGTGTGCACGTTGTGTCCAATGACATGGATTCATTGATTCTAATGACATGGATTATGTCTAATGACATTGTGTCTTACATGGATTTAAGGTTTTCTAAACAAAACGTATCATCACAAGATGGAGCAAATCTGATCTTTCGTGAGTTGTGGAGCGCAATGTTCCATGACACATAATAATATTCCATTCGTATTAGAGATGCACGGATGGGCTACAGCATGTCATCCGCAACTTTATCACAAAACTCATCATCTGTCCGCCATCATCCGCACCAACGTTTTTTGACCAATTTTCAAAACCGCACCCGCCCGCCATCCACTGATTGTTTTAAGGTCTATGGGCGATGCGAGGCGCTGCTGCCGCGAGGCTAGAAAGCTCTTGGCTGTTCTAGAAAGGAGACAGATCCAATGCAGCAAAGATATTTAAAGGCTAAAGTAGTAAAGCCTATTGACTATGTTGTATCCCCAGAATATCAGCAGTGAACTCCGTTTGCGATCGGCGCACAGGGACAAAAATAAATAGCCTAAATAAAACGCACATCGGCAAACCTGACCTTACCTGACTAGGCTACTGTACAATTTTATCAGTTCGTTTTGAATTTTGTTTACAAGTAGACATTTCAAGCTTTCTATTTATTTCTCATTTCTGTGAGGCAAGTAGCCTATACGCTGAGTTTCGTTTCATTTATGAGACAAGCTCCAATTCCAGTATTTAACACGGTTTACCGCTGGGAATTTATTGCTTTTCAACCGCAGTTAGAAAAAATCCATAACGTCCCAGATCCACTGAAGTCACACAATTCTAAAAGGAAAATACAAACCCCCAGACCTCTTACATTCCCTCATTCCAGAACATTAACACCTGTCCCTGAACAATGGACCATGTAACCCCCTATCAGAGGTGGGTAATCCAGGGGCCAAAGAGTAAAAGTCCTGCCATATGTTTATTCCACCCATGAACTCAGTCAGCTGATTTCACTAATTAGTTCTATCTCCTGTCTGAATTAGCAAATCCAGGTGATTGGAACAAAATACTAAGGAAGACTGTTACTTTCTGAACCTGGACTTTACACCTCTGCATAGCAATGCAACATGTCAGCCAAGAGCAAAGAAATAAACCAGAATTGGACCTTATCGTAGCCAAAAAATGTGTATATTAAATATAGAGTAATTTCAGCCACAGCCTTAGAAGAAATCAGCTGAAGAGAAAATAAGACATTAAATCTGTGAAGATCTCAGCAGAGGAGGATTAAACAACTCCACAAACAGCATTACCAGCTTCACTTATTACTAACCAGACTGACTTTATTTCTGTCAGACGTCTACAAAAGTTTTATTGAGAATTAACAGAGGTTTAACTCTGTTGCATTTGAAGTCACCATAACAGTGATTGGTGTTTAAATTACCGTATTTTCCGGACTATAAGTCGCTCCGGAGTATAAGTCGCATCAGCCCAAAAATGCGTCATGACGAGGAAAAAAACATATATAAGTCGCACTGGACTATAAGTCGCATTTATTTAGAAATTTATTTAACAAAATCCAAGACCAAGAAAAAGTTATTTAAACAGACTTTAATTCATTAAAACAGAAGGCATTTAAGTTATTCAGCTACACACAATAGCACAAAGAACAACAGGCTGAATATGT
The DNA here is from genome assembly GCF_051911475.1 of Siphateles boraxobius. Taxonomy (NCBI): domain Eukaryota; kingdom Metazoa; phylum Chordata; class Actinopteri; order Cypriniformes; family Leuciscidae; genus Siphateles; species Siphateles boraxobius. The sequence continues at coordinate 829,070 of NW_027509108.1, read as the reverse complement.
GTCCGGTATGTTGTTAACGTAACATATCAACAGTTAGCTACACAATAGCATAAAGAACATACCTGAGAGGCTGAATAGGATCAAATAAAATTAAAAAAAACATAAGACAGCGAGTCCAACAGTTATCGGTAAAGCAATTTCACCAAGCTCCCGCGATCTTATTCCACATCACTGAAGAGAGATTTTTTCAGCGGTAAAACTAGCTGTAGTCTAGAGCGCATATATACAGCGTGGCTGTATACGGTAATGTCACCCCCAATTTCGGCAAATGATGCATTCACGTCATACCACAAATACATCAAAAACTCGCAAATAATAATCTGGGGCCGTCAGCGATCCTGTGACGAGTAAATCTTGGTAATTTTGATATATAGGTCGCACCTGACTATAAGTCGCAGGACCAGCCAAGGTATGAAAAAAAGTGCGACTTATAGTCCGGAAAATACAGTAGTGGAGCTCTTAACTCTTATTATACAATTTGTCTTTTATGGCTGCTGTGACAGTGTGTTTGTCAAATACATTTGCAACAGCAAATGAGATCAGGTGGTGATGATTACCTGGTGATGGTTTTATAATCGTCATGAAACAGACTTAATCACTGGGATTTTTATAATCTAACAATTATGTTGTTCCACTTACATATTCACATCAGAAAACCTGTATTACTGCAGCATGATATCCAGCAATATAACAATCTGTTTTAATTTTAACATACATGAAAAAAATATTGGCATATGCTGACACACACAGATATCAACAATCAGCACATGAATCTCAACAATGGTGACAATCACAAATATTTAGATAAACATAAAATATTTAGATTAGTTCAGAACTCACTGTAAAGTTACTAATTCACAATAAAAACAACAGCAAAAAAGAAAAGCAAATATTTAGAATCAAACAAAATTATAGGACAATTCAGCATAATTTATTCATGTTGCAATGCATGCTGGGATTTTTGTACTATGCTGGTACCCAGCATGCATTGCAGAATAGTACTTTTAATTGTCACCATTGTTGAGATTCATACGCTGATTGTTGATGTCTGTGTGTGTCTTCCTTTACTGACTTTTTCGTGCTCACGTTTGTTAAAGTCTTCTAGCTTATTGTTATAATATTGCTTAATCTCATGCTTCAGTAACACAGGCTTTGTATTTTGAAAAAAAATATTAACCTGACAAAATAGTTGTTAGATTAAAATGCCTTATTGACTCAGTCTATTTCATGATGATTATAAAACCAACAACAGGTAACCATCATCACCTGATCTCGTTTCACTTAAGCTTTCTTTGCTGCTGCAAACGTGCTTAACAAACACACTGTCACAGCAGCCAAAAAAGACAAAATATATTATAAGAGTAAGGAGCTGTTTTTTGCCTGTTGTACATGAGTTATAACAGCCAGATGAACAAATAGACAAGGTGATCTGATGGTGTTGGTTGTGTTTTAACAATCATTATTTCACAATCATTTGACTTTAATCACTGAACTCATGTAGATTCCAATTTCTGAGTTAAGTTTACTTTATGGATTATAGCAGCAATGTCATTGTAGAGCAAACATTTTTTTTTTGCCTTTTCAATGAAATCCAAATGATCAAATCAAATAAAAATAAAAATTTTCACCATTGTTGAGATTCACAGGCTGAATCTTGATGTCTGTGTGTGCCTACATAAACTATTTTTTCTTTAAGTTTCTTTTTTATTGATTGGATCATTTGGATTCCATTGAAAAGGCTAAAAATGGTATGCTCTACAACGGCAGTGCTGCTATAACCCATAAGGTAAACTGAACCCAGAATTTTGGTTCTACGTGAGTTCAGTGATTCAAGTCAAATGATTGTGATATAATGGTTATGTTAAAACACAACCAACTATTCAGATCACTTTTTCTATTTGATCATCTGGCTGTTATAACTCATGTACAGCAGCCAAACATAATCTAAAGTTAATAATGTGGGGGTCAAGAGCCCAACTAAAACAAACACCGATCTCCATAATGGTTACTTTAAATTCTGTGTTAAATTACTTTAAACACCTTAATTTTTTGAGTGTATAATGTAAATATAATTAAATGGTCAATAACATTATTACCAAAGGATTTTTTTTTATTATTTCATATTGCGTTTTTACATCTCCTTCGGTGTACCTGATGTGTGATTATGGCGAGAGATTTCTTCTAGCCCAGCAGAATGCAGCAGAGAGACAGTTTATTCCACTTAAGTAATCATCAGAGAGGAAGAGAAACCCCAGATCCAACGATTTTTTTAAATGTATTTATTTAATTGATAGACATACAGTACTTGTGTTCAAGTCCAATCACTTAAATTTACACCTAAGAAAGTTCCTTTGAATATAATTCTATTTCTAAAGAATAACTGTAATTTGTACTGTTTTCAGAGAATCGTGTGATTGATTATATGTAGAATACCAAAAGGCATTTGCACGGCTTTAATAAACTTGAATAACGGTCCAAACGAAACTGAAAGTGAGCAATGAAACCACGAAGTGCCTCTCTCAGGACTGTTAGTGAAGGGTACATGCTCACTTTGAGGATATTACCATTTATGAGCATGTGACAGAGTCTTCGTTTGAAAGATAGATGGCGGGAGATTTCGAATTTACATAGAATATAAATAGAATAATTCAAGTTGAGAAATATTTTTGTCTTGCATGAACAGTATTTATATTTCCGTAGAAAATAAATGGGTTTAATTGTACACGTTTTGGAATCTAAAGAAGAAATGCTACATTTATTACGTCAGTAATTTAAGTCAGTCAGTAATTTGTTGTTTCTTGTCTTGGCGAATTTTTAGGCTGTTTTTTTTGTAGTAGTTTCCCAGACAGCAACATAGTGTCGGCCGTATTTACATGAATTATTCCAAATAGATCCCTCTCTTGCAGGTTATTCCCAGACAGCAACATAGTGTTGGCCCAGATCCGGCCCACATCTGGTACACCTGGATTCCACATTGCCCAGATGTATGCCGGATCTGGGCCGAAACTATGTTGCTGTCTAGGTTGCTTTCTTATCGTGTTTAATAGATGTAAACATGAAGGCATCAATTCAATGTCTCAGTTCTTCTGATCATCATCCTCTCTGTCACTGTGCACTACAGTAGTGCAAACCAAAATAAAACAGTTTAAGAAATGAAAAGGACTTCATGTATCACAAAAAAGAAACACTGTTAAAGCTGTCAGAAAGTGTCCTTATGTTTATACACTAGAGGGGGCTAAAGATCATTCTCACACTGGACAGTTTATCTGAGAACTTGTGCACTTGCAGGAATTGAAATTCTAGCTTAATTAAATCTGTTTATCTCTCAGAAAGCTTTACATTTGTCACTTGAGGCAGTATAAAACATTTTAAGAAAAACCCTGTTACAAAGGCAGAGATCCAACATTTTTCTAATTCCCATTTTCCTTTGTGTATAAGCGAAGATAGTTAAAATGAGGACAACTCTTTGAATCCAGGTTCAGTGACTATATCCGTTGACAAATGCCAGTAATAGAGAAGTTACGACTAAAGAGTGACTTTTTCTGATCTAGAAAGAATGCATTTTGTACCAGCCAGAATGGGGAACTCACTCACTACATGTGGTTGGATGTAAAAGATGATACAGTCATAGAGTTTGTGTCTGAGGAGAGTTTCAGGAAGTCTATATTCACATTGAAGGCCAATTTCAAATGAAATCACTTCCTGTGTAAATTTAGCACTATATAAGGTGGACTATTAAATGTAGTCATCATTCTGAGAACCAGAGCTCATCTGTCAAGACGTACTGCAAGACACAAGAACAAATAATGGAATTAGAGTACTACTATGAAAATTCTAATCACAGAAATATTATGGACACAACTGGACCTCAAAGACACTGCCAGGATGAAGGAAAAGCCCGAAATCACAGTAAGCAGAGCATTTATTTTTGGTTCATGAAATGAGAACTGTTAGATTTCAATCATTGTTTTCCAAGATCAATAGTCAATGTATTAACAAATACTTATTTTATATTCTCACTTTTTTCAGCATATGTTCTTGTTTGCATATTTTATAGTAGTAAAATATTTTACTTACAATGGTTAATTTGAAACCTTATATAGAAAGTTCTGTGATGAAACTCTATATGGTCCATAACTCAGTCTGCTTGCAATGACATCATCTCTATAGGGCACAGCTGATTGGTTCCTGCTGAATTAGTAGCGAATGAGCTCACTGCTCAACATTCAAATAGTTGCCTATATCATTTGCTGTAGTTTGTCATGACAGAACTGACAATATGGAGTGTATTCATTAATATTTGTGTTTTGTCAGGAGGAAGTCGATGTTTGATGTTGATCACAGTGTGTCTCGGGATCCTTTGTCTTCTTCTGATTGCAGCCGTCATTCTGCAGCACTTTCAGTGCGCTTCTAGACGAGGTTAGTTGTTTGTACATTCCTTTTTCCTAGTTTTTTTTTTCTTTTTTATTTACACTTTTTGACAAGTTGTGTTACTTTTAGGATTTCTGTGGGGTCCAGATGGCTTGTTTATGTCCAAAGAGCCGATGAGCTGGTCTGACAGCAGGCATTACTGCAGAGATCGAGGAGCTGATCTGGTCATTATCAACACTGAAGAGAAGCAGGTGAGTGTGTGTGAGTGACTGTTAGTTAATGAGAGGAATCACACTTATTCCTGTTTTTATTCACACACAGAGGCATATATCTTCATTCATCAAGGAGAGTGTGTGGATTGGTTTGTCTGAGATTGAGAACGAGGGGATCATGAAATGGGTGGATAATTCACCACTGAAACAAGGGTAAGTGCAAAAATACTCTCAGAAATTCATGTGTATTTATTTATTTTAGTCTTTTTAATTCCCATTTTAAAAATAAGAACATCAACACCTCCAGAAATTTGCTGAAGAAAGCTTTTCCACCAACACAAGCCACAAAACCATAAAAGGCACTACCTACAGAGCAAAATCGGCAGCGTTAAATTGACAATCCTCAGTGTACATATGTGTCCACACTACAGGGTGTTAAAATTAACACTGAAACAGTATTGAAGTTAATGAGATAATTAAGTGATTAATTAAAGGTTGTATCAGTGATTTCTGGCCCAAAAATAAATGTGTAATCTTTCCTAACGATCCGCTAGCTGCCCGCCCCATAAGCATGCCGTCCAAAAAACGCGTCTCTGTAGGCAGCCTAGGCTCTGAGATCTGCACACAAAAACAAATGGGTACAACCACCACTCAAAACCAAAATAAACAGTGTTCCAACCAATCACTGACAGGGTCGGGTGTTGCTCCGATTTCGCGTCCAGCCGTGCACGAGCGCAAAACCTCACAACACCCGCCCCTGTCAGTGATTGTTTGGAACACTGTTTATTTTGGTTTTGAGTGGTGGTTGTCCCATTTGTTTTTGTGTGCAGATCTCAGAGCCTACGCTGCCTACAGAGACGAGGTTTTTTGACGGCATGCTTATGGGGTGGGCAGCTAGCGGATCGTTAGGAAAGATTAGACATTTATTTTTGGGCCTGAAATCACTGATACAACCTTTAAGTGATGATTGAGCATTATTGAAGATACCTGATGTTAATAAGAAGAATCATTGAAGGAAAGAGAACTACTGACTTTGAGCCATTACACATTATTGCACGTATTATTACCAGTTTGACTTTATTTTCTGTCATACATCTACACACAGTCTTATTTAGATTTAACAGAAGTTTAGATGGTAATGTTTTATGGAATGTTTCGTTTCAGGTAACCATTATGGTGATCAGTGTTTGCTTTCGTTGGGCTCTTGACCCTTTACTTTTTAATAAAAGTATTTTTCTGGCTGCTTCTCTGTGTTTATAAAGCACATTTGTTGTGGCAAGAGATACTATGACCTGGGCTGTGTTTCGTAAGCCTATTTTGATCATACAGAACATTTTTTGCAAAAGTTCTACGTTCAAGTTAGGCTTAAAATGCTTATGGGAAACATAGCTCAGTTCATGATGATTATGTATCAATGATATTACAATCCTCTAGTGTCCTGATTCACTGATCTCACCCTGCATTATAAACTAATTATACAAACATTTAATTTTCATTACAGTGAATAATTTCAGTAGTGCTTTAATAATCACAGATTTTAAAATCACACACAGACATCAAGAATCTACATATGATTCTCAACAATGGTGACAATCCCACAAATGCTTTATGTTGCTTTATGTCAATCAAAACATCCATGGCTCACATCATGCATTGCAGCATGAATAAATTATGCAGCTGAATTGTCCTGTAGTTTTCATTGTTTTTTTCTGTTTGCTTTTATTTTGCTATTGTTTTGTTATGACTTTAGTAGCTTGTTGTGTGATGTTCAGAGTTGATCTGTTTGTCACTAATTTGTTTATTGTCACCATTGTTCAGATTCATATGCTGATTCTTGATTTCTGTGTGTCTAAACTCAACAGTTTCTGTAAGTAAAATATTTTCAAAATTGTTCATATTGCTGTTGGATCACAAACTGTAGAATCTCAGGGCTACAATCACCAATACTAAAGTGAGACATTGAGCATATAGTCAAAGATTTAGACTCTGAAGGACATCAGTAAACCACTACATGATAGTGATGGCTGGTTTGTGAATGAATCGTTCTTTTGAACCGTATCTTTTTAGCAGTCAAACCAGTACACTAAATCGGACTGAATCGTTCGAAACAGTTCACGTCTTGCGTCAGTGCTGATCCACAAGTTACTGAAGATACTCACTTTCAGACATGCCTGTCAGTCCCTCCGAATCGAAATTAACCAATATCCCGGAGTATATTTTACTCCAGTAACTCCGACAGTTCACTGAACTGAGACATGTTGGTGCTGAGAGAAGTGATGAGTTCGAGCAGCTGATATACTGCGCATGCGCGTACTACCGAACGCACGGGTACAGCAGTTCTCAGATCACCAGTACAGAACCGAGAACTGTTTCTTTCGGACACGTTCGACATACTGAGAACTGATGAGTTGAGGAGCTGAGCATGCGTGCATTTTTTTTCTGCGGGACGAAATGTACATTTATTAAGTATTTAGTTGAACATCAGTAGGTTAAGTGTAACAAAATAAAACATGTTGGAAACATGTTGATCACATAATTACTTTATTATTACTGTATTATTTTAAAGTTTGGAAACACAATGAATGGATTGTAAAACTGTCAAACTAAACATGTAACAACAGCTCATCTAATTTCTAAGGAAGTTGATATAAATCTTTGATGTAAACTCTTGCCAAGGTTTTAATGGTGCACTGCTTAGTAAATGTTTATAATGCGTTAAAACATAACATATTAAACATACTGGAGACACGCATCGATTTTTTTGTTTTGTCGACTGTATATTCAGGTTTCAGCAGTTCTCAGCTCAGCACACACAGGCCTGTGCTATGGTTCTCGAGTCAAGAACTGGTTGTTGCAGTTCTTGACTCACCAGTACAGAACCGAGAACTGTTTCTTTTGGACACGTTCGATACGGCGAACCGATGAGCTGGAGATACTGAGCATGCGTGATAGCACCGTCTCTATATATTCACTTTATATCTTTAAGACATGTAAAACATCCGCGTTTGCACATCGACTGTAGGCTACAGGGTTCGTTTGCAAAACGTAAAAGTAAGAAACTTATACAAGATGATTATGACGATGAGTACTATTATTTAACTTAAGTTATGATTACAAATGCCTTTATTTGAATGTATTTTAACCGGCGGGATGATAGAATTGACGTCATTACGTGATGACGTAAAAGAACTGGTGAACCGGTCTTTTGAACCGATTCATTGAAACGAACTGTCCGAAAGAACCGGTTCGCGGTAAAGAACTGGACTTCCCATCACTACTACATGATGATAATGTCATCATCAAAATAAATTGTGAGCAGGTCATGTTTTCTCTTGCAGTAACAAATGAAGATTTCAAGCACAATGTTGAAACAGTCAGAGAAAAACTTAAAATAAAAAATGAAAAGGGTTGAGAGCCCAACTAAAGCGAACACTGACCACACTGACCATAATGGTGACTTATGACAAATTCCATAAAACATTACCGTCTAAACTGCTGTTGAATCTCAAGAACTTTTGTAAATGTATGACAGAAATAAAGTCAAACTAAATAATAAGTGCAATAATGTGTAATGGCTCAAAGTCATTTGTAGTTCTTGTTGTTTCTCTTTCCTTCAATGATTCTGCTTATTAACATCAGGTGTCACCACTAATGGCCAATCATCACTTAATCAATCACTTAATTAAGTGATTTAACTAATCACTGCTTCAGTGTTAATTTTAAGACCCTGTATTGTGGACACATGATAAGTGCGAATTTAACACGGGGGATTTTGCTGTGTATAAATAAATTATATTTAAAACAAAAACTTCTCTCTTTTACTTTTCTGCACTTTCACTTCTGCTTTATGTTTACTCTTGAAATGCAGTTCTGAGATTACCGTTAATTTATGATTGATGTATTTGTTGCATGACATTCCTAAATTGTTTGTTGTTTAGTTGAGGTTATGAATAATTAAAAATATGACACGTTATACAGGTTTTGGGCTGATGGTGAGCCGAATAACTATGGTGGTGAAGATGAGGACTGTATTGAACTGGATCCTGGACACACTCTGAACAACTGGAATGATCTCAAATGCTCTGATAAGAGAAAAGGGATTTGTGAGAAATAGGGATCATCCTGTTTTTTTTAATGCTTAAACTTGTATTATCTTATGGAATCAATCAATAGTGATGACATAATTCATTATTAAGAGTCTTTTAAAACAGTACAAGTTTAATTCATCAAGCATTAACTGCTTTCATGTGAAATGTAATGCTGCACACTTTACATCTGATGTGTTCATGTGTTGCTCCATTATAAGCAGCTGTTAATTAAACTTTCTGTTTTTGTTAGTCTGAAGTGTTGAACTGACAATCACAGTAAAATGTAGAGGTCTAAAGTGTCCCAGATTGCACTGATTTACCCTATTATTCTGATATTGAGTGTCTGTGAAACTGTTTTTATGTTGTATTGCTTTCGTTTCAATAAAATGGTAAAATAATAACCATTATTACCATAGTAAACTTAATTCTTGTTTGTATTTCACATTTCATATAATTGCTTTTTCATTGCCAATGTCTGAACAGCTTGTAAAGAAATATCAAAGGGCCTCATTCATGAAACACAAGCAGAATTTTTTTTTGTGTAAATCTGTCCTAAATTTTCAGATTGTAAAAATGTTCTATTTTCACAGTTGGTACAAAAAAATGTACACCTGCTCTCTACCATGTGTAAATGCTGCGTAAAACATTTTAACGCTTTATGCAAACTGATGATTTGCATTTGAATGCATTATGTTCCATAATAATATTTCACAAGGTCGTTTGGCCATTTAAAAAAAAAAAAGAGTTGAAAACTGTTAAACTTTGGCCCTGTCCCAAATGGCATCCTAAAAACTCTCGGTCTTCCATGAGTCCACACTTTCGTGACGTAACGCCTCTTTGACTGTCGGGAAGGTGTCTAATGTGGAGCTCGCTTCATTTCGGGCTCGGAAAAATTGTGCATCAAGGTTGCATATCAACCGCAAAGAAGCACTCTTCTGAAACCTAACATGACAAATGTGACACCCTACGGTCTCATTGACTTAAAGGACGCGCACACGGCAGCTATTCTAAGTCCACAAGAGCGAAAGAGCATATAGTGTGCTATTTTGGACAGGGCCATCGGGTAAAACTTAACACTCATCACTGTCACTTTTTAGAGGAGGGGTGGGGCAAATACTACACCGACCACTCATACTTCTTGTACACCGACTGAAGAAAAATGGAGAAGTTAATATTGGTTATTGCATTTTTATTCAGTAATATTCTTCAAAATGAGATACTAGTAGTAACACGTTTGTGTGGATATTCCAAATCATAGCAAGCAAAGCGTCTAATCTTGGAAAAACACTGTGCCACCAAATCACTCTCTAGCGCCACCAGCTGGCCGTTTTCAAAAGAGCACCAGGCATTATTTCAGCTGGCTGAAAACGCTTTGGTTGATACATGTTAATTGAATATTTATTGTTAGGCATAAGGCCTATTAGTCTCTTTTGCATGTATGCAATAAAATGGAGTATATAACAGTATATGGACTGTGTGGATTACAAATATACCAGATGTGGGCCGGATCTGGGCCGACACTATGTTGCTGTCTGGGTTGCTGTTAATATGATCTTATTAGCTTTTATCATGAGCCAATAAACTACATCACAGCAAAATCCCCAGTGTACATATGTACACTCTCGGTGTACATATAGGTCCAACTACAGGGTGTTAAAAATGAACACTGAAGCAGTGTTGAAGTTAATGAGATAATTAAGTGATTAATTAAGTGATGATTGGCCATTAGTGGTGACACCTAATGTTAATAAGAGGAATCATTGAAGGAAAGAGAAACAACAAGAACAGAAAAAAGAGAAACAAAAGAAATACTGACTTCGAGCCATTACACATTATTGTACTTATTATTACTAGTGTATTTCTGTCATACATTTACACACATTCTTATTTATATTGAACAGAAGATTAGATGGTAATGCTTTATGGAATGTTTCGTTTCATGTCACCATTATGGTGATCAGTGTTTGCTTTAGTTGGGCTCTGGACTCTTTCCTTTTTAAAATTGTTTTTTCTCTAGCTGCTCCAACTCTGTGTTTATAAAACACATGTGTTACTGCAAGAGAAACCGTGACATGGGCTGTGTTTCCTGAAAGCATCCGTAAGCTTAATTTGATCGTACATACCTGTTGTTGCTATCGTTTTACGATCAAGTTAGGCTTTTGGGAAACACAGCACAGGTCATGATGGTTATGTTTAAATTATGAAATCACTCAACCAGCATTATAAATTGATTATATAAAAGTTATATTCATTGTAGTAGTTAATTCCAGCAGTGCTTTAATAATCTGAAGGTTTTAAAGTCACACACAGATATAAAGAATCTACACTTGAATCTCAACAATGGTGACAATCACACGAAATATTCATATTGCAGTGCATGATGGGAGCCACCAATCGAAATGCATCCATGGCTCCCATCATGCATTGCAGTGTGAATAAATTATACAGCTGAATTGTCCTGTAATTTTCATTGTTTGTCCTGTTTGCATGTTGTTTTTTTTGCTATTGTTTTGTTATGACTTTAATAGCTTGTTTTGTGGTGTTCAGAGTTGATCTGTGTGTCACTAGTTTGTTTATTGTCACCATTGTTGTGATTCATATGCTGATTCTTGATGTTTGTGTGTCTAAACACAAGAGCTCCAGTGCACAAAGATTTTTCAAAATTGTTCTTATTGCTGTTGGATCTCAAACTGTAGAATCTCAGGCGTACAATCACCAATACTAAAACGCAACATCAATCATATAGTCAAAGATTTAGACTCTGCATGACATCAGTGAATCAGGTCACTACGTGATGATAATGTCATCATCACAACATATTGTTAGCAGGTTTTCTCGTGCAATAATAAAAGTGCTTTATAAACACAATGTTGGAGCAGCCAGAGAAAAACTGTCAATAAAAAATGAAAAGGTTCAAGAGCCCAACTAAAACAAACACTGACCACCATAATGGTGGCTTGAAATGAAAAATTCCATAAAACATTGCCGTCTAAACTTCTGTTGATTCTAAATAACTTTTGTAGATGTATGACAGAAATAAAGTCACACTGGTAATAATAAGTGCAATAGTGTGTAAAGGCTCGAAGTCAGTAGTTATTGTGTTTCTTTTTTTTCCATTCTTGTTGTTTCTCTTTCCTTCAATGATTCTGCTTATTAACATCAGGTGTCACCACTAATGGCCAATCATTACTTAATTAATCACTTAATTATGTCATTAACTTCAACACTGCTTCAGTGTTCATTTTTAACACCCTGTAGTTGGACCTATATGTACACCAGGAGTGTTCATTTAACACTGGGGATTTTGCTGTGTACAGTATAGGCTACTTGTGTTCAAGTTCAAGTTCATCACTGTTTTGAGCGTGTTCAGCTCAAGTTTGTTATAACTGCACCAGACAGCCAGCTGTTCAACCTCCAGTCTGTAAGCAGACTCGTCACCGTTTCGGATGAGACCGATGACAGTGGTGTCGACTGCAAATTTCAGGAGATTGACAGTGGGGTCTTTAGAAGTGCAGTCATTAGTATACAGGGAGAAGAGCAGTGGGGAGAGAACGCACCCTTGGGGGGCGCCAGTGCTGTAGTGCAAGTAGTCCTAATCTCTGATTTCAATGTATATTGGTCATTACAGCATCAAAGTGATTCAACAGTATAAAATCCAGATTTTTCAATTTGATCTAAAAGATTTCTTAAAAGTTGTTCTGATCAAAAGTCGTTGAAAATGGAATTTTGTTTGGACACACAGACATCTATGGAAGTAAAATAATGCCAAATGTTTTTGAAACAAAGGTGTTTTGTTTTTGATTATCTGGGTCAGTATATATGCGGAAAAGATGATAAAGGCACAAAAGCTGTTTTTATGTTTCATTCATTAACTTCATTGTTACTTTCCCTGTGTAGCCTTGGGCTACATATTATCAACTTTTTCTACCATGAATGGATTATAATAGGTTTCAATCAATACCTCATCATACTCAAGGATTCCCCTTCCATCAGGACAAAACGCTTAACGTAGCTTAATGGAGTAATACAGTGATATAAAAGACCAAACTCGCACCTTATTGGGGAAGTATGCCTACATACATGATTAATCTGGGAAGGGCCATAGCACTTTCATATTGTTGTCCTATATTGTTAGTTTAACTGTAACTTAAGTCGCTTTGGATAAAAGTGTCTGCTAAATGACTAAATGTAAAATTGGCTTGACATTCGCACATTTAGGGACCGTCTCTAAAGTAGCGTTGGTAGTCCTGTAGGCCTAAACGTTTCTAACTTCAATTTATTTGAATATATTGCGCATTATGCCTGACGCCTACATGAACACTTTACAGTTGGTTTTATGACTGCAAGTCGTTCTCTTCAAATGCTATTGAAGTTAGAAACGTGTATACCAATGTTGTATGTAACTTTACATACTCTTCAGCATTATTGCTCAGAGATTGTCAACCTACCTATTAAAGAATGGCTTCATTGACACTTCAGTTCAAAAAGCGGGCATTCCAGGATTCTCAGGATGCTTAGAACATATCAGTGTTATCTGGCAGCGAATTCAATCAGCTAAAAAGGAGAGGAAGGAGCTCCACGTGACATTCCTGGATTTGGCTAATGCATATGGTTCAGTGCCACATGAGCTTCTTTGGGCATCATTTGATTTTTTCAGGGTATCGATGTCGATAACAAATTTAGTGAAAGCCTATTTTGGAGATTTGCAATTTAGTTTCTCAACTCCAGAATTCAGCACTACATGGCAATGCTTAGAGGTTGGAATAATAGCAGGATGCACCATTTCTCCACTGGCTTTTACCATGGCAATGGAAGTAATCATTAGGGCATCAAAATGGGTAGTAGGAGGAGAGCGCTTGGCTTCTGGGATGCGACTACCACCAATCAGAGCATACATGGATGACATGACAACCATGACTACAACGGTAGCCTGCACTAATCGGTTATTGGGGAAGTTAACAGATAATATTGAATGGGCACGAATGCAATTTAAGCCCTCTAAATCAAGGAGCATCTCCATAATTAAAGGCAAGGTAGTAGATAAAACATTCTTCATTAATGGTGAGGCAATACCAACAGTTTCTCAGAAGCCAGTGAAGAGTCTAGGGAGATGGTACGATGGGGATCTAAAGGACACAGTTCGAGTGGGAGAAGTTAGACGACAAGCAGTGGAAGGGTTGAAGAGCATAAACAGCTGTGCTCTACCAGGCAAACTGAAACTCTGGTGCTTTCAGTTTGGTCTACTGCCAAGGTTGCTGTGGCCACTGACTGTGTATGAGGTTTCTTTGACAACAGTGGATAAGATGGAAGCGTTAATAAGTTCATACATCAGGAAATGGTTGGGAGTTCCACGCTGCCTCAGCAGAGTGGGACTTTATAGTAAAGGAGTATTGCAGCTACCAGTCTCTGCTTTAACCGAGGAGTTTAAGTGTGCCAAGGTCAGACTGGAAATGACTTTAGCAGAGTCACGCGACAAATGTGTAAGGGAGACAGCCCCTGTGGTAAAAACTGGTAGAAAGTGGTCAGCAAAGAAATCTGTAGTAGAGGCAAAGGCTGACCTTCAAATTGGGGATATCGTGGGAGAGGTACAGCATGGAAGAGGGGGTTTTGGGCTCAGTTTAGCTCCTCCTAAATGGCACAAGGCAGGCCCAGCCCAAAGGAGGAAGCTGGTAGTCAACGAGGTGCGAAAGCAGGAGGAGAGAATGAGATGTATAAAGGCCATTTCCCAGGCCAAGCAGGGAGAGTGGATGAGATGGGAGAGTGTGGAACAACGCAAAATGGGCTGGCAAGACCTTTGGTCAATGGAAGAGAGTAGGATCAGTTTCCTTATTAGGTCAACATATGATGTTCTCCCATCACCGCAGAACCTAAACCTCTGGGTAGGAGAGGACCCATCTTGTCCTTTGTGTTCATCACCTGCCACATTAAGGCACATTTTGACAGGATGTAAGGTGGCTCTTAGCCAGGGTCGGTTTACTTGGCGCCATGACCAAGTATTGCGATGTTTGGCTTTAGCATTGGAAGGCAAGCGTAGTATGACCAATAAATTGCCGCCTGTTCTAGCAAAACATTACACGCAGAAGACAATATTCCTCCGCCCAGGCGAGCAACCACCAAGAAAAGGTGCTAACACCAATTCTCGCCCAGGACAACTGGAAGCTGCTAGGGACTGGAAGATGCTGGTTGATCTTGAACAACGGCTTATTTTTCCACCTGAGATTGCCACCACTAACCTACGACCAGATATTGTTTTGTGGTCTGGATCAGCACGCATTGTTCAACTGATAGAGTTAACAGTGCCATGGGAGGATGCGGTAGATGAGGCATATGAGAGGAAGAAACTGCGGTATGCTCATCTGGCCACTGAAGCAGAACAGCGAGGATGGAGAGTCCAGGTTTATCCAGTGGAAGTGGGTTGTCGTGGTTTTGTGGCACACTCTACAACCCGGTTCCTCAGAGACGTCGGATTCAGTGGCCAAGAGTTGCGTCGTACAGTAAAGAACTTATCTGAAGCAGCAGAAAGGAGCAGCAACTGGCTGTGGTTGAGACGGAAAGATTCTAGCTGGCTGTGTACAGGCCGCCATGCTACGGTTTCGTAGAATTCTTGAAAACTTGAAAGGGCTGTTGGTTTATTTGTATAGGTTGTATAGTGTTTACAGTCATTACGTTCCTGTGTATATTGCGTGAATGACGGGTGGTTGGGCAGATATTGTGCTTTGCGGTAGGTGGTATGCCATACGGAACCGTTGCCACTGAAACTGCATATTAACGCACCAGTGGGGCTCGACAGCCTTAGTCAAACGGGTTGGCGCGTATGGTTGGGTTGCGGAGAGATTGTAAGATTGTGGTTAGGTCTCAGCAGCAACTGTTTATTTGTATAGGTTGTATAGTATTTACAGTCATTAGTTTCCTGTGTATATTGCGTGAATGATGGGTGGTTGGGCAGATATTGTGTTTTGTGGTAGGTGGTATGCCATACGGAACCGTTGCCACTGAAACTGCATATTAACGCACCAGTGGGGCTCGACAGCCTTAGTCAAACGGGTTGGCGCGTATGGTTGGGTTGCGGAGAGATTGTGAGATTGTGATTAGGTCTCAGCAGCAACTGTTGGTTTATTTGTATAGGTTGTATAGTATTTACAGTCATTACGTTCCTGTGTATATTGCGTGAATGACGGGTGGATGGGCAGATATTGTGTTTTGTGGTAGGTGGTATGCCATACGGAACCGTTGCCACTGAAACTGCATATTAACGCACCAGTGGGGCTCGACAGCCTTAGTCAAACGGGTTGGCGCGTATGGTTGGGTTGCGGAGAGATTGTGAGATTGTGGTTAGGTCTCAGCAGCAAGAGGGAAGTAGAGGTCAGTAACCTGGGCTGAGTTGAGTGGGGGACGGAGGGGGGTGACTCTGGGACGCCAGAGTCACTGTCGAGCCCTCTTGAGGTGTCGTGGGCTAGTCGACGAAACACTGAGGACGGAAGGTGCCCACTTGAAGACCCTAGAGATGTTCCCTACTCCGCTCAATCCAGAGGGTTGTTATGGGGGGACAGCACTGTGGTTGCAGCCGTTGTGTGTGCTGACGCGCAATACACTGTATTAACACCAGACAGAAGATTCACGTCACCAGATGGAAAGAAGCGTAAATGGATGGAGAAGCATAGGTTACTGTAAAGCTACGTCTTACTTGGTGATTATCTTGGCGAAAGCCGAGTACAAATCAGCATGAAGTTTTAACATCTACTCTCGTGTAATGGAAATCATTAGAGACGGTCCCTAAATGTGCGAATGTCCAATGTCAAGCCAACTTATGCCAGCATCACTGAGAAACGCTCAGCTTTAAACTTTTGCGCGTTAAGTTCATATTCTGAGTCCTTCTGCTTGCCTGCGAGTTTGGTCTTTTATATCACTGTATTAGTCCATTAACCTCCTAAGACCCGAGTTTTGGTCAGAGGTGGAAAGTCCAGGGGTCAGAAAGTAAAAGTCCTGCCACATTTTTATTCCACCCACAGCAAAAACTCCAGTGTTAAAGTTAATGAGATAATTAAGTGATTAATTTAGTGATGTTTGAGCATTATTGAAGACACCTGATGATAACAAGCAGAATCACTGAAGGAGAAAATCTAAAATTGTAAGCCACCGTTATGGCGATAAGTGTTTGCTTTAGTTGGGCTCTTGATCCTTATACTTTCAGTTTACATTTTGTTTGTTGGCTGTTATTGATTCATTACAGTCAAATGAACAAAGATAAGTGTGATCTGATAGTGTTGGTTATGTTATGATATAATCATGCTGTGATCTGAAAAATGAAACTCATTCAGATGATCTGGTTTAACTTGATAACAACAGTTTAGTAGTTAAACAGCATATGATGATTGTATTTTTTTATAATCCAAAACATTTAATAATAATTGTCCTGATTAAAGTACTTTAAAATGCATTTATGTAGAAACACAGACATCAATAATCAGCCTGTGAATCTCAACCGTGGTGACAATAATAATCCTTGTTGCCACCAATCACAACTCATTAATGGCTCCCATCACGCATTGCGGTATGAATAAATTATGATCTGAATTGTCTATGTAATTTACATTTCCTAATTGAATATTCTGCTTGCCACCATTGTTGAGATGCATTGACTGAATCTTGATATCTGTGTGTGCCTAAAAAAAAGATTTTTAATGAATCTTTAATAATTAAGGTTTTTAATTTTTTTTTACAACTTTTAAAAACTCCTTTATATTACATCTCAAATTCTGGATATTTTTGCAGAATCTCAGTTATGCTGTAACCAACAACATAAATCAAAATCATATAGTTCAAATAATGACTGACATAATATAACCAACACCATCAGATCACATTTTTCTTTGTTCATCTGGCAGTTATAATTCAAATACATCAGCCAAAAAAAAATCTAAAGTTAATAATGTAAGGGTCAAGATCCCAACTAAAGCAACCACTCATCTCCATAATGGTGACCTGAAATTCCGGTTTTCTCCTTCAGTGATTCTGCTTCAGGTGTCTTCAATAATGCTCAATCATCACTCAATTATTCACTTAATAATCTCATTAACTTTAACACTCTTGAGTCTGGATCCAAATAAACTCCCAGTAAAGTTCATTTAACACTGGAGTTTTTGCTGTGGGTGGAATAAAAATATGGCAGGACTTTTACTTTCTGACCCCTGGACTTTCCACCTCTGGTCTTACCCTCTTGCTTGAGGGTGTCAATGATGGCCTTCTGGACAGCAGTCAGATCGTCAGTCTTACCCATGATTGCGGTGTTGAGTAATGAAACAGGCTGGGAGTTTTTAAAAGCCTCAGGAATCTTTTGCAGGTTTTTAGAGTTAATTAGTTGATTCAGATGATTAGGCAAATAGCTCGTTTAGAGAACCTTTTCATGACATGCTAATTTTTTGAGATAGGAATTTTGGGTTTTCATGAGCTGTGTGCCAAAATCATCAGTATTAAAACAATAAAAGACCTGAAATAGTTCAGTTGGTGTGCAATGAATCTAAAATATATGAAAGTTTAATTTTTATCATTACATTATGGAAAATAATGAACTTTATCACAATATGCTAATTTTTTTAGAAGGACCTGTATATATATACACAGCAAAATCCCCAGTGTACATATGTACACTCTCGGTGTACATATAGGTCCAACTACAGGGTGTTAAAAATGAACACTGAAGCAGTGTTGAAGTTAATGAGATAATTAAGTGATTAATTAAGTGATGATTGGCCATTACTGGTGACACCTGATGTTAATAAGAAGAATCATTGAAGGAAAGAGAAACAACAAGAAAAGAAAAAAGAGAAACATAAGAAATACTGACTTTGAGCCATTACACATTATTGTACTTATTATTACAAGTGTATTTCTGTCATACATCTACACACATTCTTATTTATATTGAACAGAAGTTTAGATGGTGATGTTTTATGGAATGTTTCGTTTCATGTCACCATTATGGCGATCAGTGTTTGCTTTAGTTGGGCTCTGGGCTCTTTGCTTTTTGACATTAGTTTTTCTCTGACTGCTCCAAATCTGTGTTTATAAAGGACATGTGTTACTGTTAGAGAAACCGTGACATGGGCTGTGTTTCCTGAAAGCATATGTAAGCCTAAGTTGCTCGTACAGACCTTGTCTTGTTGCTATTGTTCTATGATCAAGTTAGGTTTAAAATGCTTTTGGGACACACAGCCCAAGTTATGATGGTTTTGTTTAAATTATGAAACTACACTCCTGTAGTATCCTGATTCACTCAACCAGCATTATAAACTGATTATACAATGGTTTATTCATTACAGTAGCTAATTCCAGCAGTGCTTTAATAATCTGAAGGTTTTAAAATCACACACAGATATCAAAAATCTACATATGAATCTCAACAATGGTGACAATCACACGAATGATTCATATTGCAGTGCATGATGGGAGCCACCAATCAAAATGCATCCATGGCTCCCATCATGCATTGCAGTATGAATAAATTGTACAGCTGAATTGTCCTGTGATTTTCAGTTATTCCTTTTTGCATGTTTTTTTTTCTATTGTTTTATGACTTTAATAGCTTGTTTTGTGACGTTCAGAGTTGATATATGTGTCACTAGTTTGTTTATTGTCACCATTGTTGTGATTCATATGCTGATTCTTAATGTTTGTTTGTCTAAACACAAGAGCTCCAGTACACAAAGATTTTTCAAAATTGTTCATATTGCTGTTGGATCACAAACTGTTGAATCTCAGGCGTACAATCACCAATACTAAAACCATCAGTCATATAGTCAAAGATTTAGACACTGAATGCCATCAGTGAAACAGGTCACTACATGATGATAATGTCATAATCTCAATATATTGTTAGTGGATTTCTCGTGGAATAACAAATGTGCTTTATAAACACAATGTTGCAGCAGGCAGAGAAAAACTGACAATAAAAAATACAAGGTTCAAGACCCCAACTAAAACAAACACTGACCACCATAATGGTGGCTTGAAATGAAAAATTCCATATAACATTGCCGTCTAAACTTCTGTTGAATCTAAATAACTTTTGTAGATGTATGACATAAATAAAGTCACACTGTTAATATTAAGTGCAATAATGTGTAAAGGTTCGAAGTCAGTAGTTCTTGTGTTTCTCTTTTTTTCGTTCTTCTTGTGTCTCTTTCCTTCAATGATTCTGCTTATTAACATCAGGTGTCACCACTAATGGCCAATCATCACTTAATTAATCACTTAATTATCTCATTAACTTCAACACTGCTTCAGTGTTCATTTTTAACACCCTGTAGTTGGACCTATATGTACACCAAGAGTGTTCATTTAACACTGGGCATTTTGCTGTGTATATATATATATATATATACACACACACACACCAGAGGTGGGTAATCCGGGGCCAAAGAGTAAAAGTCCATTCCACATGTTTATTCCACCCATGAACTCAGTCAGCTGATTTCACTAATTAGTTCTATCTCCTGTCTGAATTAGCAAATCCAGGTGATTGGAACAAAATACTGAGGAGGACTTTTACTTTATGAACCTGGACTTTACACCTGTGACTACAACTGACTTCAGACACAGATGAAATCAATTGAAGAGAAAAGAAGACATTCAATCTATGAAGATCTCAGCAGAGGAAGATTAAACAACTCCACAAACAGCATTACCAGCTTCACTTATTACTAACCAGACTGACTTTATTTCTGTCAGACGTCTACAGAAGTTCTTATTGAGAATTAACAGAGGTGTAACTCTGTTTCAATTGAAGTCACCATAACAGTGATTAGTGTTTCCATTATTTGGGCTCTTAACTCTTATTATATATTTAGTCTTTATTGTCTGCTGTGATAGTGTGTCTGTTAAGCACATTTGCAGCAGAAAAGAAAGCTGAAGTGAAATGAGGTCAGGTGATGATGGATCATCATGTGACCATCAGATTTATGATCATCATGAAATAGACTGATTCACTGAGGTGGGGCTGGGTGATATATCACACGACATTGTTATGTGCATCTCGTCAGTAAAGCCGGTTCCTTGATTAGTAGTAAATCGCCTTCACCTGCTTTCAGATGGAGCGGCATTTACTACAAAGAGCCGTAGTTAACTGACAAGCTAAGCCATATCGCGGACGTATGGCCAGCGGTAATTAATGCGATATGGCTCAGCTTGTCAGTTAACTATGGCTCTCTGTACACAGCAAAAACTCCAGTGTTAAATTAACACTCCTGGGATTTGAGTCCACACTCAAGAGTGTTAAAGTTAATGAGATAATTAAGTGATTAAATGAGTGATGATTGAGCATTATTGAACACACCTAAAGCAGAATCACTGAAGGAGCAAATCTAAAATTGTAAGCCACCGTTATGGCGATCATTGGTTGCTTTAGTTGGGATCTTGACCCTTATACTATTAACTTTAGATTTTCTTTGGCTGTTCTATCTGAGTTACAACTGCCAGATTAACAAAGAAAAAAGTAATCTGATGTTGTTGGTTATGTTGTGACAATCATCATTTGAACTTTATGATTTTGATTTATGTTGTTGGTTGCAGCATAACTTTCATTCTGAATAAATATCAAGAATTTTAGCTATAATAAAAAGGATTTCTTAAAAGTTCTTTCTAAAAAAAGCCATTCTTATAGGCACTCACAGACTTCAAGATTCAGTCTATACATCTCAACAATGGTGACGAGCAGAATATTTAATTAGGAAAAGTAAATTACATAGAAAATTCAGATCATAATTTATTCATATCGCAATGCATGATGGGAGCCATCAATGAGTTGTGATTGGTGGCAAACCTTTAAAATTGTCACCATTGTTGAGATTCACAGGTTGATTATTGATGTCTGTGTTTCTAAATAAATTTATTTGAAAGTGTTTTGATCAGAACGATGTTTATTAAATATTTTTGATTATAAGAAACATACCTATATTCATATATGCTGTAGAATCAAAAAGTTGTTAACTTTTTTAATTTAACACTGGAGTTTGTGCTGTGTAGTAAATGCCGCTCCATCTGAAAGCAGGTGAAGGTGATTTACTACTAATCAAGGAACCGGCTTTACTGACGAGATGCGAATAACAATATTGTGCGATATATCGCCCAGCCCTACACTGAGGTATTTTAATCTAACAACTAGTTTGTCAGGTTAATAATTTTTTTTTCAAAATACAACCCCTGTTTTATTATAACAATAAGTTAGGAGACTTTAACAAACATGAGCACGAAAAAGTCAGTAGATGATGACACACACAGACATCAACAATGGTGACAATAAAAAGTACTTTGCTGCAATGCATGCTGGGTACCAGCATAGTACAAAAATCCCAGCATGCATTGCAACATGAATAAATTATGCTGAATTGTCCTATAATTTTGTTTGATTCTAAATATTTGCTTTTATTTTTTGCTGTTGTTTTTGTTGTGAATTAGTAACTTTTCAGTGATGTTCTGAATTAATCTAAATATTTGTGATTGTCACCATTGTTGATATCTGTGTGTGTCAGCATAGGCCATTTTTTTTCATGTTTGTTAAAAGATCTAAATCGATTGTTATATTGCTGGATCTCATGCTGCAGTAACACAGGGTTTGTGATGTAAATATATTAGTGGAACAAGATAATTGTTAGATTATAAAATCCTTAGTGAATCAGGCTGTTTCACAATGATTATAAGTCCATCAACAGGTAACCATCATCACCTGATCTCATTTCAATTTAGCTTCCATTGCTGTTGCAAATGTATTTGACAAACACACTATCACAGCAGCCAAAAAATACATTTTAAGAGTTAATGGAAACACTAATCACTGTTATGGTGACTTCAAATGAAACAGCGTTAAACCTCTGTTAATTCTCAATAAGAACTTCTGTAGACGTCTGACAGAAATAAAGTCAGTCTGGTTAGTAATAAGTGAAGCTGGTAATGCTGTTTGTGGAGTTGTTTAATCTTCCTCTGCTGAGATCTTCATAGATTGAATGTCTTCTTTTCTCTTCAATTGATTTCATCTGTGTCTGAAGTTGTAGTCACAGGTGTAAAGTCCAGGTTCAGAAAGTAAAAGTCCTCCTCAGTATTTTGTTCCAATCACCTGGATTTGCTAATTCAGACAGGAGACAGAACTAATGAGTGAAATCAGCTGACTGAGTTCATGGGTGGAATAAACATATGGCAGGACTTTTACTCTTTGGCCCCTGGATTACCCACCTCTGGAGTAGGGCTGCACGATTAATCGCACGATGTTGTTATGCGCATCTAATCAGTAAAGCCGGTTCCTTGATTAGTAGTAAATCACCTTCACCTGCTTTCAGATGGAGCGGCATTTACTACAAATAGCCGTAGTTCACTGACAAGCTGAGCCACATCGCGTTAAAATCGAGGACATATCGCCAACGATATTTAATGCGATATGGCTCAGCTTGTCAGTTAACTACGGATACTGACTACGGTTAATGAGATATTTAAGTGATTAATTGAGTGATGATTGAGCATTATTGAAGACACCTGAAGCAGAATCACTGAAGGAGAAAACCGGAATTTCAGGTCACCATTATGGAGATGAGTGGTTGCTTTAGTTGGTCTCTTGACCCTTACATTATTAACTTTAGAATTTGTTTATCGAGAAGGGTATTCCTGCACAACTGGAGGCTGCCGTTTCAGGGCCCCAGTTTAAGGACTACAGTTTCAGGACCCTAGTTTTCTGTTACAATGCCACCTATCGAACTGGATCACCGAAAACACTCATCATTTAACCCCTTTCGTGGCAAAGATCACAGACATTATTGTTCAACATTCATTATTCGTTTAAACATCACACTCTTATTTGATCTGGACAAACTGAGCATCATTAGAAATATTTAAAACTCAAGCTTCGATAGTTGACTACTGTTTATGATAGAACTGGTTTGCAGTGACAAAAATTTCTTAATTTATGACAGGAGTGCAAAATTATTGATCTGTAACGTTCGTTATTTTGAATAGAAATCATCGCTCATAAAGCAGTCATTCACGTCTTCTCCGGTTTATTTGTGTTCACATACATACAGCATCCGCCAGGGTTCTTAGTCCAATGGTGCACATATTTGGAGAAATAATGATTTTCATGTTCCACTAAATTATGCGATCTGAAGCTCAAACAGCGAACACATTGAAATATGCCTATATGGATCTATCTCTCCTCTTCCTGATTTGCGTCAATTCTCTGCGCTCTCTTATTCGTTAGAGCTGTCAATCATCTCACGTGGTTGAACGTGACAATTATCCTGCCCTTCTGCATGACGCGCTGCTGTGTACACTTCCTCATTCTGACCTCCGTGATAACAAAGCTAAGACACATCTCTTCACCTGAAACAAGAAGCTAATAAATGCACGATTTCGAGTATATGTGGTTTGTGTGTGATTTTCGATATTTTCATATGAATAAAGAATGTTTACAGTATTGCTATGCAAGGTGTAGCCATTAGCTGCATATAAAATGCTATATAACATATTTCAACATCTTTTTTTTTTTTTACTTAAAACCATTTTAAACCGCGACCGGAATATGATACAAATACTCGATGGTGGTTTAAAGTGAGCTTTAAGTAAAAGTGTAATATTAATATTTTAAATTGTGTCATGTAGCTTGATGCTACTTGCTCTAATCCACATGCTGTAGGAGCTTTTCTATTCCATAATCTTCTTTGTTAATATATATATATATATATATATATATATATATATATATATATATATATATATATATATAATTTTTTCTAACAAGATTTAAGATAATAAGTGGATCTTGATACTATGTACAAACTAAACCACCTGGATCCTAGAACTGCGGTCCTGAAACCGCTGCCGCCGCTATATCATCCAGTTCGTTAGGTGGCGCTGTCACAAAAAACTAGGGTCCTGAAACTGCGGTCCTAAAACTGGGGTCCTGAAACTGCAGCCTCCGGTTGTGCAGGAACATACTACTGGCTTTATCTGAATTATAACTGCCAGATCAACAAAGAAGAAAGTGATCTGATGGTGCCGGTCATAATATGATAGTCATTATTTGAACTTAACGATTTTGATTTATGTTGTTGGTTACAGCATAACTGAGATTCTGCATAAATATCCAGAATTTAAGATGTAATATAAAAGAGTTCTTAAAAGTTGTAGAAAAAAAAAAATTCCTTTTATTAGGCACACACAGATATCAAGATTCATTCAATGCATCTCAACAATGGTGACGAGCAGAATATTCAATTAGGAAATGTAATTACATAGACAATTCAGATCATAATTTATTCATACCGCAATGCATGATGGGAGCCAGTAATGAGTTGTGATTGGTGGCAACAAGCATTATTATTGTCACCACGGTTGAGATGCACAGGCTGATTATTGATGTCTGTGTTTCTAAAAGAATGTATTTGACAGTGATTATGAAATGTTTTGGATTATAAGACACATACAATTATCATATGCTGTAGAACCACTAAACTGTTGCTATCAAATTAAACCAGATCATCTGAATGAGTTTTATTTTTCAGATCACAGCATGATTTGTCAAAACATAACCAACGCTATCAGATCACACTTGTCTTTGTTCATTTGACTATAATAAATAACCGACAAACAAAATGTAAACTTCAAGTATAAGGATAAAGAGCCCAAATAAAGCAAACACTTATCGCCATAACGGTGGCTTACAATTTTAGATTTTCTCCTTCAGTGATTCTGCTTGTTAACATCAGGTGTCTTCAATAATGCTCAATGATCACTAAATTAATCACTTAATTATCTCATTAACTTTAACACTCTTGAGTGTTAATTTAACACTCATATCTGCATCATATCGTCCATCTGAAAGCAGGTGAAGGCGATTTACTACTAATCAAGGAACCGGCTTTACTGATTAGATGCGCATAACAACATCGTGCGATTAATCGTGCAGCCGTACTCTGGAGGACATTTATGAAAATGTTAAAAATGAGGATAAGGACACAACTGGACCTCGAACACAGAATCACAGCCAGGATGAAGGAAAAGATCAAAAGTGCAGTAAGTATAAAGTTTCATTTAGAGAAGAAAGGGTGTTATCTTTTGAGGAAATGAGAAATGTTTTTTTTTTCAAAGAACAATGTGCCCATGTTTCTGCATTTTATGATATGTACTAACGTGAAGTTATTTTATTTAACTTTTTAACATATGTTCTTATTTGCATATTTTACTGTAGATACTGTAGATCATTATCAAAGAATAAAAGTTTTTGTTAAAAAAGACCTGTGTATTATCTAAACATAAAGGTGGATTTGAGCCTATTTTTCTAATAATATGAATTCTAGTCAAATGACAGTAAAAACATTTACTGTAATGTCAGCAAACTCTGTTCTAGCACAAAACCTCATGGCAGTTTCATAACTTCAGCACAGCTTTTGATAACACACTAGAGTTTTACTATTATAAACATTATGGATTCAATTTCATAAGTTATGTAATGTAAGTGTATTTTCTAATGTTGCAACTGTAGCCTGTATTACTGCAATTAAATAAGGTTGAATTGAATCATGTATCTTGCATTGTTTGCTATTGAATTAATTGATTGTTAAAAGTACTAAATTGAAAGAAGATCATACTGTTGTGTTTCGGTGATTAAACCAAATGTTCACATTACATATTACAATAATCTTGTGTTTGAAATAATGATTATGTGGACTGAAATGTGTATAACTGTAATGAAAGCATGGGATCCGGTTTTGAAATAATGACTAGCTGTGTTACAAGTGTGATCAGTTTTCATTTGGAAGAGTTTTGAAAATGTACACCATACTTGGGAAAATAGTACCAAAAAAAAAAAAACTGTGTCATAAAATATCAGCTTCAGCTCACCCTCAGTGTGGGTGGGGTCTTCCTTCATTCCCTCGTACTCCACCAGCTGTCCCACAATGATGGACAATGTTGCTGGCTCACACACCTGGTCAGACTCACAGTATGGCTCGGGCTCTGGGGCGATGTCTCGCTCAGTCCTTTTGTCTGGCTCTGCCTCGTGCATCACGGCAGGCTTCCCTCTGTATGCTATGGGATGATAGCAGGCTGAGTTTAGAGTGAGCCTGGAAATGATCTCTACAGAGCAGATGGTGTTTGCTGGTCTAGCCTATTGTTTTCTAGCACCCACTCCACAAACTCGCTGAAGTTTCTCTGAGAGCCCACACCGTGTAGGTGTGCTTTGGTTTCTGTGTTCAAAGTTGTGAGGTAGAAAACACACATGGAATTTTCCAGAGAGTTTGTATTTTCAGGTGAGGACCTTGAGGGACTGCTGCTTCTGGTCCATACAGAGCAGCTGATCTACTGGTTAAACCATATTGTTTTGATTTGGTCTAGACACAGACATCAGCTAGAGATAATCTAATGTTTGGAAGTCAAGAGTCAAACACCACAACTAAAGCAAACACTAATCACAAAGATGGTGACTTCAAACGAAACCTTCAACCAATCATCAACATCAGTTAACTCTCAATAAGAGCTTCAGTAGACGTCCTCAGCTTGTAAGACATCCCTCAAGAAAATTGAAAGAATGCTATTTAAGGCTTTGGGGATTGCCCTTGGTGCTTTTAAAACAACTCATACAAGTGCTTTATTAGTTGAATCTAAGGAAACCCCTATTAATTTAAGGTATGAGAAATTGTTACTAACTTATTGGGTAAGGTTAAATGGAAGTTTCAACAACCCAGCTCTGTCAGTACTTAGTGATTGTTGGGAATATTGTAAAAAGTCCAGTGGGTTTGGTTGGAATATTGACAATTTAGTAAATCAATATGGATTAATAGAGTTGAAGTATGGCCATGGCTGCTTCCTGTTCCAGAGGTAAATATTGATTTATTAGAGGGAAAAGGTGAGCATCACACTAAGCAAGGTTTTACTGAAGCCTGCTTAAGTTATTTAAATACTTCATATTATGGATATTTGAAAATATTTACAGATGGCTCTAAAGAATCCAAGGGTCATTGTGGTATTGGAGTTTATATTCCAGAATTTGGAAAAAGATATGGGTATAGAGTGAGTGACCTTTTATCAGTATATTCAATAGAGATGACTGCAATAATTACTGCCCTTAGGTGGGTTGAAGAGACTAAACCTCTGAGATCTGTTATATGTACTGACTCTATGGCAGTATTACAAAGTTTTATAACAGATAATGCAATACGTGAAGATTTGGTATTATAACTAAAGCATCTTCTTTTAAATCTTATAAGCCTTGGATTAGTGGTACAGTTCTGTTGGATTCCAGGCCATTATGGAATTGATGGCAATGAAATTGCTGATAAGTTAGCTAAAAAAGCTCTGGAATTAGACCAAGTACAAATTCACATTCCATTGGGTAAAGGAGAGGCTAAAGCTTTAATTAAATCACAGATTATACTAAGGTGGCAAGATGAATGGGAGTCAGAGAGTAATGCCAGACATTATCATAGGAACCAGAACTGTGTTGGAGGGAAAAGAATCTCCTCAATGGGTCTTAATAGGCACGAAGAAGGTATGATAACCAGATTGATGTTGGGCCACACAGGCCTTAATTCCACTTTATCCTTACAAACTGACAGAAATGGAAAGACGCTGATGCAGGAAATGATATTCATAATATTTTACAGGAGCAAGGAATGCAGGGACAAAGAAGCAAATATTTAATTATATATCTTAATGATACTGGTTTAAGTAGAAGAATTTAGTTGTTTTTGTTTTGTTTTGTTTTTTTATGATTTGATGTATCATTTGCCTAACGTCCTTTTTACACACTCCGGTGTAGTAGTCCAGTAGGTGGCGGTATATATCGTAAAGATATTATCTGCCATTAATCAGATGATGAAGAAGAAGAAGAAGAAGAAGAAGAAGAAGATATATTTTGTGTTTTTGGCTGCTGTGACAATGAGTTTGTCAAACACATTGCCAGTAGCAAAGAAAGCTAAACTAAAGTGAGATCAGGTGATGATGGTTACCTGTTGATGGTTTTATAATCATCATAAAATAGCCTAATTCACTGAGATATTTTAAAGGGGTGGTTTACTGCTTTTTTTCTTTGGATGATTGTTTTTATGGGGTGCAATATAACATGTCTTCATGTTTTTTTTAAAGCCTTATTTTTCATTAATTTCACCTTTATTGTAAGACGCTTTCTCCTCTGTCATTTGAATGACCGGTTGACTTCCTGATTCCATGAAATCACTCCCTCAGAAACAGGCAATGGGCTCAGATTGGTTAGCTGGGCCGGTGTGTTGTAATTGGCTAAACTGCGTAGCGTACATTGTCCGGAAACTTCACGCCCATTAACTTTATGGGCGAAAATTGCATGTGATCAAATGTAAATAATGGTGTCAATACTGCGTATCAGCTTGAGCCAGAATCAGACCCAGAATGTGGCAATGAAGAGAGTCAAGCAGAACCTCCACAAACATGGCTCTTACAAAACGTTTTTTGAACGTTTGTCTTATACACACAAAATAGCATCGAACTAACTGGCTACTATAAACAAACAGCGTTGGCATTGCTTTACGTTCTTGATCAAATCGAAAAATTACGTCATAAAGTATGAAAGTACATTTACAAAATTAGGACATAATTACAAATTCAGGTCCAAAATGTTTGTACGCATTTGTCATAGACACACGAAATAGCATAACTAAGTGGCTACTAAACCAGCACTGGCATTTGTTTACGTCAAAGATGAAACTAAAACACTACGTCGAAAATTATACATGCAAATACATTTAAAATTATTAAGTCTTACTTACAGGTTGTGGCCCAACAACTGCTGCCTCTGGTTTTAAAGTTGGAACTGCTTCATGTCTTAGTAACAGTTTCTAGTAGAATCCAGCATTAAATTTGTGGAGATTCTGGAAGCTGTCTTCCGTAAAATGCGCAGCACATAGAGCTTAATTACGATTGTAATTTTCTGGAACATAATCAAACATAAATTGAAGCCATTGTTGACGAACTACAGCGTCTGTAGGAAGCCCGAACACAGAAGACCTGACTTTCGACGGCATGGCTACTGCTCTCCACTATAACTTTTCCTCTTCGACAAAGCCGCAGAAATATGGCCATGCTCCCTTTTTTGCATATTCCGGAGGGAGGGTTGATGTAAATTAGTGATGTTACGTATGACACTGAAGCTCCGATGTGCGTTTCGCAAATGCGACGCAATTTCTATTGAAGCCCCGTATCGGGGTGTGTATTGGTTCCCAGAGTCACGTGATCGATGACAAATGAAGCGTCACTTTCTGTCCAATCACGTGCGTGTTTCGCTTTGGGTGTCAGAAGGCTCGAACCCCAGATCTTACTTAACGAGTCCTTGTTGGCTCAGTCTGGTTGACGGGTTTGTGAGGAGAGTTCTGTACTTTGAAAGTTACATTTAAATAACCAAAACTAGCCTACTTATTCTTTTTTTGTTGTTATTGTGTCTTTTTGTTTTTGTAAAATCTTTGCACTTTTGGTGTGTTTTTTTAGGTATTATTATTGTTATTTGGGGTTAGGGTGGGCTTAGGGGAGAGGGGATAGGGTATTGGTGTTTGGTGAAGGGTTTGTATTTAGAGCAATGGCAACAGCCAAAAGAAAAAGGAAAAAAAACTTTCCCCTATCTGGGAATATTTTGAGCTTTTGGATTCCAATGTAGGCCTATGCATTTCTAATAAAAGAAGAAAAAATAAATATTTATTTATTATTTCAAATTTTACTTATTTTATTGTTGTATTTTATTGTTGACCGTTGATGTGTCTTATATTCAGTCAATGTACATGTAGGCTACAGTCACTCCCAATCAATTTTCTTTCTCCTCACACTTCTGAAGTGGAAACCTTTGTCTTCTGTTGGACAGTGCTGTAGACCAGCACAAATAAAGCTCAAATGCCACTTCTGATGCGATCGTAGAAGTGGACAAATACCTTACAGAGACAAACATAAAGAGCTGAAGATCCACTTGAATATTGGAGAATGCAGAAACATGTCTACCCTCATCTACATTGGCATTACAGTTTCTGTGTCCCCCGGCCTCATCTGTGCCATGTGAAAAAATGTGCCAGTGTTTTCTAAGGCTGGGGAAGTACTGTCTAAGAGGAGAAATAGACTCAGCCCCAACACTGTGAAACTGCTTTTATTTCTTAATAAAAATAATTAAAGACTTAAGGACCTTTCTTTCATTTCATAAGCACTATCACTGCCAAGTGTCATAAGCACATTTAATAACAGATGATCCTATCACACAATGTCCTTATTCACTGTGTGTGTGTGTGTGTGTGTGTGTGTGTGTGTGTGTGTGTGTGTGTGTGTGTGTGTGTGTGTGTGTGTGTGTGTGTGTGTGTGTGTGTGTGTGTGTGTGTGTGTGTGTGTGTGTGTACGTAGAGAGAGAGATAGTAGGCCTATTAGGTGTTATTGAATTATATAAGCTCATTTTAAATTTGATCACACTTTAATGTGTAAAGGAATGTATTTAATGGACAAATCAAACACAAACGTGTAAGGCTTTTATTTGTACACATAACATTGAAACTGGAGTGTGTTGTTGCTTCATCTGGCAGAGCTTCTTACAAAGGCTTCTGGCTGCTTTATTTTAAATAAGCACTAGATGGCGGTGTTCTCAACACTCTCGAAGCTTTGAATCTTTTCCCGGAACAGTCAGGGGAAAGCCTCATTGCTTTATGTGGCTTAATTTCCCCATCCCTAATGTAAATGTATGGTTTAGTTGGGTATAAAACCAGGGAAGTACCGTTGTAGTCCCATTCGGGTCGTTTTTGTAGGCATTAAACTTCCAGATTTTTAAAAGACAATATCTCTGCTTACGTTGAATTTTCAGCGCAGCAACTATGCAGATACTGTCCATGCACCAACAGCAATATTACACACTATTTAAAATGAAAAAAGTGAAATCGCAATCAACCACCCCTTTAATTTAACAAATATTTTGTCAAATTAATTTTTTTTCCACAACAGAAACCTGTATTTCTACAGCATGAGATCCAGCAATATTATAGCAATAAGTTAGAAGACTTTAACAAATATGAGCACAAAAAGACAGTTCATGATGACACACACAGACATCAACAATCAGCGCATGAATCTCAACAATGGTGACAATCAAAAGTACTTTGCTGCAATGCATGCTGGGTACCAGCATAGTACAAGTACATAGTAGTTTCAGTGATGTTCTGGAATAATCTGTTTATCTAAATAATTGAGATTGTCACCATTGTTGAGATTCATATGCTGATTGTTGATAACTGTGTGTGTCTGTACAGACCTTTTTTAGATGGTATTTCATATTTGTTAAAATATTTAAACCAATTGTTATATTGTTGGATCTCATGCTGCTATTACACAGGGTTTGTGTTGTGTATACATTAGCTGAATAACATAATTGTTAGATTATAAAAAACCTCAGTAAATCAGGCTATTTCATGATGATTATACAACCATCAGCAGGTAACCATCATCACCTGATCTCATTTTACTTTAACTTGAATTGCTGCTGTAAATGTGTTTAACAAAACACACTGTCATAGCAGTCAAACGAGATAACATATATAATAAGAATTAAGAGCCCAACTAATGGAAACACCAATCACTGTTATGGTGACTTCAAATGAATCAGAGTTAAACCTCTGTTAATTCTCAATAAAAACTTTTATAGACCTCTGACAGAAATAAAGTCAGTCTGGTTAGTAATAAGTGAAGCTGGTAATGCTGTTTGTGGAGTTGTTTAATCCTCCTCTGCTGAGATCTTCAGATTTAATGTCTTCTTTTCTCTTCAGGTGATTTCATCTTAGACTGTGACTGAAGTCAGTTGTAGTTTTTGTGTTTCTGCTCGTCTCTTTTTCTGTTCTCTTCTTTCCTTCAGTGATTCTGCTCACTAAAGTCCAGGTTCAGAAAGCAAAAGTCCTCCTCAGGGTTTTGTTCCAATCACCTGGATTTCCTTTTTAGCAGTTTTTCAGCCAGGAGATAGAAATCAGCTGAAATAATCTGTCAATCAGTTCATGGGTGAAATAAACATATTGCAGGACTTCTACTTTTTCTCTACTTCTACTTTTCTACTATACACCTCTGGTTATGTTAAGGTCCAGTTCTGGTTTATTTCTTTACTCTTGGCTGACATGTGGCATTGCTATGCAGAGGTGTAAAGTCCAGGTTCAGAAAGTAAAAGTCCTCCTCAATATTTTGTTCC
The DNA here is from genome assembly GCF_051911475.1 of Siphateles boraxobius. Lineage (NCBI taxonomy): Eukaryota > Metazoa > Chordata > Actinopteri > Cypriniformes > Leuciscidae > Siphateles > Siphateles boraxobius. The sequence goes on along the minus strand of NW_027509108.1, from coordinate 796,200 downwards.
AATCACCTGGATTTGCTAATTAGCAGTTTTTAGTTTTCAGGAGATAGATTTCAGCGGAAATCAACTGTCAATCAGTTCATGGGTGGGATAAACATATGGCAAGTCTTCTACTTTTTCTCTACTTCTACTCATCTACTATACACCTCTGTTGACGTCTAAACTTTGGATGTCAGGCTCCAACTTCATTAAACAACTGCACAAACAGCAGCCTCACTTATTACTAACCAGACTTTATTTCTGTCATATGTGTGGAAAAGTCCTTATTGAGATTAACAGAGGTTTAGATGTTGATGATTTATTGAAATTAATAGTTTGGTTTGATGTCACCAATATGGTGATCAGTATTTGCTTTAGTTGGTCGGTTTATAGCACGAACAGTAAGAGAAAATATGATCAGATGATGTCAGCTACTTGATGATGAAGAAAAAGATATATTCATAATGTAATGCACTCATCAACTGATCTCTTCTAGACTGTCATACAGGGACGTGCACAGGGGGGTTGCTCAGGTTGCCCGGGCAACTGCCCATATGCCCTTCTCGACTCAGGTTGCCCTTCCGAGAAAAAAATAATAAAAATCGTACAATGGCTGCAGAATTTCACATAGGCCTAGATAAATTTTTTATTTATTTTTTTTAAATCGCAAAGCCTCATTCACTTCCATTCGTGAACCGAAAGTGAAAGTCAGTAAGGGAAGGGCAAACTGTTTACGTGGCTGCAGCGCTGCACGCGACCGGTGCGTAAGACCCCACAAATTCCTTAAGGTCCCGCCTCCATCTCGTGTCATAGCGTGTCAATTAATGTGTACAACATCCATGACAAAATGAAGCGAAACTATCCTTCTGGTCACGAAAAGATGAAGAAGAAAAAACCCATGAGAGTGAATTGCGGGAACAACAATCAGGTAAACTTGTGTTCAAGTTGTGTACAAGTTTGATGTCAGCAAAGTTTGATGTTTTTCGGTCTTGCTAACCTAGCTGGGCAGGCAGTGCATCTCTTGCATCACTTTGTGCCTGACAAAAGTGAGAGTAAAATTAAAAAAATTATTACGTTTGTTTTTGATAAACGACAAAGTGCAACGGTGTTTACTGCAGCTCGGAAAACATAACCGCGTCGCGTGTGTTATCGTGCGTTCATATGCGCGTGCACGAAATGAAACTCGCATTTTTCAAGCAGAAATGTGGAGACCAGACATAGTGTACAATACATGCACGTGAATGATGGCACTCCCAATCAAAGTCACATTTATAAAACAAGAAACTGATTATCTAGTCTCAGTGTAGTTAAAAACTCTAAACAACTGCACTAATTATGCAAGATAGAAAGCAATGTATTGACAATTTGACATTGATTGACTATTGATTTATAGGCTATATTGAATTTAAAATGTTGATTAGCTGGACATACTGGTCAATATGGATGCACATCCCTCAGTAAATAATAACCATAAATCAAGAATTGCTTCAACATGCATAATAATAAATAAATAAAAATCATACTGATGCCGAAAATACCCAGGCTGTATGGAGAACCAAAGTTAATCCCAAAAGCCAAAGCTCACAGGTCAGGTAGAGGGCCCCTTTTGCTTAGGGCCCCAGGGGGAGTTCAGGATCGGCCCTGGGTTTAGCAGTCGATTCTGTTGCCTACCGGAATTCCTGTTCCCTTTACGCAATCATACCTCAAATCATGCGTAGTTGCCCGTAGCCTACCATCAGAACTGAATACGAGCAAGAAGCACAACTGAATGTAGGGGAAGCCCTTTTTTCATGTCAGAGCAACTGCCCCTCATAATTCCTGTGCACGTCCCTGCTGTCATATGTCATTCATTTCATATAATCGATTATGGTAAGGTTTCAACAGCATGACATTCAACAATGTTTAAATAAAAAAATCTGTATAGTAATACAAAAACAAAAAACTTAATATTTTTATTAACTTCTATATTTCTCAGACACATTCAAACCTCAAGGATCAGCGTGTGAATCTCAATAACGCTGAATTGCGTGAAACGTGAAATATCTCTAAATTGACAAATATTGTTGTAAATGCGCTAAAAAGTGAACGTCAAAAATTCATACCAGTTTTTTAAACATTGTTTGAAGCTAAATGTGAAAAAAATGTTGCTGTTAATTTCAGCGTGAGCCGCTTTACAAACGGCACGCATAGGTGAGACATTTAAAAACTAGATTTATTTTATTTTGAATTGCATATAGCAGACAAAAACTGTCTACAATTTAGCTCTTGCTCCTTTCAGCTTTAAGATATAGGCCTAGGCCTAATAAACTTTCTTGGATTCATCTGAAGTCTTTATTTTAGATTTAATCAATTAAAACTATTGGTTTTAGCTGCTTCTTTAAAAAGTCAAATATTTAAATATCAAACATGCTGTCTTTATGCAAAACATTTTGTTACGGCCGAACGAACAAAAATCAGCAGCCTAAAGAACACTTACACAATGAACTTGCCTATGGTTTTGACAAAAATATCAGCAAAAACAACTAGACTTAATACAGGTCCTTCTCAAAAAATTAGCATATTGTGATAAAGTTCATTATTTTCCATAATGTACTAATAAAAATTAAACTTTCATATATTTTAGATTCATTGCACACCAACTGAAATATTTCAGGTCTTTTATTGTTTTAATACTGATGATTTTGGCATACAGCTCATGAAAACCCAAAATTCCTATCTCAAAAAATTAGCATATCATGAAAAGGTTCTCTAAACGAGCTATTAACCTAATCATCTGAATCAACTAATTAACTCTAAACACCTGCAAAAGATTCCTGAGGCTTTTAAAAACTCCCAGCCGGTTTCATTACTCAAAACCGCAATCATGAGTAAGACTGCCGATCTGACTGCTGTCCAGAAGGCCATCATTGACACCCTCAAGCAAGAGGGTAAGACACAGAAAGAAATTTCTGAACAAATAGGCTGTTCCCAGAGTGCTGTATCAAGGCACCTCAGTGGGAAGTCTGTGGGAAGGAAAAAGTGTGGCAAAAAACGCTGCACAACGAGAAGAGGTGACCGGACCCTGAGGAAGATTGTGGAGAAGGACCGATTCCAGACCTTGGGGGACCTGCGGAAGCAGTGGACTGAGTCTGGAGTAGAAACATCCAGAGCCACCGTGCACAGACGTGTGCAGGAAATGGGCTACAGGTGCCGCATTCCCCAGGTCAAGCCACTTTTGAACCAGAAACAGCGGCAGAAGTGCCTGACCTGGGCTACAGAGAAGCAGCACTGGACTGTTGCTCAGTGGTCCAAAGTACTTTTTTCGGATGAAAGCAAATTTTGCATGTCATTCGGAAATCAAGGGGCCAGAGTCTGGAGGAAGACTGGGGAGAAGGAAATGCCAAAATGCCTGAAGTCTAGTGTCAAGTACCCACAGTCAGTGATGGTCTGTGGTGCCATGTCAGCTGCTGGTGTTGGTCCACTGTGTTTTATCAAGGGCAGGGTCAATGCAGCTAGCTATCAGGAGATTTTGGAGCACTTCATGCTTCCATCTGCTGAAAAGCTTTATGGAGATGAAGATTTCATTTTTCAGCACGTCCTGGCACCTGCTCACAGTGCCAAAACCACTGGTAAATGGTTTAGTGACCATGGTATTACTGTGCTCAATTGGCCTGCCAACTCTCCTGACCTGAACCCCATAGAGAATCTGTGGGATATTGAGAAGAGAAAGTTGAGAGACGCAAGACCCAACACTCTGGATGAGCTTAAGGCCGCAATCGAAGCATCCTGAGCCTCCATAACACCTCAGCAGTGCCACAGGCTGATTGCCTCCATGCCACGCCGCATTGAAGCAGTCATTTCTGCAAAAGGATTCCCGACCAAGTATTGAGTGCATAACTGAACATAATTATTTGAAGGTTGACTTTTTTTGTATTAAAAACACTTATTTTATTGGTCGGATGAAATATGCTAATTTTTTGAGATAGGGTTTCATGAGCTGTATGCCAAAATCATCAGTATTAAAACAATAAAAGACCTGACATATTTCAGTTGGTGTGCAATGAATCTAAAATATATGAAAGTTTACTTTTTATCATTACATTATGGAAAATAATTAACTTTATCACAATATGCTAATTTTTTGAGAAGGACCTGTATATGGGCCATTCTACAGAATTGGTGCAAACTGCTGTCCCACAACCAAAAAAAAAAAAAAAAAAACATTTACAAAGCATTAAAGTATTCAAATTTTTGATGTTTAATTCTATTCTATTCCTCTATTATCTATTGAATCCTACAATAATATTTAGAATATCAGTAAACTTAATATATATAAAATCATCATTTATTGGGTAAACTGTTAGACCTTACCAGGCTTTTTTTTACAGTAAGATACTGGCAACATTGTAGATTACAGTAAAGAACTGTACAATTAATAGTCAATTATTATTAGAGTAACAGTGTAAAAATGCACTAAATTGAAACTCGAGTTAACTAATTTCACATGCAGAAACCAACTGCCTTAAATTGGTTTATAATGCACTAATAACGTGACAAAGTAATACCGTGAATTTATTTCATTTGAGACCACTAAAAAGATATCGTAAATAAAGAGATTTCCACTTGACCACACAGCCACCACCTGTTAAATAAAGCAACATACAGCATTTCATTATAGTTTCTAGGTCTTCTCCTGGATTGAAGCACAGGCTCTACTCTTCAGCACAATGGTGACCCAAAACTAAATTTTACAGTAAACTTCTGGCCAGTATATACATGACAGTTTATTACTGTTAAATTACATTACGTGGGTATGTGTTTTGATCTTACACTGTTAACCATTTCAACCCCACAGGAAAATCCACACTACAAAGAGTAAAAAGTAACATTGACAGTGTTGCAGTGAGATAATTAATGGAATATGTAAGTGATTGTTGAGCATTAGTGATGAACAGAGGTGGGTAATCCAGGGGTCAAAGAGTAAATGTCCTGCCATATGTTTATTCCACCCATGAATTCAGTCAGCTGATTTCACTAATTAGTTCTATCTTCTGTATGAATTAGCAAATCCAGGTGATTGGAAAAAAATACTGAGGAGCACTTTTCACCTGGGCATTAGACAATAGATACATGCTTATTTAAATTATGTATTGTACATAATAATACATAATGTTCCATTTGAACTAAGATTACAATTTTAACACATAATGAAAATGTGCATGAATTTCAGATGAATTTACAAACTTTTAAATAGTCATACTACATTTACATATGACTCAGTAAAGCCCTGACATTCGGTTCTATTTATTTAATGAATCATAATGCGATCGAATTATTTAGCGCGCTATTAATGGCCTATGTTTGAGACATCAACCACTGGTCGATGACCATAATGTTTGTATAAAATTGTATGACCTAGGTCATAAAAAACGTAATGATACTTACACTTAAATATTTTCTTCTCAGCCATGTTAACTAATATTGTCCGTGAGCGAACACAGCCACTGAGCGTCGACTTTGAGAGCTGTTAATTCACAGTATATTCCTGTAGGCTATTTTCTCGAAAATGAAAAAATATAACCCAGAATGCATTGTTTTCTACGTTAGATTACTGTTATAATGAAAAATGGTATGGTACTGTCAGAATTTGACCATTTTTTTTACAGCAAGGGTTAACAGTGCATTTCACTTTACATAATTTTTTTAAGGCAATCGGTTTGCATACTATTTTAAAGTAAGATAACTAATTAGATTTTACAGTGCGTTTATAACTCAATACTTCGTGTTATATTACCTTGGCAGTAAATGACAAAAAACACTAATCAATGCTCATGGAAGCGTGTTTCTAATACAAGTGATGGCAAATTGTACATATTTCTCTCTTCTGACTGCTGTAATCAATCTCTAAAATGTTTTCTCTCTTTTGTAAAGTCATGGAAACACTATCACGAATTTAGTTTTTTTGCTATTGGAGCAAATGGAAATACCAAAATTATATTTGCTGTCTTCTCCTATTCACCGCTATAGAAGTTTACTATGATGACTTCTGCTTCTGAGAACCCTAGAAACATGAAAAGGGTCCATAGCCTGCAGAGCCTCACTGAGACACAGAAATGCTGATAAACCTGCTCTCTGCTGCCCCCTGCTGGGCTGGAGGAAATCTCTTCATAGTACAGCAAAGCAGAAAAACAAGAACTAAATATGAAAGGAAAACAATAATGTTGTGTGTTTACAATGGTAAATATGTAAAAGTAAAATTAGCCATTTAATTTCAAGGGAACCAATTCAACTCAATACAGTTTTACAGTCTTTCAGTATCAGAATAACAGTGTGAATCAGGGTAACTTGTCATTTACTGTGATTGTCTAGAATTTCAGAAAAATATGAGAAACAGGATGTTGTAAGTTATTTATTATTGCAGTAAAAAAAACATACACTTGTCTTCTAACAAATATATCTTAATAGATTCTCTTTTTTTGAAAATTACATAAAAAATGAATTAAAAAATAAATTCTAAAGTTAGTTATTTTATGAAACGCTGACAGCAACTATCAGAAATGATGACTAATGAACTAATGAAGCTAAAAAGATATGAGTCCAAGCTATCATGAAGATGAAGGAATGCATGTTAATTTTCACAAATCCATTTTCTCATAGCTGAGCATGGGATGTCATTCCAGTTTTTCAGGGAGGGTTTAGCAGGATTCAGTTCAATACAATCCTCATTTCCATTTAAGTTATTCGGCTCATTACTTTCCCAAAACCTGAATGAAATACAATCAAATTCAGTTCCTGAACAGCTCTAAAAGCATTTACTCACTCATGCTATAAAAATAAATATGCTTCTAAAAACAAATGCAAAAGATACAAAGTAATTGCCTGATAGTGATTATCTGATACGTAAGGGAAAATGTACATCCAGCAGGTTGTTATATTTCACTGTTACAGACCGCCAGAGACGGTCGAACATAGTGGGAGTCGCGTCTCGCGAGCCATATCGAGAATCTCGCACTGATTTGTCACCTGTGACCCTGACCGATGATGTGTCAGAAGTTATATCCGCTCCGTTCATGTTACGGTCGTTCTCTGCAGTCATTCTCGCGAAGAGATCTCGCTCGAGCGTGCACAGCGTTTTGGTGAGCAACTGCTCTGCGCTACAGCTGTGTCTCGGGAGAAATATTTGGATTATATTTGGATTATCGACGTGCATCGGACCATATACCCACTGGTTGTCCAGGGTTTGTTTGGAACCGATCGCTACTAGCAGTGTTGAGGTGAGTACTCACGTGAACTCAGTGGTTAACCAGGGTTCTATCAGACTGCGTGTAGTATTGTTTATTGGCTACTTTATGTTATGCTCATTGGTTGACCAGAGTGATACATTGATAAGACTTATCGTGGATAACCCCATTGGTTGACCTGGGTTTTTTTTCAACTACTGGTCTGGAAGTGTGGCAGCTTCATGTTCACTCTGCTTTGGTCCAATGGATCTCATGGATGCTCATATTCAATGTCCCACTTGCCTGGGCTATTATCACCTCCGAGAGGCTTTAGTAGACCCATGTCCTGAATGTTGTTTGATGTCCTTGAGATGAGACAAGATCGACTGGCTGAATTAGAGAAGCAGACACTTAATCTATTGCGGCCTCTGACTCCTTAGACCGGGAGGAACAGGATTATTATACGCCCATGGAGGAGACGATACCCTCACATTCCCAGTTCCAACGTTCCCATAGTGACGATGGTTCTAGCCTTCAGGATGCGCTGGGTTCAGTGGTTTTCTCTCTGCAGGACACACTCAGGATGGCGCTCGCTAAGCCGAATTTGGATCCACCTCCTCCCCTACCAGGCCAGTCAAACCTCTTGCGTCGCTCAGTTTCCCAGCAAGAGGATTTCCTAATGCCAAGTTGTCCTGACTTCACAGATGTTGTCTCTCAAGTGTCGCCAGTTGAGGCTCTTAGATACAATTTTCGCTGTCCTAACCCAGAGTGTAGACGCACAGATGATCTGTTGGTTAAGATCTATAATACTGTCTCAGGCTTGAGTCGTGTGGGAAATTCCATGGCTCATCTTCTGCTAGCCCTTCATTCTACTTTGAGTTCTAACCCACCAGATAATACCACATCTGAGTTACTTAAGGCTTCCTTACAAGCCTTGGGTTAAATCGCTTTCTCTAGCGGAAAGCCTCTTGGTCTTACTACTCAGGCTAGGCGGCAGGTTTGGCTAGCACAGTCTAGACTTCCAGAGGCTTGCCATAACAATCTTCATCAACTACCACTGGTACCTGGGCAGATTTTTGCTCCAGCCGCTCAAGAGGCTCTTGAGCGCAGAGTTCATACAGTGGAGTCTCGGTCCCAGCACTTTGAGCGCAGTGTGAATTATGGACCATCCTCACATCAAATGCCTGTTGGTCATGCGAATCCACTCCAACACAGGCAGGGACAATCTTACAGCAGGCAACTCGACCTGGGTATGACTCGAGAAGGGAAGTTTCCCGTGCTGTTAGACCACCTGCTCGCCCTGCGGCAACTTATCCCCCCCCAGGGGTAGGGAAACCGCTCCCCATCGTCGGTGATGGTCCAGGGTCTGTGATGGGACACTTTTCAACCTCTCAACTACAACTTTGGAGAGGGATTACAAACAACAAGTGGCTCCTCGACACACTCGACAGGGGCTACTGTCTTCAGTTCCGTCACAGACCCCAATTATGCACACACACTCGGCCCACAGTGGTTCGGGACCCTCGTCAAGCTCTTGCTCTATCTCTCGGGGTCCGGAAGCTACTGGAAAAGGGTGCGGTAGAGCAAGTAAACCCCCAAGTCCATCCGTGAAGATTTTATTCAAAATACTTCCTAGTTCTCAAGAAGGATGGAAGTTTCAGGCCAATCTTGGACCTCAGACGCTTGAACAGGAGTTTAAAACACCTTCCTTTCCGCATGCTTTGGTCAAGGATGTCCCACAAGCAGTCGAACCTGGCATGTGGTTTACCTCTGTGGATCTGAAGGATGCGTATTTCCATATCCCCATTGCACCTCATCACAAAAGGTTTCTTCGGTTCACATTCCAGGGCAGGACATACCAATATCGAGTCCTACCATTTGGCCTCTCCCTCTCTCCCCGTGTATTCACTCGGTGTATGCAATTGGCACTAGAACCTCTACAACGGGAGGGCATGTTGATTCTCCCTTACCTTGACGATTGGCTGATTTGTGCCAGATCACAGCAAGTAGCCAACAACACACAGTGCCTACTGGAGCATGTTACTGCTCTAGGATTGAGGGTAAACCTGGAGAAAAGCTGCCTTACTCCATGCCAGTCAATATGCTTTCTAGGATTACATCTGGACTCCAGAATAATAAGGGCTACCCTCACAGCATGCAGGCGGCAGGCTATACGAGGAGCCATAGGTTCCAGGTTCGGCGCAAGCTACCTTATCTTCACCTTTTACGGCTGGCGGGCCTTCTCACGGCAGCCTCATCGGCCATTCACTTAGGACTTTTACACCTTCGTTCTTTTCAGCGTTGGTTGATACCCTTATTTTGGTGACAACCAGTTGCTCTGTCTCCCTGAGGCTTTGGAGACGGGAACAATTTCTGCAAGGGGGTGTACCAATGGGACCACCCCCAGCACGCAGAGAAGTAGTGACAACAGATGCCTCTCTCTCCGGATGGGGAGGGCTGTGGCAACACCAGGGCGTGCAGGGGAGTTGGACCTTGCAGCAGACGACATCTCACATCAACATCCTAGAGCTACGGGCAGTGCTTTTCACCCTAAGACACTTCAGACAGGAGTTATCGGGGAAGCACATCCTGGTGTGGGCCGACAACACCACAGTGGTGTTTTTAATCAATCACCAAGGGGGCACGAGGTCTCTACCTTGCCTTTGACTTTCACGAGTGCTGCTGTTGTGGGCAAACTAGCACTTTCTGTCGATCAGAGTGGCACACATTCCCGGTCACTGCAACAGTGTGGCAGACTCTCTCTCTCGATCGGGTCCGAAGCCAGGGGACTGGTGTCTGCACAAGGCGGTAGTCCAGTCAGTTTGGGGACTTTATGGGACAGCAGCAGTCGACCTCTTTGCCAGCAGGAAGACAACACTTTGTCAGCTGTGGTTTGCGGAGCAGGAGGAGCAGGGGTCACTAGGCTGGATGCCCTGGCCCACGACTGGCCAGACCTCCTCCTCTATGCTTTCCCTCCAATTCCACTTCTCTGGCCTGTGCTGAGGCGTGTGCAGGTGAGACGACACAGGCTTATTCTAGTGGTACCCTGCTGGCCATTGAGACCGTGGTTCAGTCTGCTGTTGGCCCTTACGACCGGTCCACCACAACCATTGCCAGTTCGGAAGGACCTACTGTCACAAATGAACGGGGAGCTTTGGCACCCCTCACCGGAGAGGGTGGGTCTATTTGTATGGCCCCTGGGGTTGAGCGGGAGCTCTCACAGTGTTCCGCAGATGAATGATGCAAGAGCCCCATCAACACGTCGCACTTATGCCAGTAGATGGAAGATCTTTGTTTCATGGTGTACAGATCGGTCTGTTAACCCAGTCATTTGTTCCATCAGTTCAGTGTTGGAATTCTTACAACATTTATTGGACACTGGGTGATCCCCAGCGACTCTAAGGGTATTCGTGGTAGCCTTGTCAGCACATCGGAACCCCTTGGGGGGGAAATCGATTGGTGCGGAAAAATTGGCGGTGGCTTTCCTTAAGGGAGCAGTACGTCTTAATCCACCGGCACGGATAATGCATACCCAGTGGGATCTTCAGATGGTGCTTAACGGTCTGCGTTTACCGCCTTATGAACCGCTTGAACAAGCTGATATTAAGAGCCTTTCGATGAAGACTGCTTTTATCATGGCTATACCGTCAACAGGATCAATGTGGCCCCTATTCCTTTGGTCAGTTCTGCTGTGTTAGCGGACAGTATCTAGGTAAGTGGCCCTCGTGACTTGGTTGTATTCGTCTTCCACTATGTTCAACCGTCTCTGGCGGTCTGTAACAGTGAAATAGAATGCTGGTTACTGGTGTAACCTTGGTTCTATTAAATAGTGGAAGACCGCCAGAGTCTCTGGTCACTCGGATTGAGAATGACTGCATAGAACGACCGTGACATGAATGGAGCGGATATAGCTTCCGACACGTCAACGGTCAGGGTCACAGGTGACAAATCAATGCAAGATTCTCGATATGGCTTGCGAGACGCGACTCCTTCCACTATGTTCGACTGTCTCTGGTGGTCTTCCACTATTCATAGAACCAAGGTTACACCAGTAACCGGCGTTATCTCAGAATAAACCCCGACAGGATGATGAGGATCAAAGGTCTTGCATCAGCCTGAAGCGGTTTATTCTGAGATAACGACCGGCTGGATGTACATTATCAGCAGGATAATGTACATCCAGCCGGTTGTTATCTCAGATATTACACGGCTACTTGCCACATAAGTAAATAATTAGACATAAAATATTGATCTGAGTTGAAATATTGTATTAGGTCTTTACAAAGCTTCCGCGGAGAGAGCAGTTTCAGCAGCAAGTTCAAACTAGACGGACATTTAAGAGATACGGTAAACGGTCATACCACTTATTACACAGCATTTCGCCACATAAATAATTATGGATATAATAGATATTGATTTCAGATTAAACTGTTTTAAAATTGTACCTGTTTGTACCGTATATTCCAACAGTGTACAAAACAATAGTCACAAAATGGCAGCAGCTGCATTTGTATGAAACAAGAGAGAGCGAGTCCACAAAACTGGATGGCATAATTAAATAACTGTACACTAAACTTACCCTTGATTCAGTGGTGAATTATCCACCCATTTCATGTTGCCCTCGTTCTCAATGTCAGACAAACCTATCCACAAACTCTCCTTGATGAATGAAGATATGAACCTCTGTGTGAACAAATCAATTAAAGAGTGAGAATCAACATTACATTTTAGATCTTCATCTAGTATTATTTGAAGGACAGAAGACAAAGACAGTTATCAGCATTAAAAATTAATATTCAAAAGCAAGAACAAATAAAATATGAAAGAGGTTTGTTCATTGTAGCATTTATTTTCCAAGCAGTGTTAAAACATGAGACTCTTGTGTGAGTTTTAAATTACTGTTGGTTGTTTGTACGTATGGCAAAATATATTTAAGTATGTGCACTCACAACAGAATAACTGTTAACTAGATATTTTTGCCACTGAACTCACCTGCTTCTCTTCAGTGTTGATAATGACCAGATCAGCTCCTCGATCTCTGCAGTACTTCCTGCTCTCAGACCAGCTCTTCAACTCACTGGATATGAAAAACCTGCCATTTCCTTTCAATAAACATAAACATTTGTATTTATTAATTGTGTTGTAAAGTGAAAATATAAATATAATTGTACTGACCTCGTTTAGATAACTCCCTTAGTTCAGTCTCTAACTCCAGTTTCTTCTGACTCAAAGCATCCAAACTTATTTGTAACTGACTTTTCTCAGCACTGAGATCGTTGACTCTGGTCTCTAACTCCAGTTTTTTCTGACTCAAGGAGTCAAAACTTCCCTGTAACTGACTTTTCTCAGCACTGAGATCATTGACTTTGGTCTCTAACTCCAGTTTCTTCTGACTCAAAGAGTTGAAGTTGTTCTTTAGTTGGTCTTTTTCAGTCACTAGATCAGTGTAACTGTCCTGTAAGCTGTTGATAGTGTGATTGAACTCTTCAACTCTGTTCTTGTAACTCTTTAACAGGTCTCTCTCTGCTGTGATGGTGATGTACAGTGTGATGAAGACCAGCAGAAGAACACAAATGAGCCCAAGACACACTGTCAACAACACCAAACACCTGCTTCCTCCTGACAAACAAAAACAAATCACACAGATATCAGTTAAAAAGTTGCGTTGTAAAATTACAGTAATCTACTGGCAGCTGTGTCCAAAAATACCATGGAACGTAACTCATATCATTTGGGAAACCGATTGCTTTAAACAGTTCAAGTTCAAAAACTAGTATTTATAGTGATAGTACTGTAAACTTACTTAAAGGAGCTGTATGTAAGAAATGTATTTCAATTAATCATAAAATGGCCCTGATATGTCACTAGACATTAAGAAATCATGTTCATTTCAAATACTTATATCACTGAACAGTAGTCCAGCCAGGATATTGTCATTTAAAAAGTGAATTTGCAGCCCTCAACTGATGTTGATGTTGTCATGTTGTGTTTTGGTCTGATGCGCCACCCTCCACCAATCTACCAATCACGAAGTCAGTGGTGTTGCGGCATACGGGTGGCCAGCTCTGCTCTAGTTACCACAGCTGCAGCTACAAACGTGTCGGAATCGGATAAAAAAAAATGTCTAACGTTGCGAAACCAAAAAATCTCGTTATGAATCCGAAATACTAAGTGACAAAGTCCGAAATAAAACAAGGATCTATAGGAGATGCCTTTGAAAGATAGAGACGGCTGAAAACGGAGAAGAATTTCTGGACAGGTAAGATTCATCTATGTTTGGCTAACTTGTTCTTGATGTAAATGGACATTTCAAATATTCATGACAGTCGGACAAAGTTATGCATGTTCGTGCAAAGTAACATTACGTTAGCTCATATGGAGGAGGTGGGTCATCGAATTGAAAAGGTAAGGAATTGTTTGGGTAATTAAAACGGCGAGTCGTCATTGCTAACATTAGCGATGCATTATCAGAGCCCGTTTCTCTGTCATTATGCTGAGACGCTGAGGAAAACAACATTAGCACGCCCATTATTGTTTATCATGCAAGTTCTACAGCCAAAAATAATAGAATGACATGTAATCTTTCACATCACATATTTTGGCGTTATGGACGTGTACCGCAGGGTAAGTTAAAAAATACAGCTGGTCGATTTCACTTATAGCGTAAGCTAAATGAATAGCTGTATCTTTGATATCGGTTACACACAGTGACAGAGGCTTGTGCTTGTACTTACATTAATGACAGACACCTACCGTTACAAGTTAGACTAACAGCTAAGTTACTGTTCTAACAATGTAGCCTCCAGTCACATACGAGCGTACATCTTTACGATTATATTTGGCTAATCGCCATTAGTACATTTTTGCGATATATAATTACTTTGCAAAACATCTCTCATTTGAAGAATAAACATAATTAACAGAAAAAGCTTCATGTAGCAGCCTACGTTCCTGGTGGATCCTGCAGCGTATCTGGCAACCTCGAGTCAGGGAGGAGGGGGAGGGGATACACCGCTCTACAGTAATTTGAAAGTGATTGCAGAACCAGTTTTGGCCACAATCTTACATACGGCTCCTTTAACTTTAGTCCACTGAAAATTAATATTGCTTTATTCAAAACTGCAAACACCTAATGTGTAATAGTGAATTATTAAAAACATGACTTTAACTAAAATTTTTATAGCGTACAATTGCACATATGTATGTGCTAGAGTTCTTAGCAAGAAGATTGTCACTGCATCAGCAACTACACAGTTACTGCTTTTAAATAAAGCAACAGGCAGCATAACATCAGTGTTTCTCTGCTCATCTCTGACTGAAGCACAGCCTCTACTCTCCAGCACAATGGTGACCCACACAACTCATTAATTAAACTAACAGATATCGCCTGTATCATCTTGTGCAAAAACTCATACTACACTTTAGTTTAATATTTACTCTCCTTGTCAGTTATTGACTTTGCATAACTTTTTTCTATGAACTTTCACTAATATTTTAGTGAAATTAACTTCTTTTGTTTAATAAATCTGACTGTTCCATTTTACTGTATATTACTGTTTTTCCTTGATTTTACGGTAATCTACTGGCAGCAGGGTTGACAGTAAATTTATGTTTTTCTACATTTTTGTGCCGTAAAATAATTTACAGTTGATTACTGTTAAAATACGCTTCACTCGTTTTTTATTTTTTTATTTGACACATTTAACCATTATCCACACTGCAAAATCTTCAGTTTTAAACAGAGGTGTGCTGGTTTTAAATGAACTTGGTTGTCCACACTACAGAGAGTTGGAGTAACACTGAAGCAGTGTTGAAGTTAATGATACAATTCAGTGATTAATTAACTGATGATTGAGCATTAGTGATGAACACCTGATGTTAACAAATAGAATCACTGAAGGACAGAGTAACAAGAAGATGATAAAAAAGTGAAACACAAGAACTACAACTGACTTCAGCCACAGAAGACATTCAATCTCCCAAGACCTCAGCAGAGGAGGATTAAACAACCCAAAAAAATAGCATTACCAGCTTCACTTATTACTAACCAGATTGACATTATTTATTTTTTCATAAGTCTACAGAAATTCCTATTGAGAAATAACAGAACTTTAGATGTTGTTTTGTTTCATTTGACATTACCATTATGGTAATCAGTATTTGCTTTAGTTGGCCTTTACTCTTGACCCTTAACTCTCACATTAATTTTTCTTTGGTTGCTGTAACTGTGTGTTTATAAAACAACTCTGTTGTGTCAGAAGCAAAGCCAATGAAAATTAGATAAGATGTTACTGTTAAAAATGTCACAACAAAATGTTTTAAGCTCACTGATCTTAGTCTATGTCTAATCATTTTCAATATGTGTTTTTTCATACAGCTTAATTCTATTTTATTAAACTGTAAAACTACAACAAATGATCAAGAATAATTGGTTATGAAGAATTCTTTAAACTTTGAATCATTAATTAAAAAAAATGTAATTAAGACTTCCGTTCAACACACACAGACATCAAGAATCAGCCAATTAATCTCAACAATGGTGACAATCAGCAAAAAAAGATAACATCAAATCTGAACATCACAAAATACGCTACTAAAAGTCAACACAAAACCAACAGCAAAAATAAAAGCAAAAACTACATGTTCTTGGAATGTTAGAAATCAACATTACTATCATGTTGAATTTTTAATCGAAAATTACGTTTAAAGAACGTTTGAGAAACATTATACCTTTTAAAACACATTCCTCTAATGTCAAGAAAACTGGACATTTTTCATGTTCCATGAACCAACATTGAATATTTGGAGAACGTTCTTATAACAAAATTCTGTTAGCTGGGAAGTGTCGACTTAGCGGGCCCTAATTTAATAACAAATTACCATTTTGACGGCGGTCAATCAAAAATAACTTCAGCTGGAAATAACATTATTCAAGAACCACTATAAAACCAAACCAATCTCTGTTACCTTAAATTATATGTTTATCTCTGTAAAAGAAGCTTTGAAACAATCTACATTGTTAAAAGCGCTACATAAATGAGGATGACTTGACTTGACTTGACATCAAATGAAAATAAAGTGACATCTAAACCTCTGTCACCTTTTATTAAGAACTTCTGTAGGCGTCTGGTTAGTAATAAGTGAAGCTGGTAATGCTGTTTGTGGAGTGTTGAAAAGTTAAAAAAATAACTTCTTGTTATACCATAAAATGCAGAAACATGAACACATTGTTCTTTGAAAAAAGATTGACTTTATAAGTTACATTTCTCATTTCCTTGAATTCATAAGTTACATTTCTCGTTTCCTCAAAAGTTAACAACCCCATTTCTTCTTCAAATGAAACATTCTACTTACGGCACTTTCCATCTTTTCCTTCATCCTGGCTGTGATTCTGTGTTCGAGGTCCAGTTGTGTCCTTAATATCATGATTTTCAACATGTTCATAAATGTCCTCTAATTCCATAATTCACTCTTATATCTGGCAGCAAGTGTTCACAGATGAGCTGTGATTGAATGATAGTCATGGTTTCTTTTTTAAAATAGTGCTAACACTAAACAGGAAGTGGCTTTATTAGGTCAGACACAGAGAAAAATACTTTCCCACAACTAAACTCTCTGAAACTCTACATAGACTCAAACGCCTTTAAACAGGCCTAACTTGAGGACTTTCGGGTGTGCTCATGGAGTAGTAGGTCGCATTGAAACCGCTCTCCCACTTTAACCTCGAAAATCCCATTTGAACTCGCTATTCTGTTTGTTATTTTTAACAAAATAATATATGAGAGGGAGAAGAAGCGCACTAGGCCACAAAAGATAGATAAAAATGCCCAAATCTGAGGATAAAAGTGCCTCAGCCGCAAAAGCTAACACCCAAACGGACCAAGCTAGCAACACCACGGCTGGCGCGGGAACGGGGAGCCCTGGGACATTCATGGACATTGCTGGGGTACTTAAGGCAATAGAGGACTTAAAATCTGATTTAAAAGGTGACAATGCAAAGCTCAAACAGGATATTGGCCAACTGGGACAAGAAATCAACGGTAAATTGGACAATATCGCAACCGACAAGGCCTATCACAGCGGATGGACGAGGCCGAAGCCCGCGTGAACAAGGTGGAGGGCTGGGCAGAGGAGGCAACTGAGGCACTGTGCACCTGCCTCGAACAGCAGAGGAAACTTCAGATCAAAGTGCTTGACTTAGAATCACGATCCAGAAGAAATAACATACGTGTCTTTGGGGTGCCAGAAGGACAAGAGGAGGACTCTGTAACGCAGTTTATGGAGAAGCTTTTGCAGAGCCAGCTGCAACTTCCGGAGGGCTTTAAATTTAAAATACAACGAGCACATCGGGCTCTTGCAAGTAAACCCCCGCCTGGAGCATCACCGAGGGCTGTAATTGTCAATTTTCTGGAATTTTCTACGAATGAAATGATCTTGAGGAAAGTGTGGAAAAAGGGCAAGATACAGGTGGGCACCACATTTATACATTTCAACCATGATTATGCACCCAAGATTGTTAAGAGGTGCAGAAAATATAACCAATCAAATAAAATAAAAAAATTCCCCCAAAAAATTTTATGTTGGCACACACAGACATCAAGAATTAGCGTATAAATCTCAGCAATGGTGACAAACAGATCACCTCTGAACATAAGCTCATTATTTATTCATGCAGCAATGCATGATGGGAGCCATGAATGAGTTTTGATTGGTGGCACCCAGAATGCACTGCAACATGCTTTATAATTGTCACCATTGTTGAGATTCACAGGCTAATTATTAATGTCTGTGTGTCTTAAACAATTGCAGAAGAGAAACTTTTAAGATATTATTTTGATTACGTTGTAAACATTTAAAATTGTATGCTGTACAAGCTCACTGCTGCTATAATTAATAAAGTAAACCTTACTCAGAAGTTAGCCTCTATATCAGGGGTCCTCAACTCTGGCCCGCGAGATCCACTTTCCTGCAGAGTTTACCTTCAACTTTAATCAAACACACCTGAACAATCTAATCAATGTCTTCATGATTACCAAAATCCCCAGTGTTAAATCAACACTGCTCAGAGTACATATTGTCCCAATCTAAAGAGTGTTAAAAGTGGTAAATTTAATGAGATAATCAACTGATTAATTAAGGGATGATTGAGCATTAGTGATGAACACCTGCTGTTAACAAGCAGAATGACTAAAGAAAAGAGAAACACAAGAACTACAACTGACTTCAGCCAGAGTCTTAGATGAAATCAACTAAAGAGAAAAGGAGACATTAAATGTGTGAAGATCTCAGCAGAGGAGGATTAAACAACTCCACAAACAGCATTACCAGCTTCACTTATTACTAACCAGACTGACTTTATTTCTGCAATTCTTCTACAGAAGTTCTTATTGAGAAATAACAGAGGTTTAGTTTAGATGTTGATGTTTTATTGGTAAATACAATGCCACTATTATGGAGATCAGTGTTTGCTTTTTTTGGGCTGTTGACCCTTCCTCTGTTAGTTTATCATTGCAGCAATGTATATTATGTAGTAAAGCAGTTAAATCAGAAAAGTTAGCTAGTATTTTAATGATGATACTACCATTGTAACCTGGCCTGAATGTAGATACAGTCACTAATAAATGTTTTGTCATTAATTCTTTTGAGGGTTTTGCTTCACCAAACCTGTGAAACCCCATCAAGAGAAAAAAGATTTGCACCAATTCTGTATCGTGTCATTTTATAACTGTGTAGTGCATTCAATATTTTGACCTGCAATTTTAAGCAGACACACACAGACATCAAGAATCAGCATATGCATCTCAACAATGGTGACAATAAACAAAAAGTTTCATGCAGCAATGCTTGCCGGGTATCACCATATTACAAAAATCCCAGCATGCACTTCAGTATGGATAATTTTGTCACCACTGTTGAGGATTGTATGATAAGTGTTGATGTCTAAGTGTTCATATTTAGCATTGCTGATTTTCTAATAAAAAACTGTTATTTTTTTTACAGATTTGCTTTATGTGTACCATAGTGAAAAAACCTTAAAACAAAAAATCGTGAATTTTTAACATTAGCAAAGATCACTTTAAGATCTGTATTTGTAAGACTCACAAGCTGAGTTGTTTTTTTAACCTTTTCTCCAGCAATGCCCAAGCGTTTATCATGAAACACTATTGCAAATGCCTAAAAGAAGCTTGGTTTAGAAAAACAAATGGGTCACAAGCCCAACTAAAGCAAACACGGACCACCATAATGGTGGCATAATTTTTTTGATCACTAGAACATCAACTTTCGACAATAAATTCTGTAGACTTGTGACAGAAATAAAGTCAGTCTGGTTAGTAATAAGTGAAGCTGGTAATGCTGTTTGTGGAGTTGTTTAATCCTCTTCTGCTGAGATCTTCACAGATTTAATGTCTTCTTTTCTCTTTAGTTGATTTCATCTAAGACTGGCTGAAGTCAGTTGTAGTTGTGTTTCTCTTTTCTTTAGTCATTCTGCTTGTTAACAGCAGGTGTTCATCACTAATGTTAAATCATCCCTTAATTAATCAGTTGATTATCTCATTAAATTTACCACTTTTAACACTCTTTAGATTGGGACAATATGTACTCTGAGCAGTGTTGATTTAACACTGGGGATTTTGCTAATCATGAAGACCTTGATTAGCTTGTTCAGGTGTGTTTGATTAGGGTGGTAGGTAAACTCTGCAGGAAAGTGGATCTCGCGGGCCAGAGTTGAGGACCCCTGCTCTATATGGGTTCAGTGATTCAGGTCAAATAATTGTGTAATAATGATAATGTTCAAACACAACCATTACATCACCTTTTCTATTTGTTCATCTGGCTGTTATAACTCATGTACAGCAGCCAAACAAAATCTAAAGTTAATGAATTAAGGGTCAAGAGCCCAACTAAAGCAAACACCAAGCAAATCACGATAATGCAAATCACGATAATGGTGACTTAAAAATTCCAGTTTTCTCCTTCAGTGATTCTGCTTGTTAACATCAGGTGTCTTCAATAATGCTCAATCATCACTCAATTTTTCACTTAATTATGTCATTAACTTTAACACGGCTTCAGTGTTCATTTAACAATCTGCTCAGAGTTTATATAATTCACACTTTTAAGTGTTCATTTAACACTGGGGATTTGCTGTGAGGCGTGTGCAAATACTCCAGCGCTCGGGAAGCCTATAAGGAGCTGAAGAGACGCAGATTTCAAGTGGAGGAGCCGGTTACAGCCGACGGAGGGGCTAGCGCGGAGTCTCGTCTTCGGGAGCTATTGGGCTGGCAGCCGGCGAGCAGCAGCGGGCCTGCCGTGGCGCTCAGAGCGAAGGACAATTTGCAAGAATTCCAGAGGGATCAGTCTGATCAAAAGGAGCAGGGCATCAAGCTACAACGCGATGTTTTTCAGGCCAGGATTTGATTATCTACCACGTGGGAGAGGTTACACTTTATCGTCTACATTGGACTAATACACTGTTAACCCTTGCTGTAAAAAAAGGCCAATATCATACCATTTTACATTAAAAAAGTAATATACCATAGAAAACAAAATTCGCCTACAGGAATATACTGTGAATTAACAGCTCTCAAAGTCCTCACTCAGATACTGTTTTCACAATCACACCCTATACCCTCATTCACTATTCCCTACATTAATTCTCGAATATGGTCCACTTGAATGAAAAGAAGTGAGTGAATTGAGACACTGAGGAACACCTGATAAGCAGAATCACTGAAGGACAGAGAAACAAGAACTGAAAAAGAGAAACACAAGATCAACAACTGACTTCCAGCCACACTGAGTATTTGCTTTAGTTAGACTCTTGTCCCTGATCTTCTTATCATTCATCTCTTTCTGACTGCTGTAACAGTGAGAATAATAAGCTCATTTGTTATGGCAAGAAAAAGTGTAGTAGAAATCTGTTGATTTTGTATGATATTACAATCATTCTGGACAAGTCTGATGATCAGATATTTCTTGTATAGGTTCATTTGAATTTATGGATAATACATTTTTCAGGATTAAATTCTGAGTGAACAAGCAATATGATGACTTTGTCACCATAGTTAATATAATTGCAATCATACATAAACTGTGCACAATGTGACTTGCAGAAATACATGTTATATCATCAGCATACCAACTAAAGAAAACATTGATCTCTATAATGGTAACTTCAAACCAAACATTTTTTATTAAACATCTCAATAACAACTTCTATAGATGTATGACAGAAATAAAGCCATACTGGTTAATAATAAGTGTAATAATGTGTGATGGCTGGAAGTCAGTTGTAGTTCTTGCGTTTCTCTATTTTCTGTTCTTGTGTTCATCTTTCCTTCAGTGATTCTGCTTGTTAACAGCAGGTGTGCATCACTAATGCTCAATAATCACTTACATATTCACTTAATTATCTCACTGCAACACTGTCAATTAGAGCTGGGCGATATATTGCACGATATTGTTATGCGCATCTCATCAGTAAAGCCGGTTCCTTGATTAGTAGTAAATCGCCTTCACCTGCTTTCAGATGGAGCGGCATTTACTACAAAGAGCCGTAGTTCACTGACAAGCTGAGCCATATCGCATCAATTAGTGATGTGACATTTGAACCAAGGCGTCGGAGCTTGTGTCGAGAAAAAATGGGCGTGCCAGATGAAGCCGCGATTCGAGGCTTGTGTTGTTAACGTGAAAATCACGTGACCAATGACAAACGAGGCCTCGGTTTGTGTGGATACGTCATCGGTTCGGTCAGAGTGTCGCTACGGATAAAGGGGATTATACATATTCTAATATAATAAATATATTATTATTTTTCCCCCCTGTATTATTGTTAATATCGGTATCTTTATGTTGTATTATTTTTTTTGTATTTAATTATTGTATGTTTTGTTATTGAATAAAGCGTTAAAAAAAATTTTTTTAAACGGATAAAGGGGATTCGAAACTCGCGTCACCTTGTGGGTGTTGTAGTAGTTGCAGTTGTAGTAGTGTCAGAGAGTCAAAGAACTCTCATTGTTATTGTTGTTATTGAGTCATATATGTGTTAAGGCTGTATATTATTACATTACATCAGGTTATAATACGTATATTATTATTATTAATTATAGTAGCTATATTATAGTCTTGTTATATTAATGAGATAAGATTATTTAGATTTTTGGATCTGGACTGCTTTTTGTTTTGGATCGCCCTTTTGGATTTGTATGCTTTTTGCGACTCTTCCTTTTTCCTGGTAATGGAGCCAGCTAAGAGGAAATCCTCCCCCGTCTGGGCTCAAAAGAAGCATCAGTATCCTCATTTATACCAACTGGCACTGGCATTTTTATGTTCCTCTGAATCCTCTGTTCCTTGTGAAATGATATTTTCCAAGGCTGGAGAGGTTTTGTCCAAGAAGAGGAATCGTCTAAACCCCAACACACTTAAAAAAATTCTGTTTCTCAATAAAAATCTATTGTAATCCTTCCTTCACCCACCCTAATCTGCAGTGTTGCAGTTTGCTCCTCTAAATCCCCAGTCCCATAAGCACAACACTGCACTAAAACTAGTAACAGTTCACTGCACAAAACACCCCAGAAACAATTCTTACCTTTTTACACCGCAGACTATTCTGTTGCAGTTTACTTTATTACACTCCCTCCACCATAAGCACTGCACGCAACACAGTGTCACTTTTGTTGTTCACTATCCAAACAATTTATGAATAATTAATTAACTGTGTGTGTGACAGTTGTCTCTGCACAAGTAAATTCAGACAGAGAAAGATAGGCTACATATTTTATTTCATACTATATATCTCATTAACTTTAACACTCTTGAGTGTGGACTCATATACACTTGCAGGAGTGTTAATTTAACACTGAGTTTTTGCTGAGTACAAGGAGCCGTAGTTAACTGACAAGCTGAGCCATATCGCATTAAATATCGTTGGCGATATGTCCTGTTGTGGAAATTTTAATATTCATTGATCCCAAACAGGTATCATAAGAGAAAGAACCTATTCAATGTATAAAAGTATATGTGTGTACGTGCTTGTGCGTGACGTTTCAGGAACATATGGGACAGGACCTCTGACCTTAGGGACGGTCAGATTTGGCCAGTTTATTTCAGTACCAGTTTGTGTCTTTAAGTAGAAACTGAACAGCAGTAAGGACCTTATCTGAGTGGGTGAAAGGTACAGCGGGTGAGGAGGAACCTTGAAAACAGTATAAAGGCTGTCTCATATCTTCCTGTTGTGTGTCACTCTCATGCACAGCGTAACTTCTGTGTACTAGACTGAACCTATTCTTGCAAGAATAAATACTTATCATTTTATTAATTTGACTCTGAGTGTCTCTTACGCAGTGATGATGTTTAACAGAATTTTTGCCACAACAGTCCTCGATTTTAATGCGATTTGGCTGAGCTTGTCAGTGAACTACGGCTCTTCGAGTAAATGCCGCTCCATCTGAAAGCAGGTGAAGGCGATTTACTACTAATCAAGGAACCGGCTTTACTGATTAGATGCGCATAACAACATCGTGCGATTAATCGTGCAGCCCTAACGTCGACGCTAGAAGTGTTTCAAAATCCACAGATGCGTGATGGGACTTTCAAATGCACAGGGAACCGATTCACAAATGCGTGAGGGGATTTACAAATGCACAGAAAGCGGTTCACAAATAAATGCCAGGCAGAGCACATGTTTGTGGCATAAAACACATTTGTAAATATGAATTTTTATTTGCAAATCTCATTTTATTTATTTGTGAGTTTTATAATTGTTTGTGAAACTCTTTACATTTATTTGTGGATCTTTAATCTATTTATTTGTGAATTTGATATATTTTTGTGAATCTCTTTACATTTATTTGTGGATCATAATCTATTTATTTGGAATAATGCAACAATTCTCACCCCATAGTTCCCTGATGCCCGCAAATTAGTTCAAATCTCCCCGGAATCTAGAGCGAGCGAGCAAGAGCGCACATGCGAGACAGAACACAGGCCGTTTCTCAATACCAAGTATGCAAACTTCGGACTTGCGTCCTTGTTAGTTCGGACTTGCCAAGTTCGACTCAGGAAAACGAACTCCCGAGGACGAGAGAACCCAAGTCCGGTTATCATGCAAATGGAACAGCGGCGTTCTCGATCGTGTCACTCAGAACGTTCTGGCTACTCCGGTTATCTCTTTATGTATATTTTAGGCAATAGCCTAATACAACGAAATATGTTATAAAACACCACTCTGCCTCTTTTCATTTAAAAACATTAGATATTAGGTAAAATACATAAGGTATTAAAAATACCATAATTTTTAACCCCCTCAGATATTTTTATTTGGTTACACTTTATTTCGATAGTCACTTTAGACATTCTATTAACTATAAGTAACTTTTCAACTACATTTCAACTAACTGTCATTAGATTATTAGTAGGCTGTCCTAGACTGTCAGTAGACGGTTAGGGTATGGGTTAGGAGAACAAGTTGACTTGTAGTTGCTAAATTACTTATAGTCAGTATAATGTCTGTTGGGGGACCAACCACATAAAGTGTTAGCAGATATTAAACAGACACTCTACTGATACTCTAATGACAATTAGTTGACATGTAGCTGCAAAGTTACTTATAGTTAGTTTAATGTCTAAAGTGGACTATTGAAATAAAGTGTTACCGCTTTCCCTGCCACAACTATTGTGTCAATCACACTAACAGGGCAGGCAATGAAATGCCAACACAACAAGACTGTGGACCAAGAGCCCAACTAAAGCAAACACTGATCACCACAATTGTGACTTCAAATGAAACAAATATCAACATCTAAACCCCTGTTCATTCTCACTAAGATCTTCTGTGGACGTCTGACAGAAATAGTCAAAGTATCTGTATTTTATGTCTGTGATAAGGGCAGCACAAGTGTCTGAGCCAGAAAGTCTTTCCTTTAGATCTGGTTTCTCTCATGATCCAAAGATTTACAGATGTTTCCTTTATGTTCATGATTTTTGGACAAACAACTGTCTGTGAGTTGCTTTGCAATTACATTGAAATAAACATGAGTTTTAATTTAATGCATCCTGAGTGTTTATTTGGTCAAGAAACAGTATAAATTATATCTAAGTCCACAATGGCCACATTTGTACTAGTTTTTAACCTTGTACGGAGGTTCCATGAACGTCTATATCGTATGTGCAGAACACGTCAAAAAAAGACGTCATAAAAACTTTAATTCTGGCTCCTCAGTGGACGTCTTTTCTGCTTTTGGAGGGGGTAAAAATATAAATCAACACAAAATGTATTGGTTATACTATAATCACAAAAAAAATAGACAGCTGTTTCTTCAACAAGACCACAAAATGTGCAAGTTTCATCAATATATTTACAGATTAATTAAACCTGTCATTATCTTTTTAGTTTTTGTTCTTGTGATAACGTTGTAGGTCACATGATAATGTCAACATGGCGGATGATGTCCGGATTGCATTCATACTTAACACAGTCAGGCTATATCGTACATACTCTCTTAATGCTAGATAAATACTTATTTATTGAAATTAAGTACCTCAGTGAGTATGAATTTTCGAACGCAGCCGAAGAAGAAGAATGTAAGCCTAAGAATTCTAATGTTGTGCGAACTTGAGGCTGCTTACTCCTATTGGATTTGCTCCAACTTTTTTTCATTTTGGATTATTTTTTTTATATGGTGTTTTTTTCGATTTTTATAGACTTTATATTGCTTTAGGACCTAAGCCAATACCAGGAATGCATTTTTGCCAGCACTTTTTAATTTGTTTTGTGGACATTGCATTGCCATTCATGTACTTGAGTTTCATTTAACGCTGGAGTTTCAGGTTATCGAGTTCATAACCCTTGTATGCCAGTTGTCTTATCATTCAGTGTTTGACTTTTTATCTTATGCTTGGTAAACTGTTCAAGAACTATTGTGAATGCTAATTTGTCATACTTTATTGAGGGTTAAAATGTTTACGTATTGTGTGGGTACATATTTCCATATTTTTGTGGTTTCTCGTGTGCTCCTTTCCTTATAATAACTCATTAAAAGCATTTGGATGTTTACCGTTCTTTTCTATTTTCTTATTTGATCATTTAATTAGGCCAAGTGTTACAACATGACACTTTTATATCAAATAATTCTGTATACAATATTAATATAAAATAGCCTATAGTTTTTTGTTTTGTTTTTTTCAGTTGGATGAGGAAAAGGTACCTTGAATATCTCTGCAGGTCATCAGATGTTTCAGGAAGAAACTTAAAGGGTCACTCCACCCATTTGCATTAAGATTTCCATTGTTAGAAATCCAGTCATACTATTGAATGGTCGTGCAACACTCTTTCATTTTCCCCTGAGACGAGAGAAATCCTCTATTTACCTTTTTCACTTCCTCCTACAATGACGCAAAAATCGTCATTTTACGTCATTGTAGGAGGAAGTGTAAAAGGGGGGGATTTCTGTGAAGACTACAAGCACTAGTTCCCACCCTTTCAAACCCGCCCATTGGGGGTTGGACCTAATGCGCTAACAGACCTATCAGATCAGTGCCAGTGCATTTGATTTCACCGGGAGAAACTTTTTGAAAATATGGACGAAGGTACTGAATACACAGGCGAATGCATTATGTAATCCATCTGGATTTTGACAAAGTTATGGTAGAAACGGATGTTCGTGGCTACCTTTATGAGCCACAGTATAGCGACGAGCAGCTGAGGGCTATGGAGGAACCGGAGGCGGCTGAAGCTGAAGCTGCTGTCACAACAGCCGATGCAGAAGATCTGCCTGCCGCGGACGAGGAGCCCGCAATGGCTCGAGCTGGGGCAGATTGGTGGTGCCTGTGCTCTCACTGTGCGCCAATGGACACAGAACAAGAGTCTGTCCAAGAATTCCAGCGGTGCTACGGAATTGGAGGATGACACGGACGTGTGTGTTGTTGCTCACCCGAGTTTTGCACCCCATATGGATAGCGTTGTCCTGGAGACCTACTTTAGAATACCTAAGGTCAACTGGCAACGTCAGCCAAAGCCTACAGGGTCAAATGGTCGTCTTTCTGTAAAGTAAGTTTATTTTCATTTTGTTTACACGCTAACGTGGCAGGTTCATTGCACAAATATCTTGCAGTTAAGCTAGCTACTGTAGTGGGAGTGGTCTGCGGAGCTGAGCATTGCAATGCACTATGGGGATTGTTGTCTACAATCCACAAGCACTAAAATGTCATTTTCTGCCTTTTATCGGCCAAGAAGGTCCCAAATTAGAAATGTATGATACTATTCTACTACAGATATGACCCACTTTCAATACATATTCATGTCTCCACCGGTGGAATGACCCTTTAAGAGCTCACTTTTATTTAAGTGAATCATTCTTATTGTGAATGTATTATTTCTGATTGAGGTTTCTGTTTTTTTTTTAAACTGCCATCTGATCTTCATGTGAATTTGCTAGAAGGAAATTGTCATTATTTTATCATTTCTATAATAAACTCACAACATCCTGTTTTTGTGTTCATGGCTATTGTTCTGATATTGAGTGTCTATGAAACTTTTTTGAGTTGTATTGCTTTCACTTGAAAGTGAAGTCAAAATGGTCATTATTATTTTATTAAACTGTCTTTTTGTTTTTATTTCATATTTAATTCTTGTGTATCTGTTTATTGCACTATGGATATATTTGCTCCAGTCCAGCAGGGGCAGCAGAGAGCAGGTTTATCAGACTGAAGTGATCAGAGAGGAACAGAAACATCATATTCAGTCAGTTTCTGCTGTTTCTGCATCATCACTACAAAGGTCCAGTTTGGCCTGTTTAAGTGTGTTTGAGTTTATTTGAGTGATCACAGATTCTTCTTGTTGGCTTTTGAAGCTGATAACATGTAGCTGAATGTACAATACACAAACAAAGTAGTATGAGTCAGAAGTTTTTAAGTTGGACTTCATGTCTTTAGGTTAGGTGGAAGGCTAGTCCACTACAAAACTCCTGCAATAATGTGACAGGAGACAGGAGATCGTTTAACTGTTAATCTCAATTACACGGCGCATCACTTGCCTCCAAAAGCAATCATGATATGAACAACAATCAATATACAGCTGCAACATGAAAGTGTTAATATATTACAATTTGTGGTGCTTCATTGGCAAACGTTTTACAAAATACACATAGTCTCTGCTAGTTTGTTCAATTTAAACACATTTCAAGTGTTCTGCCAGTAGAGGGCACTTGTGCAATGTAAGCAAAGTCGTACATCCGAGTGAACTAGTCTTCATTGGGTGCGAGTCGAGTGACTAAAATCTAATTCCCATATAAACTGATTCCCCGTTCTATCTATGACGTAAGCGCTTTATATTTGTGTTTGTTACGTCCTGTTGGGCAGGAGGAAGTAGATATTTGCTGTTGATGACTTTGGACCTGTCCAAATACCCACACTTGCGTTCTTTTCACTTGACTTGTCTACTTAAATTACTCTTTTTTTTTTTTTTTTTTGGTCAAAGTTGTCAAATGAGCGTAAAGACCGAAGACCTTTTTTAAGACGGTTGTTTACTCAATGGGACACATTTAATCACTGGGTGTTTGTTGGGTGTTTTGGTTCATTGGCATACATTTTACAAAATACACATAGTCTCTGCACCAATAATGTAAAACTATAAGTTTACACATGTAACATCTAATTAATTTAACTTGCTTAGGAAAGTTTTCTAGACATGACACAAAATTGGTTCACATCAGTTCCTGAATGTGAACAATGAGGGGATACGCTTAGCCTAAAAGACTCAGAAGGGAAATTAGGTCCTGCCCCAAATTGCACACTTCATGTGCTCTTTCAGTCTTGTGGACCTTCAATGGCAGCCGTGTGCTGGTGTCCGTTAAGTCCACAAGACTGAATGGTGTCCCATTCATAATTTTATGTTTCAGAAGGGTGGTCACTCTCAATGCGCACTTTTGACGAACTCTCAAAACCACAATCTTCTCATCAGACATCATCTGTACCCGACTTTCAAAAGCAGCATTACGTCGCTATAGTGTGGACTCGTGACCGAGGGCTTAGGGTTTCAAATGGGACAGAGCCTTAAGAGATGGTGTGGATTTAGTGTGCGTTTGTACATGCGCTTTGGACAGTCTTGCACACTTACTTCCCGTCATCTGCACACGCTCTCTAGACCGCAAGTGTGGGTATTTGGACAGACCCAGAAAATATCCCCATCACAGAAGAGAGAGAGAGAGAGAGAGAGAGAGAGAGAGAGAGAGAGAGAGAGAGAGAGAGAGAGAGAGAGAGAAACCTGTTAAAGAGTGTAATAATCTTTCTCTGAATCAGATCTTTGCTGTCATGGTTTTCATTTGTTCTGAAGTACACATTCGCATAAAGCATACTGATCCTTATGCTTCAAAGAAGAAAAAAGGGTTAGGATTAAAACACCGGTGATTACATCATCTGTCACCACTTCTTCATCATGATTTTGTAACCCGTTTTTTTTCAGAGAAAATCACTTCCTGTGTAGGTTTAGCACTGCTTTAGAAACTATACTCATATTTCCAAACACAAGTCATCTGCGAAGACGAATAATGGAGATAGAGACCATTTATCAAAATGTTAAACACACAGATGTTAAAGACACACATGGACCTCAAATACAGAGTCACAGCCAGGATGAAGGACAAGCTCAAAAGAAAAGTAAGCAGAAAGTTCAGGAACTAAAAAAAAATTCAGTCATGGTTTTCTATGACCTGTGTCAATGTTTCTGCTTTTGTATGAAGTTTTATTATTATTATTCTATTTACTTCCTCAGCATATGTTCTTGTTTACATATTTTATAGCAATTCCAGTTTATAATTTTAACAGAACATGCTTATTACTAAAGACAAAGTTGGATTACTTATAAGGGCTGATTTGAAATGTTATATCTACAGTAATAATATTAATTGTTGTTAACGGATATATGTGTGTGTTTTCTCTGTTTGTCAGGAGGAAGCAAGTGTTTGGTGTTGATGACTGTGATTCTCGGGCTCATATGCGTTGTTCTGCTGGTCTTCATCATATTCCAGCACATCACCATCACAGTTTTAACAGAGTCCAACGTGAAACTGAAGGAAGATTCTGGAAAAGGTCAGTACAAATCCGTTTTTGTGCAAGTGGTTTCTTTTACGATACAGTTTTGAAAAGTGTTTTTGTACAAAAATCTGTGTGGTCCAGTTTTGTTTTCCAAGTCCAACGAGGAGATGAACTGGAATGAGAGCAGGCAGTACTGCAGAGATCGAGGAGCTGATCTGATCATTATCAACACTGAAGAGAAGCAGGTGAGATTGTGTGAGTGTCTGTTAAAGGAGTAGTTTACTTTAAAATGAAAATTAGCCCATGATTTACTCACCCTCAAAACATCCTAGGTGTATATGACTTTCTTCTTTCAGACGAATACAATCAGGGTTATATTAAAAAAATGCCCTGGCTCTTCCATGCTTTATAATGGCAGTGCATTGCAACCAACAGTTGGAAGCTCAAAAAAGTAAATCCATCCATCATATAATGCTCCACACTGCTCTGAGGGGTTAAAAAAGGCCTTTTTTGTGTAAGAAAAATATTAATATTTAACATGTTACAAAGTAAAATTCTAGCATCCGGTCAAACGAACATACTCAGTCTACTTACGCCTAAAGCGCAACTTACGCAACTTGTGATGTCGGAAGTAGCGTAGTGTGTCATGGCGTAGCGTAAATATCAGCAGTACATCGCATTACTCGCATAAGTTGCGCTTTACACTTAAGTAAGATCAAGACAAATCTGTATGTTCGTTTGGCCAGAAGCTAGTTATTTTACTTTAAAAAGTTTTAAATATTTTTCTTACACAAACGCATCGCTTCACTTCATAAACCCCCCAGAGCAGTGTGGAGCACTTTTATCATGAATAGATGCAGTTTTTTGAGCTTCAAACTGTTGGTTGCAATCGACTGCCATTATAAAGCTTGGAAGCATCAGGGTGTTTTTTTTATACAACTCTGATTTGTATTCGTCTGAATGATGAATGTCATATACACCTATGATGGCTTGAGGGTGAGTAAATCATGGGCTAATTTTCATTTTAAAGTGATCCACTTCTCTAATCAATGAATGAGAGGAATCACACTTATTCCTGTTTTTATTCACACAGAAGTTCATATCTTCCTTCATCAAGGAGAGAGTTTGGATTGGTTTGTCTGAGGAGAACAACGGCAACTTGACATGGGTGGACAATTCACCACTGGATCAAACGTAAGACTTAAAACACTTGCATAAAACCACTGCTTATTCGTTTTAGTAATCATAAAATGTATTATACTCTTCTTCTCTGCTCTGCTTCATCTTCTGTACACGTTTAGGACTGATGATTCATGAATTGCTTGTGTTGCTCATAATTTGTCATATGTTAAATGGTTAAAACGAATAATTTAACATTTGGGGTTCTTAATAATTCTGACACATTTTATTCAGGTTTTGGTATAACGGTGAGCCGAGTAGCTTTCATGAGAACTGCATTGAACTGGATCCTGGAAGAGACCCGGTGAACAACTGGAATGATCTCCCATGTTCATGGAATATTAAATGTATTTGTGAGAAATAGGTTTAATACAGTCTTGTCGTGCTTTTACTTCTATTATCTCATGGAATCAATCTTATTTTGATCACATAAGTAATTATTAAGTGTCCTGTCATTCAAAACTGTCAGTTTATTTCATCATGTACTGCATTCATGCGAAATTCTGCACTTTATCTGATGTGTTCATGTCTTGCTCCATCACAAGCAGCTCTATATTAATACGACCTAATTCTAGCTGTTATCGTGATGAGCCTCCTGTGTTAGTCTGAAATTATGAGGTAAACATCACTTTACAGAAGTGTAAAGTCTCTGCTCTGATTCAGCATATTATTCTGATATTGAGTGTCTGCGAAGCTGTTTTTGAATTGCTTCTGTTTTAATAAAATGTTCAAATGCCTATTATCACCAAATTTTTGTTTTTATTTCATATTGAATTCTTGTGTAGGATCTCCTTTATTGTGCTAGATTTCCTCCAGTCCAGCAGGGCGCAATAAAGAGCAGATTTATTCCACTAAAGGGATCAGAGAGGAAGAAAAAGACATCAGATCCACAGCATTTGCTTCTGTCATTCAGTGTCTTTGCTGCATCTAGAGACGTTTTTTCCCCTCCGGATCCTGGGGAAAGGACGGGTTTTGATTCTTTCGTTTGGTTATTTAAAACCATGTTCATGCTAATCCTGCACTAAATGATATGTTCTTAAAGATGTTCCAGCAATAAGTAAAAATGGATGTATGGCGACCATCTGATAGTTAGTTTTGAAAGAGAACTAATAACCCCAGCAAGAGAAAACACTGCTTCTTCACCTGCAACTGTTGAGGTCCTTTGTGTAAAATATCATCTTGAGTCTGCTTCACACTCCCGCTGGATTTACTTCAGACGTCTTGTGATTTGGGCAGTTTTTAAGAGGATCTCTTCCGTAAACACAAGGCCGATTTCTGTGGATCAAACCCGGTGAACCATCATGGCCAAAGTGCAGGTGCTTAACGTGGCTGTTCTGGATAACCCCAGTCCTTTCGGAAACCCGTTTCAGTTCGAGATCACGTTTGAATGCATGGAGGACCTACCTGAAGGTGAGAGATTTCACAAATGAACACTATTTAAACACGAACTTGGTAATTACTGTGTATATAGTCGAATACCGAAGGCTATAGAAGCATTTTTTGCAGAGCCATTATTCCTTAAACGGCAAGAATAATTCGAATAGTCATTCTGATTTTTACGCGGGAAAAGTTTTATTATCAGTTGTAAATGTTCACGCGCTTGATATTTTGGCGCCGGCGGGGAGTTCGATGACAGCGCGAGCCCGCCCTTCCTTCGCTGATTGGTCTGATAGTAGACCAATGTATTTCTCCTGGCTTTGATTGGTTGGAAGTTATGACGTAACGTGTCGGGAAGCGCTATGAAGATTTGCGAGTTGAGCTTTATGATTCGTTTACTGATAATGTTGAATTCGGTTCAATTACTGAAATGCATTTGTTTTATTTTATAAACACAAATAGGCTAAGCGAAGACTCTTGAAGTTATTAGTTAGCCTCTTTAATTTGTTTGGTAAATTGATATCCATATGCAAAAATGTACACTCTTAAACGCTAGTCTTGTAGTGTTTGAAAACATTTTTCTCTCCCAAACTTGTAAATTATACGTTACCAAAGATTTTTGTTGGCTCTAGAGTGATATTTTTTTAATCTATTTATGTATAGTATAATGTAATGTTATTATGCCATTATATTCTGTTGCACGTACAATCAACATATTGTGAG
Source organism: Siphateles boraxobius (assembly GCF_051911475.1). NCBI lineage: Eukaryota > Metazoa > Chordata > Actinopteri > Cypriniformes > Leuciscidae > Siphateles > Siphateles boraxobius. The sequence goes on along the minus strand of NW_027509108.1, from coordinate 762,715 downwards.
GGATTTCTTTTTTTTTTTAATTTTTTTTAAATTTTTGTTATGCCTTCTGGACATTTTTATTTTTTCTCAGCATTTGCATTATCGTAGTTAAAAAAGATAAGGATTGGGCATAGGCCTATTTCCACATGATTTTCGCATAAAAAAAGAAGAAAACATGTTATTCAATTATTTTCAGTTATAGCCACCAACGTAACAGTGATTATGACACTTAATAGCCAAGTAAAATGCTCATCAAAAGTTGTTAGCATCAATTTGTAGGCCAACCCTGTAGGCCAATTCACCCTTTTAGAATAGCCAGAGTTTTTTTGTGAGATTTGTGATTAACATTAGGGTAAGACATTTTGTTCTATAAATACAAAGCCTCAAATAATACTCCTGATATCAAAACCAAATATAAAACATTAAATACAAATATAATGACTACAAAGGTAGTCCAATTCATCAAGCATGTAAACTCACATCCTTGAGGTAATTTTGCACTGAATGCTCAGTTTGCTTGCAGCTGTTTTTTTGTTTGTTTGTTTTTAACCACTGAACAGTCTTGAATTCTTGTATTGAAAATACCTTGTGCAAATGAGAGATTTGAATATGTTTCTATTTATAATAGCTTATCCCTCTGTTTCTCTCAGATCTGGAGTGGAAGATCATCTACGTGGGCTCTGCAGAGAGCGAGGAGTACGACCAGGTTCTGGACTCGGTTCTGGTCGGCCCGGTTCCTGCAGGAAGACACATGTTTGTGTTTCAGGTGGGCTGAAACACTAGCAGTAGCCTAGAATAATACCGTCTTGGTAAATACATTGCAGTGCACTCACTGCCACCTAGAGATGCATTGAGAAAATACAATGTAAATTTGCACAAATTGGATTAAAGAGGAATTTTGAGATTTGTCTCAGATCCAAAAAAGTGCTAAACAATGAAACAGTTTACCACTTACAATTAAAGATAGTTGTTGGCCAAATTAATATGTAAATTCAACTGTTCATGTCCATGCCTAGATGAGTGCCTAAGAAGTCAGTGAGGTTGTTTCTTCTCCCACTGGTTTTGACCTGAGGTTCAGCTTTGTTTGTGATAAGACTATCGACAGTTTATCTCACCGAATCACAGGTTATTTTCTGTTATTTTTAGGGCTGTCATAATATATCGCAATATGCATCAATATGTATTGTGTATAGTTCACCCAAAATGAAAATAACTGTGAAAAAATTCAAGTTTACTTAGTTTTAGTGTCAGTACTACATTAAACTACTATATATATAATGTATAAGAATGCAATGGGGGAATATTTGTGGGTCCTGATAATGTCTTATGTTAGCTGTAAAAAGTCTACATTATTTTAAATATATCTACAGTGAAAGAGTGCAAGTATATTCGTCTGAAATAATTCTGTGCTTTCAGCTTCAGAATCATGAATATTTTTATTCTGGTGTCTCTATTGTCCTGTGCTTTGGGTTTCCAGCATCAAGTCCAAGCCTATTCATATACACACACAATGTAAAACCAAATTTAGCATTTTAATCAACAGTACATTTTTTGTTAACCTTTTACCATATGTCTTGAGTATCAAAATAATAATCGTATCGTGATGTGCATCTAATCGTGACATGAGGGTATCGTTACACCCATAGTTATTTTCAATGTGTACTGAATTGATCTTTTGGAAACAGTTGAATGCATCATTACAATCAACTTAGATTAGTCTTTTAGGGTTGAAAAGGGGCTGAAAATTTCTGGTAAATTTCCAGAAACTTTCCCCAAAATCCTGGAAAGTTTCAGAAAACACTAGACATAGGGGCGTTTGTAGATATCACGTTGTTTACTGAAGGCATCAGAGTGAAGGACGAGTTTCTCTCTCTCTTGATTTGATTGACAGGCGGATGCTCCAAACACTGGGCTGATCCCTGAGAGTGATGCGGTGGGCGTGACCGTAGTGCTGATCACATGCACCTATCGGGGACAGGAATTCATTCGCATCGGCTACTACGTCAACAATGAGTACACAGAACCCGAGCTACGGGAAAACCCGCCCGTCAAACCCAACTACACACAGGTGAGAGATTACATTCGGATTGAGCTTCACCCGCCAATGTTAACTTACAGCGCACACACACGCACACACACACACACACACACACACACACACACACACACACACACACACACACACACACACACACACACACACACAAGAGTAGGATTCCACAAATTCTGGTTATACTGCTGTTGAAAAATGAATATACACAAACTAAAAAGACTATTATAAAATACTGTTTTGATTTTAAATGTCTTAAAGGTTTATTGATTTGCTAAATAATGAGCCATCATCTCAATATTTATAATCATAAACTGTGTTTTCATCCAAAGTTGCGGAATTAACTTGCAATGTCGCATACATCATTTAAAGTTGAATGAGAACAAAATCGTCACTTCCTGATAAACTGGCGGCAAACATCACTAAGAAAATGTAAAGTTGGTACAGTAGGAGAAGCCACTGTTGGTCTTTTTTCATATATAAATGAAACACTATAGAGCATTTGTGAACAGACGTCACAGTTACGTCACTTGCAGATGCGCACACATCATGGTGGGAGAAATACAGTAGTAAAAAGTGGAGGCAAATGGGCAAAATCTATGAAAAACAGGATGTCAGATTCAATATGCATAAAAAGATGGTCTTCATTTTTATAGAATATACTGTCGGCCTTTGAAGCTGAACGCAGGCGTTTTTGACTGCTAGCCATTAGACAGACAGACTGGATCGATGAAACCTTCCATGATTCGTGTACTATAAAAACATGAATTTGATGTAAACAATAGGTCTACATAAAATATATGTATATATATATATATATATATTTATTATTATAATAGTACAATAATATTCACATATGCAGTTCATAGGTAGCATAATGTATTAGCCCTACATTTACAGCATGAAATAATATTTAAAACTACCATTTTATCACAAATTCTTGCAATTGTGAGTTTATATCTCTTCATTCGGACTTCATAACTTTTGTTTATATCACAATTTTCAGGAGAAAAAGTCAGAATAGCTGGATATAACCTCGCAGTTCTGGGGAAAAAAGACAGAACAATGAGTTTATATCAATTCTGATTTTTCTTCTCAGAATGGTGAGAAATAAACTTGAAATTACCTTTTTTATTCTTCCATAGAGGTTATTATTGCGAACCTTTTCCATCACCGATTTTGCTCAGGCTTTTCAGAATATATTATCGGATAACACATTGACCCGCATCAAATGACCGCATACGTTTTATTTATACGCATTTTTTAAATTTATGCATATCTTGGCACTTCCATCCTGGAAATTTTTTTAAATGCGATATCTCAAAATGTGCATAAAAATAGGAGGGTAGAAACCATATATTAACAGCAAGAAGTAAAATACAGTAAAACTCTAGTTAAAATGATTCAAGTATATTTTACACTGTTTTTTAACCGAATGAGCACAAAAAAATATTATAATGAATTATATACATCAATATAACAATAAATATAGATATTATGAATATATAATATACTTATATTGAAATGATGAATTTTTACAGGAATATGGGAAGCAGGAATACAGATGTGAATTTAGACAGAAGACCCATTAACACTCATAAACTGATGCATGTTATATATTGAGAGTCTATGTGTGTAACACAGATCTGTGTATTTGTAATGTGGTCCGCCGGTCAGATCAAAGAGGCAGGTGTCTGCCGTTTATAGCCCAGTATCGTTTATAATTCATTAATTCTCCTAAACCATTCCGGATCGCTGCCATTGTGCATGTTGTTCCCGAATCCCGTATTTCCATCAATCCATTCTGTTGTGAATCAAGAGATTCTTAAACCATTCAATGAATATGTAAAACTCATTTGACACAAAAACAGGTGAATGGGAAACACACCACTACTGAGATATAATTTAATAATAATATATTGCTAACAGATTACAATTAGGTTTCCATTTGTTAACATTAGTTAAAGGGATCATGACATGGATTTTAAAAATATGGTTCTTGAGGTGTACTAATAATGTTAAAGTTTTGTACAAAAAAAACCCCAAAACAAATATATATATATATATATATATATATATATATATATATATATATATACGGAAAAAAACTGTTTTTTCAACCCTCGTTCTGAGCCTCTGTCTGAAATGATCAGTTTTTAAGGCTTGTCAGTAAACGCCACTGTTATCATTGGTTGACGTCACTACATAGGAAACAGTATTAACACTAGGGATGGCCCGATACCGATACTGGCATCGGTGATCGGGTTGATACTGTCCTCATATACTCGTACTCGTACTCATAAAAATTCGCCGATACCACGCCCCGATACCACGTACATTTTGCGAAACGAAACTGGCCGCCGCGAGTGCTTTGTCGAGGTGAACTGAGGCATAGGGACGTGCACTCCCAACGCAAAAGAGTGCGGCGCGGCACTAGATCTGATGGCCGAGCGCGAGCGCGGGCGCGGGCGGTAATCCACTCACTCTGTGTGTGCGGGTTCCGGGAGAATAAAACGATTCGCGGGACTCCCGCAAACTAGAAATATCTATGAATTCAACATATTAAAACTAATAGATTTTCATTCATCTGTTGCAGAAAAGCAAGAAGAACAACTAAAACAAAATAGAAACGATTTACAGGCCAGAGTTTCTATTCATAACATGTTTGCAGCGTTGAGCGATGTAGCCAATCACAGACATGTGTGTTGATTTCTTGAACGCAATGGCTAATCAGAAGCATTTAAGATAGACTCCCATCACCGCTCAAAACTTTTTTGTTCAGTGCTGAATTCTGTATGCTGGCAAATCCTCTAATTCTAACAAACAAAGTGTGGATATTATGAAAGATTCATTGTGCAGTCAGCTTCATTGATAATAACAGATGTGTGAGATCGCGATGAACTGTCAGCTTTTTAGGAATTAGACTATTAAGGGAGCGCACTTTGGGCGCATTCAGTCATGTCAGACCATGCACGCAGTAACTGCTTGCTTTTATGTTAAATTAACAGTAGTTTGTGTGTTAATACATTTATTATTTTACTCATTATTATTTATTTTTAGACTTGTTAAAACAAGCAGAGAAGAAAATAAAAACAGTCTTCTAACCTGTGTTCTAAAATAGTCTTCTGTCTTCTTTTCTGGGAGCCTATAGTTACTTTTGCGGTAGAAATATCGGTATCGGTACTCGATATCGGCAAGTACACAAATGTAAATACTCGTACTCGTATCGGTTTGAAAAAAAATGGTATCGGGCCATCCCTAATTAACACCCCCTCGCTATTGCATGTTTACTAGGGATGGGTATCGCTAAGGTTTTAACGGTATTACTACTCTTTCCGATACTGCTTATTGATCCGGTACTTTAACGGTATTCTTATCGGTTCTTTTTGTTATAAAAAATACATATCTAGGATAGGACATGATAAGCAATTACAAAGTACAAAAACATGGTTAAAGAAAAAATGTAAATAAGTATACAATAGGGGTGTCACGATTATCCAAATCATCGATTCGATTACATTTTCGATTCTAAGGTCACGGTTAGAGTCGATTCTCGATTTTTTTTTTGCTGTTGCTCCTAAAAAGCTGACATCAGTTCATCGCAATCTCACACATCTCTGTTATTATCAGTGAAGCTGACTGCACAATGAATCTTTCATAATATATAGCCTACACTTTGTTTGTTATAATTAGAGGATTTGCCAGCGTACAGAATTCAGCACTGAACAAAAAGTCCGTTTTGAGCGGTGAGGAGAGTCTATCTTAAATGCTTCTGATTGGTCATTGTGTTCAAGAAATCAACACATATGTCTGTGATTGGCTAAATCGCTCAACGCTGCAAACATGTTATAAATAGAAACTCTGGCCTGTAAATCGTTTCTATTTTGTTTTAGTTTTTCTTGTTGCTTTTCTGCAACAGATGAAAAAAAGGTATTCGTTTTTATATGTTTTATTCATAGATATTTCTAGTTTGCGGGAGTCCCGCGAATCTTTTTATTCTCCCGCACACACAGAGTGAGTGCATTACCGCCCGCGCTCGCACTCGCCCATCAAATCTAGTCCCGCGCCGCACTCTATTGCGTCGGCAGTGCACGTCTATAGATCAAGAGCCCGGCCCGAGGATAGTGACGGGAAATATCAGGCCAAGTTCGGGCTCGGGCATAGAATCCAAGTTAGAGGACTCACAGCCTTTCAACACGTGTGTTTTTTCCCCGCGCCGTGATGAGTCGTTCATGAACCGTTCATTGCCTCTGTCACGCGACAAATGAACAAAAGACTCGGAAGGACAAGTATTAATGTTCCCTGTAAATTACTTTTGACTGCATTATAATCATTTCTTAATTCAGAATATGATCAAGATTGCGTTGGATGTGTTCGGGGAATTTGCCTGTTAAAAGTATAACATTTAAAGGCCCTGAAATGACTAGAAAAAAGATTAGTTAATTTTGATGAACGAGATTGAACAATAGAGTCAGTAAAACGATCCGAACTTTCCATCACGGGCGCGACATGGGGGCGTGGCAGTATCGACGATTCCATTTTTTATTTCGATTTTTGAGTTTGTGAATTAATTTCGATCGATTTCGATTTAAAATCGAAATCGTGACAACCTTAGTATACAATAAAACGAAGATACAATTTCTATACACAGTGCTTCAATTTCAGGAAGGTCTACTAACATTACTGTTCAGGTAAGTAATGTGGCCTAAAAATAAATCTAATAAAGTAATCAAATGTAAAATAACACTGCATAGTTTATCATAGATGGATTAATTCTTATTAAAGCTGAAGTTATTAATTCAAGAGCTGTGAGTGATTTTCTCTCCGCCTTTTGTTGTTTGATTCTCCTTAATAGCGCAATCGTCCGCAGGTTTATTAGGCTGCTGCCCCTTTAAGAAAAAAAAAAAAACGATGTCCATTTAAGACATAGACTGTGTTAAAGTGAATAAAATGTGCTTAATTGAATCTCCAATCCGGTCATTTTGACATATTTGTGTGTATAGTTGATCGTTTAGGCACGAAGCCCAAAGTATTTTGTCCTTTTAATAGCAATTTTTATCATCAAACGCATTCTGGGATTTATCAACAGAAGAGACTCGATCACCGACTGTTCTGATTCTGACTTTCAGTTTGAGTTTAGGGAGAAATCACCGCTGTTAAAGGTAGGAAGTTGCGCTAGACAGAATGCGGCTATAGTTTTTCACATTTTTACCTCAAATATCTTCTTTTTATAATCATTGGAAGCTAAAATGGAACTCTGTGATATTAATCTAATTTTATTTTAGATCTAAAGTGTAAGCACACGTTTGAGTGTTTAGGTCTGTCGTCACTCATGAAGCAGGGCTGTCGTGTTGTGTGCGCTGAGACCCCGCGTGAGAGATCGCTCTCTCTTCTGGACTCCCAATAGAAGTCCAAAAATGCATCACAGAAAAATGGTTTAATATTATTGTATATAGAAATGGCTGGCGAGATAAACATTTTTTTTGCAAGATAACGTCTTTATAGCAATAATAAATTTGTAGGCAATTGTCAGCCCTTAAGCGGCTACGTGCCAGTGGGCGGGGCCTATGATGTGATGATGTAAAACTATTGGTTGATGTCTTGCTCTGGAGGCGGGCATATGCAAATATATTTGCCGCAATATCCAAACAAGCCATTTTTTTTTTTTTTTTTTTTTTTTTAGATTGATCAAATAAACGCTTTGTTTATAATTAGGAGGATGTTTTAAGCTATGGAAATTGCAGGATGATTGAACGGTACAAAGACCTCTATTATAACTTATTTGATTTGTCATGAGCCCTTTAGCTACAGTAGTCTTAATGTTAATTTCAGCATTTACTAATACAATATTAAAATTAAAAGTTGTATCTGTTAATATTATTTAATTGACCTGAGCTCACATGAACTAACAATGAACAGATGTATTTTAATTGTCGCTCATTGTAAATGTTAGTTAGTGCATTAACTACACTCTGAAAAACACTGGGTTAAAACTACCCAATGTGGGTTGTTTTTAACCCAAGGGCTGGGTAAATGTAGGACACAAAACATGTTGGGTTCATTTTACCCAGCAAATTGGGTTGTTTATTTAACCCAGCATAATGGGTTAATTTATTTTTACTATAGTACTAGTTTTTTTTTTTTTTACTTCCTCTAAACTTAAAAAAAAAACTCCACACAACCACTGGTTTACATGATAATCCCTTTATTTTTTTATCATATTTTACAGTATAGGATAATTGATATTGTTGATTTGCACACAATTAAACGATATACAGAACATTAACGAATTTATAGATACAAAAAACTTCTGCATTTTACCGAAGACACGCACCAATTTGACGGAGCTGCACTTCTCTCTCCTGAAGAGGTTGCAAAAAGCCCGCAATAAATAACTCAACCCCTGGGTTGTTACGTTTGACCCAGGATCTGGGTAACACATAAACTACCCAAACACTGAAAAAATTACACAAAGAATTGCTAAAGCCAGGATTTATTTAGAAAAACTAACCCAAGAATTTTTAGTGTGTAACGTTAACTAGTGGGACATTATTGTAAAGTGTTACTAATATATTATATTTTAAGGAATAATGTTAGCATTGAGTCTTTAAAATGTAACGCTGACAAATCATTATACTTTTTGATGTTTTATCATGTTTTTTTTTTGTGCCGATCCGCAGCTTCAAAGGAACATCTTGGCATCGAACCCTCGGGTGACCCGTTTCCACATTAACTGGGAAGCAACGATGGACAAGATGGAAGATTCGGAGAATGTAGACCCCGCCCCCAACACCATGCTCCCGCCTACTTCCATGCCCGGCAAAGCCCCGCCCCTCGGACTCATGCCCGACAACTCCATGGACTGCTTATAGAACTGACACACAACAACAACCTCATTCATGAAGTAATAAATGTGTTGTCTTGTATTTATACTCCTCCATGTTCTCTCAGTTGTGATTGGCCACAGTCAGGGACTCTTTAGGCCTTTACTTCCTGTCTCGAACAACAGGGGGCGGGGCCTACAACAGGGGGCGGAGCCAACAGCACCAGCAGACATGGACTGTTTTCTTCTGTTTTCCTCTGGTGCGCATCACTAGTGGAAACATGTTCAGGTCACGAAAACATGTTCTAGTCACATTTCTCTGCGCAGTTAAAAAAAAGATCATATTTAGCTGAAATGCAATGAAGCATTTTTTGGATTTGTTTACAAATATTTCCCAAATTTTGTCTTTATAATAATGCAAAACAAGGTCATTTTCATTACTGCAATGCAAAAATGATCATAAAACATTTTTATTGATGATATAATAATAACTGATGTAAATTGTAAATGCATAATGGTCGTGTGGATACTATAATGAAAAAATCCCCATGGAGAAGAATAATAATAATAAGAACAACATCTGTAAACTTTGTTTTTCTTTTAATTGTGGAGTGAAATGTGACTGACATGTGTTTGTGAGATTCACGCTGTGATTCTTTACGGTCAGAAATCAGCAACTTTTCTGGGAGTGTTTTTCTCGGATGCGCTTGCAACTCCTCACAAATCCAACTCAGTTTCTGTTTTGTTGGAGTGAGATTATTTAGAGAAGTATTTTGGTTTTAATCTAAATGCCTGGTTCATATTGGTACTTTTGTTGCCTTCTTTTTCTTCCCATGTGATTTTTCTTTTGTTTATGAAAAGTCTCAGTCTGAATAAATATTAACTTTTGTCTTTGTAAAGCGGTCTTTGGTTTTCTCTCCATCCTCTCGCTGTTTCGTACGGATACACACCCTGTGTGTGTCTTTTTATTATGTTGCTAGGCAACGGCTATTAGAGATGGCACTTTGGGCTGCTCCACCTTTGATCCACACATCACATCAGACAACTCCTCTTCCTTTCATCCCTCCCTCTATTCTCTGTCCTCTGATGTGTGTGTGGAAATGTGCAGACCGGGTCAGGCGGGCTGTGGACGAGAGTCAGGTGACGCCGACATCATAATGTGCATTCAGGAATTCATATTTACCACACATGAGCAGAAACTTGTAAAGCTCCAGAAAATGCTAAGTTTTAAACTGGTGGAGTCTTTTTGCTTTGTTTAAAAAAACATTCAGGACCAACAGGGCAGTGTTTTAACATTGAGATATTTATAGATACACAAAACAAACCCAGTAATATTGTGAAATATTATTTCGATTTAAAACCGCTGTTTTCTATGTGAATATATGTTAAAGTGTAGCTAATTTATTCCTATCAAAGCTGAATTTTCAGCATCATTACTACGGTCTTCAGTGTCACATGATCCTTCAGAAATCACTGTAATATGAGGATTTGATTCTCAAGAAACATTTCTCATTATTATCAATGTTGAAAACAGTTGTGTAACATTTTTTTTAGGATTCTTTGATGAACAAAGTTAAAAACAACAGCATTTATTTGAAATAGAATCTTTTGTATTTGTTTAACTACACAATTAGATAATACCAATTACCCAGCAATGCTTCACTTTGTTCAGTCTGTGCTGTAATGATGCATTATTAATTAAAGAAAAAACACTAAAGCAAAATATGGTCAGGTCAAAATGTCTGAATCATTTTTGGTCCCAAATTTGTATACATTTTTACTGATAGTCACTGTATGAAGAATTTTGGGGTGCAATATTTCCCAGTTTACTTTATCTATCCCCACTTACATGAACTAGTGGCCTGCACCCACTAAAAAGTATAAAAAATATCAATCATTATATCTGGTGTTTGAATATTTTTTGGTTTGACTATGTGTTTATTTAATAAGACAGTGGCTGTTTTTTTTTTTTGCATTTTAGCTGAATTTTTATATTCAAGTTCTCCATTATATATTTTAAGTTTTATATTTCTTACAGTTCAAAATATTGCGGGTTAAGGCTATAATAGCAGGTTCCAGAGTGACAAAATGTCCTTGTATTAGACCCAATATGCGTTAAATGATCGGCATCGTTTTTTCCCCAGAACAACAACGGTGAAAATGTTCAATACATGTGTTTATGTGGTTATAAAACATTTAATGCACTCAGTAACATCATTCATAAAGTCCCGTCCATTTTAATAAACATAAAAAAGGGACAGTTCTCTTTCTACATTGGCTAATCACAACTCACAACAGCTTGATTAGAGCCTGTCAATCACTCCACACATCTGTCCGCCTGGCCAATGGGGTGAGTCGGGGGGCGGGGCTCAATCTGTGTGGGCGGAGTCTGCGTCGATGGCTACGGGAAGCGCAGCTGCATGAACGATCATCTCACCGATCCTGCGTCCGTGTTTTTCACCCGCGATTCCCGGAACACGGAACACCCCGCGGGGCGGCGAGCGAGCGAGGGACTGCGGGGCCGCGGAGGTGCGGCGGAGAGCCAAGCCAGGAAAGGACGCCCGAGTCCGGGTTGATGCTGGCGGCCCGTCCGCCCTTTAAACACGGATGCTTTTGCGTTCATAAGCGATCGCCGTTTATTCGTGAACAGATCGGACGCGTTAACGTCCACTATTTTCACTCTCAAAGCCGATCGGCAGGCGTCAATCGCACGAACGGACCGTGAGAGCCAAGGCGCGGCAGGAGCATCATCTTCCTGCGGGTCTCCAGCGCCTGACAGGCCCGGAGACATGGGCAACACGCCGGCCGCCAAACGGGGAAACGAGATGGAAAGCGGTGGGTGTCTTTAAAGCTTCCCAATCATTATGTTTAGTCATGATCGATCATGGCGATCGGTTTCATCATCAGATGCTCAGATTCCTCGGGAATATATTCGTGCATGTGTGAGGCTTCAGCAAAGAGAGAGAGAGAGAGACAGAGAGAGAGAGGATGCTGATGCTGTCATGGCGATTTCAGGCTCAAACAATGTCTTGATGCTTTAATAAGCGTTTCGTTTGGAGGTTTTGTGTGTGTATGTGTATTCTGTACACTATAAAATATCAAGAATGTTTATTCAACAGATAAGACTCTATATGTATTTGATGGGTCCAGATGTGCACAAGGTCTGAATAAAACAGCAAGAACCCCTTATATGCAGGGGACCACGTATCAAAATTTGATAACAATCGTATTAATTGACATCTATGTTGGTTATGGCCCTGCTAGTTGAAATGTTTAACCCTGGGTTAAGTTTTTCATGTTTCACACGGTTCATACTAACCCTGGTTTAGCCTAGTAATTAGCTAAGTTGTCAGATTTTAAAATTTTACACATGTAGGCTAAACCCCATCAGGGTATCATTATTTGCATATTTACATTGTTACATCGACTTGCAATCTGTTTTAATAATGCTCTAAAATCACGCTTGCCCTTCACTGTTGACGTTTTTAATGAGTCTTTCTCTTCTGGAAATCAAATCAAAATTGTTGACGGCATCATCTTGCATGTTTTTGTCCAATAAAATCTACTCTGAAATGATTACGTCACGGCTCTCAGCTGTGACATGAACCATTGGCTATTAATGTTAATGAATAAATATTCGATAAGTCCATCGATATATGTCACACACAACCTTCCTGTTTCTGTAAGAAATGTCAAAACGGACAAAAGCCGCTCAACCGTTTCTCTCGATGCTGACGCTTGAGAGTTTGTGTGACTGTACAAAATGAATGAATATTCTTGTATGATTGATTTGTATGTTGTGAAACAACTCAACATAACGCATAACTTTGGTAGTGAAAAATTGGTGCTGCTAACCCCTGTTACAAATACAAGTGTGAAACACTTCTTAACCCAGGGTTAAATGTGGCCTTTCACCCAAAAATGAAAATCATCCAATAATTTACTGACCCCCGAGCCATCCTAGGTGCATATATGACTTAATTCTCTCAGTCAAACACAATTAGGCCAGAGTTAGCCTATATTAAAAGATATCCTTGCTCTTCCCAGTTTTATAATGGGAATGAATGGTACCTGAGATTTTTAATCCCCAAAAAAGTGTATCCATCCATCATAAAAGTGCTCCATTCGACTCCAGGGGTTAATAACGGTCTTCTGAAGCGAAGCCATGCATTTGTGTAAGAAAAATATCCATATTTATAACTTAATAAACTATAATCACTGGCTTCCATTAACGGCCATACGCGAGTCTAGTTCTGGCGGAAGAGTGACCTCTGACCCGAAGAGTGACCTCTGACCCGAAGAGTGACCTCTTACCTGACACATGATGTATTGATGAGTATAAGGATCGAGCAAAACAAAACGGTCATGAATTAGAAGTCTTCCGGTCAGAGGTCACTCTTCGGGTCAGAGGTCACACTTCAGGTCAGAGGTCACTCTTCCGCCGGAACTAGACTTGCGTACAGCCGTTAACGGAAGCCAGTGATTACAGTTTATAAAGTTATAAATATGGATATTTTTCTTCACTTCAGAAGGCCTTTATTAACCCCCTGAAGACGTATGGATTACTTTTATGATGGATGGATGCACTTTTATGGGCTTCAAAATCTAAGGTACCATTCACTCCCATTATAAAGCTTGGAAGAGCCGGGACAATTTTTAATATAACTCTGTGTTCGTCTGAAAGAAGAATGTCATATAGCCTACACCTAGGATGGCTTGAGGGTGAGTAATTCATGATGAAATTTTCATTTTTGGGTGAATTAACCCTTAAACCTGGGGTTAAAAAGACTAATAGTATATCCAACTTCATCTGCATACTTGCGTAAAGCGATCGAATCTGCTAAATGTTCCTGTGAGACATGAAGATAAGTATAAAAATTAACGTCATGATTTCCTGAAAGCTGCTTTGAAATTCACTAAACAAATACATTTGTCTTGAGCGTATCGAGTCGTTTTATGCCTGCTACAGAGTATAAGATCAATACAAATCACACTGTACGACATGGATCTAATAAACTTGTGTACGTAAGTTATGTGTACAAAGTAGACTATGTAAACTTTACGATGATGACACCTATTGAATCGTAGGCTACGATGCAAGTTAGTATAGAAGAATAAAACGTCATGCGCTAGTGGTGAACAAATAGAGCAAGATGAATCACACTTGATTGGCAGTTGTGGTTTTTATGTATGCTGAAAAAAGAGGATGAGGCGAATATGGCATGACATTTGTGAAAATAAGGCTTGAGGAAAGTAGTTTGAAGTTTTAGCGCCATGTCTCGTTGATCAATACGCCCATTGATGTTGCATTTTGATTGGCTAGTCAGCGGACGTGTCGTAGCAGCAAACACTGAAAATGATCGTAGACTATCTTTGGTCGCAAGACCGTCTTTGAAGCTTTCACACTGTACGACGTAGAACCACGTTTAGGAGCCACGATCATTGGAATCTCCACGATTGGTCATCTTTCGTCTGGGACAGCCCAAAATCGTACAATGTGTATGGGCATAACTCCCATAAGGAAAACCCTGCTTGAACACAGTTTAGACGGATCCTTCCCCGCTGGCCTGCTTGTGGGCTTGTTGTGCTAATCACTTGCCATTTGTCTGTTTGCTTGCTTTATATCTTTCTGCGCTGAGTTTGTGGGAAAATCTGCGGAGTGGATTTTAAAACCGAAAAGAGTCTAAAAAACAAAAGCTCAGATGCTGCACTTTTATTGTAAGCTGAAGTTGAATCAAGTTTTTAGAACTTTTTGCATTGCTGATTTTCTCATGTTATCACGTTTAACGCTTATCATTATCGTTAACCATCTCATTCAAATTCAGTACATCAGGCTTTTTTGGCTTGTATAGTATATTTTAGTGGTGGAGGAAAAATCATCATTTATTCAAAGGTTCAAACTGAGAAAAACTATGCAATCTGGTGCAGTTTATGATATGGCGAAATAGTACAATGAAACACATTTTCAATGTATAATTCATAAATCAATGCAATATCCAACAACTACTTGCAAAAAAACCATATAAATCTTAGTTGTCGCTGTATCTCCCAATAATATTAAATAAGACTATTTAAATGCTTCTTTTTTATTTTTAAAGCTCTATTATTTTATTTTTCAAAGTTTTTTTATTGTGGAGGCAAAATAATGCAATACAATGATGATGATTTAGATAAACCTTCCTCAAAAGCCTGATGATCATATTTGATGGCTCACATTTTGATGAATGGATAATCAAGTAAATCTTTAAGTTGCTTCAGTCCAATATAAAAGTTTTCTTTATATAAATCATTACATTTCACAGCAAACCTTGTATCAAAACACTTTTAAAATGATACTTTTAAAAGTATAAACTGTCAATCAGACGACATGTAGTAGATTGTGTGCAACAGGTTTTGATAATTCAGTGGCCTTAAAAATCAAATAAGATGTTGCTTCTTGTAATGTTGAGTGTGTTTTCTGTCTCTTCCCACAGTCAAAGAGTTTCTGGCCTTCGCCAAAGAAGATTTCCTCAGGAAATGGGAGAATCCTGCACAGGTGAGAGGATATAAAGGGAAAACCAGGCTGCAGCTTTCAATACGCAAGCGTTTCCAGTGCGAATCGTTCTCAGAGCTGCTTTATTGTATTATGTTAAATGAGTGTCACCTGGTCATTTAAACAACAGTTGAACAAACCCATAAGATCACAGAGTCCTTTGGGCCAGTAAGAAACCACTCAAAACACTCTCGAAACTAGTGATGAGAGCTTCGAATCGATTAAAACACTAACGATTGACTGTTTCTGGTGACGCCTGCTGGTCAGAACTGTGTAAATGTAAAAACGCCTTTTACAAACCAACTGCGAATGTTGTAGAGCCTGTTTTGTTTGTTTTATAGCGAGCGTGGTTAATCAGAGACATTCAACTACAACTCTTCCTTTGTATTATACAAATGTCATTAAAATGTCTAAAAAAGTGTAAAACTGATCTGGGATCAGGTAAAACCGTATAGACGCTGGTTCATTGTTTCTACACAGATCGTTGCCTCGTAGTGCTGAACCAGTGACATTTCAAAACATTTCAAAATAGTTATAAAGCCCTGTTTACTGAAATCACATGACTTTGAGAGTTTGATACGCGCTCTAAATCACTAATCTGAAACAAATGTTTCGCAAAGGTTTCGAAGCTTCACAAATTACTTTTTTTTTCGAAAGCATTCCTCACTACTCGAAACCAGGGATGCATCGATGCATCGTTAATAAACCGCCAATGATCAGATAACTTTTAGATATCGTACAACAAAAGAAGGCATTGCACGGAAGTTGTGAAAGTCTTTTCTTCCCTATTGTGACATATATCCGAGTGAAACTGCTTTACAAACAAGAACAAATGTAGGGCGGGGCTTGTGGAATTTATTGGATGGTTGTGGTTTGCTATTGGTCGATGCCATTTAAGTGACAGGTTGCCCCGCCCTCGTTATCAGAGAAGAGAATAGATGTCGCTGCAAGAGGGAAGTTATTCTGATTGAAGATTACGAGATGCATGAATAAAAAAAAACTGATTTGCACAGATGGATCATATATAATAAATATTGTAAAATTCCATAAAAATATGAATGGCCAATTTTGACATTCAGAATTCAGTTAATGTGAGTAAAGAGTGTAAATGTGTTTTCTGTTTACAACTGAGACCAGTTATTCTGAAACATATGGAAGCTTGTTTCCGCCACAGAATAAAACATTTTAAAAGATAATTGTGAGTTTACAAAAATTACATCTTTTCTCAGAATTGTGAGATAATCTACGATAAACGAGTTATTAAGTCTAATTCTAAGGGAAAAAAAGACTTTTTTCCTCAGAATTTGAATTTATATCACAATTTTGACTTTATAACACGCAAATGCGACTTTATATCTCCCAATTGTGTGTTATAAATTTTGAATTGCGAGATATAAACATGCAATTTTGAGAAAAAAAGTCAGAAATGCAAGTTTGCGTCTCACAATTCTGACTTTATATCACGCAATTGTGACTTTATATCACACAATTGCGACTTTATAACACAATTCTGACTTTATATCACACAATTGCGACTTTATAACACAATTCTGACTTTATATCACGCAATTGTGACTTTATATCACACAATTGCGACTTTATAACACAATTCTGACTTTATATCACACAATTGCGACTTTATAACACAATTCTGACTTTATATCACGCAATTGCGACTTTATATCACACAATTGCGACTTTATAATACAATTCTGACTTTATATCACGCAATTCTGACTTCATAACACAATTCCGACTTTAACACGCAATTGAGACTATAACACGCAATTCTGACTTTATATCAAACAATTCTGACTTTATAACACACAATTGC
Organism: Siphateles boraxobius; assembly: GCF_051911475.1. Classification (NCBI taxonomy): domain Eukaryota; kingdom Metazoa; phylum Chordata; class Actinopteri; order Cypriniformes; family Leuciscidae; genus Siphateles; species Siphateles boraxobius. The sequence continues at coordinate 745,497 of NW_027509108.1, read as the reverse complement.
CACTTTAAAACACGCAATTCTGACTTTATAACCAGAATTCTGACTTTAACATTCAATTGCGACTTTTTAACACAATTCTGACTTTATATCACGTAATTCTGACTTTATAACACACAATTCTGACGTTAACACGCAATTGCGACTTTATAACACGCAATTGCGACTTTATATCACACAATTGTGACTTTATAACACAAATCTGACTTTATAACACACAATTCTGACTTCATAACACACAATTCTGACTTTATATCACGCAATTCTGACTTTAACACGCAATTGAGACTTTAAAACACGCAATTCTGACTTTATATCTCGCAATTGTGAGATAAAAAGTCACAATTACCTTTTTTATTTTTTATTCTGTGGTGGAAACAAGCTTCCATAAAAACAGAGAGAGAATGGAGGGAATAAAAACATTATTTACCTTTCTTTATTATTATCCTTAATTTGAAACTAGGTATAAAAACGGTCTGTATGAGCAGATGTCGTTCTGATTATTCAGAGTAATTTAGCATCGGTGCATAACTGCACATAAACATGCTAACCCCCGTCGCCTGTCCCACAGAACACGGCGGGCCTGGAGGACTTCGAGCGGTTGAAGACGCTGGGCACTGGCTCGTTCGGTCGCGTGATGCTGGTCAGACACCGAGAGACCGGCCAGCACTACGCCATGAAGATCCTCAACAAACAGAAGGTGAGCGGGGCTTAAACTCAAACGCTGTGTTATGCCGAGTTCACACTGCACGATTTTCACAGTAGTCTGGTCACTGTTCTATTCACACTGCACGATTTTCACAGTAGTCGCTGCTGTGTTCACACTGTACGAGTATCTGGTGTGACATTCAGTCGCTGCTGTGTTCACACTGTACGAGTATCTGGTGTGACATTCAGTTGCTGCTGTGTTCACACTGTACGATGGATCGGCGACAGGAGGTTTCACACTGCATGACTTTACAAAAGAGAGAATCGCCGAAATTTCAACTGAGGAGCGAATCTACTTCATATGTGACCCTGGACCACAAATCCAGTCACAGGGGTAAATTTTTTGAAATTGAGATGTATACATTATCTGAAAGCTGAATAAATAAGCTTTCCATTGATGTATGGTTTGTTATGATAGGACAATATTTGGCCGAGATACAACTATTTGAAAATCTGGATTCTGGGGGTGCAACAAAATCTAAACGTTGAGAAAATCGCCTTTGAAGTTGTCCATTTATGTTCGCGATTTTGCTGTATTCACTCACAAAAAGAATTTTTTTTATACATTACGGTAGGAAATTTACAAAATATCTTCATGAAACATGATTTTTACTTAATATCCTAATGATTTTTGGCATAAAAGAAAAATCGATAATTTTGACCCATACAATGTATTGTTGGCTATTTCCACAAGTATACCTGTGTGACTTAACACTGGTTTTAAGGTCCAGGGTCACATATGTACACTTCAGGCAGCTCCATATACCACAATGCAACACGATTGTGGCGTCAACGCATATTGCGTTTAGTTTACCCCACCACAAACAACTCTGATATATTATATATTTTTTTTTTATTAAACAACTCAAACACACCTATATACATATAGAATGCTGCATTAAACAATTTCGTAAGGAAAAATAAAATAAATCAACCTCATAGTGGATTCTAAGTGATCAAGGGCTGATTTCAGGCATTTGTCGGCCTAAAAATCGGGCCTAAAATCGTTCAGTGTGAACTGGGCATTAGACGTGATGGATGCGTTGAGTAACACTGTGTGTGTTCAGGTGGTGAAGCTGAAGCAGATCGAACACACACTGAACGAGAAGAGGATCCTGCAGGCCGTCAGCTTCCCCTTCCTCGTGCGCCTGGAGTACTCCTTCAAGGTGAGCATCCGTCCGGACACGGATAACTGGATGATGGCGCATGTAATGGACCTGTGTGTGTGTGTGTTGCAGGACAACACTAATCTCTACATGGTGATGCAGTACGTTCAGGGAGGAGAGATGTTTTCACACCTGCGCAGAATCGGCAGATTCAGGTGAATATCTGTACATTCTCGATGTGCTTTTATAGTCTCTGACGGGGAAATGCAACATGAAGTGCACAAATACTATAATAGCGCCAGTGAAACAATGCCATCGTGTTTTGCCGTAGCTCTGTTTATTTCTATGGGGTCGCTGGCCAAAAGTAATTATCTGGTGAAATGGATTTACTTATTGTAGAGTTACTGAAAGATATCATGAGTGTTGTAATGCTTGAAGCGGATACGTAACAAATGTCATGGAAATTGTAAAACGTATGAGGCGCCACGTAGGATTTAAATCAAACTTCGCTTATCAATACATACATAACACACGTGCATATACACCTATAAAGTACTCGCATATACATGTACACTATTGGATGTTCAAAATACATATATGAAATACACGTGCACACTAATATGAAATCCATACCAATACATATTATGTTAGTAATGAATGCATATATACTTGTGAATAACTTGCACATACATATAAACTTGACGCACGCATACACCTATAAACACTTGCACATACATATAAACTTCCATGCATATACACCTATAAACACTTGCACATACATATAAACTTCCATGCATATACACCTATAAACACTCGCACATACATATACACTTACATGCATATACACCCATAAACACTCGCACATACATATACACTTCCATGCATATACACCTATAAACACTTGCATATACACATAAACTTCCATGCATATACACCTATAAACACTCGCATATACATATAAACTTCCATGCATATACACCTATAAACACTCGCACATACACATAAACTTCCATGCATATACACCTATAAACACTCACACATACATATAAACTTCCATGCATATACACCTATAAACACTTGCACATACATATACACTTCCATGCATATACACCTATAAACACTCGCACATACATATAAACTTCCATGCATATACACCTATAAACACTCGCACATACATATAAACTTCCATGCATATACACCTATAAACACTCGCACATACATATAAACTTCCATGCATATACACCTATAAACACTCACACATACATATAAACTTCCATGCATATACACCTATAAACACTCGCATATACATATAAACTTCCATGCATATACACCTATAAACACTCACACATACATATAAACTTCCATGCATATACACCTATAAACACTCACACATACATATAAACTTCCATGCATATACACCTATAAACACTCGCATATACATATAAACTTCCATGCATATACACCTATAAACACTCGCACATACATATAAACTTCCATGCATATACACCTATAAACACTCACACATACATATAAACTTCCATGCATATACACCTATAAACACTCGCACATACATATAAACTTCCATGCATATACACCTATAAACACTCGCAAACACACATAAACTTCCATGCATATACACCTATAAACACTCGCAAACACACATAAACTTCCATGCATATACACCTATAAACACTCGCACATACATATAAACTTCCATGCATATACACCTATAAACACTCGCACATACATATAAACTTCCATGCATATACACCTATAAACACTCGCACATACATATAAACTTCCATGCATATACACCTATAAACACTCGCACATACATATAAACTTCCATGCATATACACCTATAAACACTTGCATATACATATACACTTCCATGCATATACACCTATAAACACTCGCACATACATATAAACTTCCATGCATATACACCTATAAACACTCGCACATACACATAAACTTCCATGCATATACACCTATAAACACTCGCATATACATATAAACTTCCATGCATATACACCTATAAACACTCGCACATACACATAAACTTCCATGCATATACACCTATAAACACTCGCATATACATATAAACTTCCTTGCATATACACCTATAAACACTCACACATACATATGAACTTCCATGCATATACACCTATAAACACTCGCACATACATATAAACTTCCATGCATATACACCTATAAACACTCACACATACATATAAACTTCCATGCATATACAGCTATAAACACTCGCACATACATATAAACTTCCATGCATATACACCTATAAACACTCGCACATACATATGAACTTCCATGCATATACACCTATAAACACTCACACATACATATGAACTTCCATGCATATACACCTATAAACACTCACACATACATATGAACTTCCATGCATATACACCTATAAACACTCACACATACATATAAACTTCCATGCATATACACCTATAAACACTCGCATATACATATAAACTTCCATGCATATACACCTATAAACACTCACACATACATATAAACTTCCATGCATATACACCTATAAACACTCACACATACATATAAACTTCCATGCATATACACCTATAAACACTCGCATATACATATAAACTTCCATGCATATACACCTATAAACACTCGCACATACATATAAACTTCCATGCATATACACCTATAAACACTCACACATACATATAAACTTCCATGCATATACACCTATAAACACTCGCACATACATATAAACTTCCATGCATATACACCTATAAACACTCGCAAACACACATAAACTTCCATGCATATACACCTATAAACACTTGCATATACATATAAACTTCCATGCATATACACCTATAAACACTCGCAAACACACATAAACTTCCATGCATATACACCTATAAACACTCGCACATACATATAAACTTCCATGCATATACACCTATAAACACTCGCATATACATATAAACTTCCATGCATATACACCTATAAACACTCACACATACATATAAACTTCCATGCATATACACCTATAAACACTCACATATACATATAAACTTCCATGCATATACACCTATAAACACTCACACATACATATAAACTTCCATGCATATACACCTATAAACACTCACACATACATATAAACTTCCATGCATATACACCTATAAACACTCGCACATACATATAAACTTCCATGCATATACACATATAAACACTCGCACATACATATAAACTTCCATGCATATACACCTATAAACACTCACACATACATATACATTTCCATGCATATACACCTATAAACACTCACACATACATATAAACTTCCATGCATATACACCTATAAACACTCGCACATACATATAAACTTCCATGCATATACACCTATAAACACTCACACATACATATAAACTTCCATGCATATACACCTATAAACACTCGCACATACATATAAACTTCCATGCATATACACCTATAAACACTCGCAAACACACATAAACTTCCATGCATATACACCTATAAACACTTGCATATACATATAAACTTCCATGCATATACACCTATAAACACTCGCAAACACACATAAACTTCCATGCATATACACCTATAAACACTCACACATACATATAAACTTCCATGCATATACACCTATAAACACTCGCACATACATATAAACTTCCATGCATATACACCTATAAACACTCGCACATACATATAAACTTCCATGCATATACACCTATAAACACTCGCACATACATATAAACTTCCATGCATATACACCTATAAACACTCGCACATACATATAAACTTCCATGCATATACACCTATAAACACTCGCACATACATATAAACTTCCATGCATATACACCTATAAACACTCACACATACATATAAACTTCCATGCATATACACCTATAAACACTCGCACATACATATAAACTTCCATGCATATACACCTATAAACACTCGCACATACATATAAACTTCCATGCATATACACCTATAAACAGTCGCACATACATATAAACTTCCATGCATATACACCTATAAACACTCGCACATACATATAAACTTCCATGCATATACACCTATAAACACTCGCACATACATATAAACTTCCATGCATATACACCTATAAACACTTGCACATACATATAAACTTCCATGCATATACACCTATAAATACTCGCAAACACACATAACTTCCATGCATATACACCTATTAACACTCGCAAACACACATAAACTTCCATGCATATACACCTATAAACACTTGCACATGCATATAAACTTCCATGCATATACACCTATAAACACTCGCAAACACACATAAACTTCCATGCATATACACCCATAAACACTCGCACATACATATAAACTTCCATGCATATACACCTATAAATACTCGCAAACACACATAATTTCCATGCATAAACACCTATAAACACTCGCAAACACACATAAACTTCCATGCATATACACCTATAAACACTCACACATACATATAAACTTCCATGCATATACACCTATAAACACTCGCAAATACATATAAACTTCCATGCATATACACCTATAAACACTCGCACATACATATAAACTTCCATGCATATACACCTATAAATACTCGCAAACACACATAACTTCCATGCATATACACCTATTAACACTCGCAAACACACATAAACTTCCATGCATATACACCTATAAACACTTGCACATGCATATAAACTTCCATGCATATACACCTATAAACACTCGCAAACACACATAAACTTCCATGCATATACACCTATAAACACTCGCAAACACACATAATTTCCATGCATATACACCTATAAACACTCGCAAACACACATAAACTTCCATGCATATACACCTATAAACACTCGCACATACATATAAACTTCCATGCATATACACCTATTAACACTCGCAAACACACATAAACTTCCATGCATATACACCTATAAACACTTGCACATACATATAAACTTCCATGCATATACACCTATAAACACTCGCAAACACACATAAACTTCCATGCATATACACCCATAAACACTCGCACATACATATAAACTTCCATGCATATACACCTATAAATACTCGCAAACACACATAATTTCCATGCATATACACCTATAAACACTCGCAAACACACATAAACTTCCATGCATATACACCTATAAACACTCACACATACATATAAACTTCCATGCATATACACCTATAAACACTCGCACATACATATAAACTTCCATGCATATACACCTATAAACACTCGCACATACATATAAACTTCCATGCATATACACCTATAAACACTCGCACATACATATAAACTTCCATGCATATACACCTATAAACACTCGCACATACATATAAACTTCCATGCATATACACCTATAAACACTTGCACATACATATAAACTTCCATGCATATACACCTATAAATACTCGCAAACACACATAACTTCCATGCATATACACCTATAAACACTCGCAAACACACATAAACTTCCATGCATATACACCCATAAACACTCGCACATACATATAAACTTCCATGCATATACACCTATAAATACTCGCAAACACACATAACTTCCATGCATATACACCTATAAACACTCGCAAACACACATAAACTTCCATGCATATACACCTATAAACACTTGCACATACATATAAACTTCCATGCATATACACCTATAAACACTCGCAAACACACATAAACTTCCATGCATATACACCTATAAACACTCGCAAACACACATAAACTTCCATGCATATACACCCATAAACACTTGCACATACATATAAACTTCCATGCATATACACCTATAAATACTCGCAAACACACATAACTTCCATGCATATACACCTATAAACACTCGCAAACACACATAAACTTCCATGCATATACACCTATAAACACTTGCACATACATATAAACTTCCATGCATATACACCTATAAACACTCGCACATACACATAAACCTGATACGCGCATACACATCCATAAAACACTCGAGCATACATACAAAATAAAACGTGGATGCATGCTTTAGTTGCGTATATACAGTATGTATATGCGAGTGATTTCATATGTGGATGTGCGTGAATGTTTCAGTGCAACCGGAAGTCATTTCAGTGTAAAAGGAAGTCATTTCAGTGTAAAAGGAAGTCATTTGTGCGTTCACGGAACAATATTCCCCCCCTGTGGGCGGAAAAAAACAATCCGTGGCGACGGTTTTGCAATCCATCCCCTCAGTTTATAAACTGAACTCACAATTTCTTAAACTGTTCACTCGGTTTAACAAATCATGCCCACGATGATTCAACCTGGCCACCTGTTTATGAGGGATGCTTTGCATTGGGTTTAAACTTAATTTTTTAAAATGGATAATTTCTTCAATTTTCTATAAAACGACATTTAGGCTTGTACCTTTAAAGTCCATTTTTTTGGGAGGAAAAAGCTCAGTATAATAGAATAAGCAAAAAGTAATAATACAGGGCTAAGATTATCATAAATAAACACAAGATTTTGACGCATAGGCCTATCCAAGAGTGTGTGCGGAGTGTGAAACAACTTAAAATAGGCTACTCTATAATTTCTGGTCATACAGAAAAGAATAATGCATCATTCGCAACTACTTTTATTTGTGCAAAAACGAATGGACGCAAAAGTACACAGACCCAAGACTATCAATCTTTTTCTACAAATACATTATTTGAAATATTTAATAATATAAGGTCCGTGTACTTTTGCGTCCACTCGTTTTTCTTGTTTTAACCCGTAATTGAAAAACGAAAAATGAACGGTTGTTAGGCTATTTTTAAAACGCAAAGTTGAGCACCAAAATTTGAATTTGAACTGTACCTACACCGAATGCTGCGCAAAAAAATAAAAATATTGACGTATTTTCAGATTTTTGTTTAGGACTTTTTTCCCCTTTATTAAATATTTGAAATATTCACAAATTAATATGGAAAAAAATTCGATTTTACTGGTTTTCTAAGGCCAAATTAGAACTTAGAAATTATATTCGAATTTGTTCGTTTAAAAGTGGACATTTCAAGCTTTGTATAGGTAGGCTATATTTTGTTTCAGTTCATTTTTGAGACGCGCTCCAGTTCACGGAGATCATGAAAGCACGCCTGATTGTTTTCTTTCATTTTACAAAAGCACATCGTTTTCTTGTTATTGTGAGTTTTCACAAATAAAATTGTGTGTTTTTATACATTTATGTTTACACATTTTCTTTTCATTACATTATTTACGTAAGTTAACACCCAATACTTGAACAGTTTAAAGTGTAATCTGGTAATTCATGAAGCAACTTCTGAATTGGGACGCAGCAAACCAGCTCTGGCCATGGTCTTGGCTATTAAATCTGAAAATACATGACTGAAACATCATCACCATGTCAGTAAAATATAAAACAAAAAAATGACAATAGCCAATTCTGGATCCATAGCTGTTTATTCAATTATAAGAAAGGATGGCAATCAGGATGGCAGCTGTACTCTCGCACCGTTGCTTTGCGCCAGGAGCGGTAATCGGGAACACCTGGTTGCGCAATTAGGAAATCCTACGAAGATTACATGGTGCGTCCTTCGAAGGATGAATAGGCTGCATCCTTCGAAGTCCGCGGCCTTCACATTGGGACACAGCTCATGATTGCAAATGCGGTAAATAGACAGGTTACGCACAAATGACTTCCTTTTACACTGAAATGCCTTCCATATCACTCACATATACATATATACACAACTAAAGCATATATGCATGGAAGTTTATGCGTATGCGAGTGTTTATAGGTGTATATGCATGAAAGTTTATATGTATATGCAAGTGTTTATAGGTGTATATGCATGAAAGTTTATATGTATGTGCGAGTGTTTATAGGTGTATATGCATGGAAGTTTATATGTATGTGCGAGTGTTTATAGGTGTATATGCATGGAAGTTTATATGTATGTGTGAGTGTTTATAGGTGTATATGCATGGAAGTTTATATGTATGTGCGAGTGTTTATAGGTGTATATGCATGGAAGTTTATATGTATGTGCGAGTGTTTATAGGTGTATATGCATGGAAGTTTATATGTATGTGCGAGTGTTTATAGGTGTATATGAATGGAAGTTTATATATATGTGCAAGTGTTTAAGGTGTATATGCATGGAAGTTTATATGTATGTGCGAGTGTTTATAGGTGTATATGAATGGAAGTTTATATATATGTGCAAGTGTTTATAGGTGTATATGCATGGAAGTTTATGTGTATGTGCGAGTGTTTATAGGTGTATATGCATGGAAGTTTATATGTATGTGCGAGTGTTTATAGGTGTATATGAATGGAAGTTTATATATATGTGCAAGTGTTTATAGGTGTATATGCATGGAAGTTTATATATATGTGCAAGTGTTTATAGGTGTATATGCATGGACGTTTATATGTATGTGCGAGTGTTTATAGGTGTATATGCATGGAAGTTTATATGTATGTGCGAGTGTTTATAGGTGTATATGCATGGAAGTTTATATGTATGTGCGAGTGTTTATAGGTGTATATGCATGGAAGTTTATATGTATATGCGAGTGTTTATAGGTGTATATGCATGGAAGTTTATATGTATGTGCGAGTGTTTATAGGTGTATATGCATGGAAGTTTATATGTATGTGCGAGTGTTTATAGGTGTATATGCATGGAAGTTTATATGCATGTGCGAGTGTTTATAGGTGTATATGCATGGAAGTTTATATGTATGTGCGAGTGTTTATAGGTGTATATGAATGGAAGTTTATGTGTGTTTGCGAGTGTTTATAGGTGTATATGCATGGAAGTTTATATGTATGTGCGAGTGTTTATAGGTGTATATGAATGGAAGTTTATGTGTGTTTGCGAGTGTTTATAGGTGTATATGCATGGAAGTTTATATGTATGTGCGAGTGTTTATAGGTGTATATGCATGGAAGTTTATATGTATGTGCGAGTGTTTATAGGTGTATATGAATGGAAGTTTATGTGTGTTTGCGAGTGTTTATAGGTGTATATGCATGGAAGTTTATATGTATATGCAAGTGTTTATAGGTGTATATGCATGGAAGTTTATATGTATGTGCGAGTGTTTATAGGTGTATATGCATGGAAGTTTATATGTATGTGCGAGTGTTTATAGGTGTATATTCATGGAAGTTTATGTGTATGTGCGAGTGTTTATAGGTGTATATGCATGGAAGTTTATGTGTATGTGCGAGTGTTTATAGGTGTATATGCATGGAAGTTTATGTGTGTTTTCCGAGTGTTTATAGGTGTATATGCATGGAAGTTCATATGTATGTGCGAGTGTTTATAGGTGTATATGCATGGAAGTTTATGTGTATGTGCGAGTGTTTATAGGTGTATATGCATGGAAGTTTATGTGTGTTTTCCGAGTGTTTATAGGTGTATATGCATGGAAGTTCATATGTATATGCGAGTGTTTATAGGTGTATATGCATGGAAGTTTATATGTATGTGCGAGTGTTTATAGGTGTATATGCATGGAAGTTTATATGTATATGCAAGTGTTTATAGGTGTATATGCATGGAAGTTTATATATATGTGCGAGTGTTTATAGGTGTATATGCATGGAAGTTTATGTGTATGTGCGAGTGTTTATAGGTGTATATGCATGGAAGTTCATATGTATGTGCGAGTGTTTATAGGTGTATATGCATGGAAGTTTATATGTATATGCAAGTGTTTATAGGTGTATATACATGGAAGTTTATATATATGTGCGAGTGTTTATAGGTGTATATGCATGGAAGTTTATGTATATGCAAGTGTTTATAGGTGTATATGCATGAAAGTTTATATGTATATGCAAGTGTTGATAGGTGTATATGCATGGAAGTTTATATGTATGTGCGAGTGTTTATAGGTGTATATGCATGGAAGTTTATATGTATGTGCGAGTGTTTATAGGTGTATATGCATGGAAGTTTATATGTATGTGCGAGTGTTTATAGGTGTATATGCATGGAAGTTTATATATATGTGCGAGTGTTTATAGGTGTATATGCATGGAAGTTTATATGTATATGCGAGTGTTTATAGGTGTATATGCATGGAAGTTTATATGTATATGCAAGTGTTTATATGTGTATATGCATGGAAGTTTATATGTATATGCAAGTGTTTATAGGTGTATATGCATGGAAGTTTATATGCATGTGCAAGTGTTTATAGGTGTATATGCATGGAAGTTTATATGCATGTGCAAGTGTTTATAGGTGTATATGCATGGAAGTTTATATGTATATGCAAGTGTTTATATGTGTATATGCATGGAAGTTTATATGTATATGCAAGTGTTTACAGGTGTATATGCATGGAAGTTTATATGTATGTGCGAGTGTTTATAGGTGTATATGCATGGAAGTTTATATGTATATGCAAGTGTTTATAGGTGTATATGCATGGAAGTTTATATGTATGTGCGAGTGTTTATGGGTGTATATGCATGGAAGTTTATATGTATGTGCGAGTGTTTATGGGTGTATATGCATGGAAGTTTATATGTATATGCGAGTATTTATAGGTGTATGCGTGCGTCAAGTTTATATGTATATGCAAGTTATTCACAAGTATATATGCATTCATTACTAACATAATATGTATTGGTATGGATTTCATATTAGTGTGCACGTGTATTTCATATATGTATTTTGAACATCCAATAGTATACATGTATATGCGAGTAATTTATAGGTGTATATGCACGTGTGTTATGTATGTATTGATAAGCGAAGTTTGATTTAAATCCTACGTGGCGCCTCATAAAAACGAGCTGTTCATTCATAAATCCGTAAGATCTTCCCTTCATGCTGTGGAAATACAGACGGGGTGGAGCTACAGAAGCTCTTAAAGGGATAGTTCACCCAAAAATCATCATTTACTCACCCTCATGTTGTAACAAACCTGTCTGAGTTTCTTTTCTTCTGTTGAACACAAAATATATTTAGTAGATTGCCGGTATTCAAACAGTTGATGGACCCCATTGACTTCCATAGTAGGAATACAAAAATACTATGGAAGTCAATGGGTGCCGTCAACTGTTTGGTTACCGACGTTCTTCAAAATATCTTCTTTTGTGTTTTAAATTTTGGGTGAACTCACCCTTAAAAGTCCCCCTGTAGTCAATAATTGTATCCCTTAAAACTCGTCTTTGATGTCGGAAATTACATTTGATAATGATAAAAAAGCCGGCAAGTACATAAAATAAGCTATTAAAATTTTGAAAAAATGAGCAGTAGTCTCTGCTCTCAAACACTGGGGGCGTGTCCACTGGCTGCGCTGAAACCACGCCCACTCGCGGTAAAGCTGCCGTTGCCACACTCAACTGTCACCCGCTACAGCCGGAATGGATGCTCCAAGCAGCTTATTAGGTTGATTAACGTTATAACAGAAGCACACAAACTTACACTCATTGGTGGGCACGCACTGCTGATGATGGCACCAGTCGTCGGCGCAACGGGAGGATAAAGGCCGAGGCGGGAGATAGTCGGTTCGGCCCCATTCACCAGTAACAGCGGATTATCAGTGAATCCCAGTTGTCTCCGACGAAAGTTTATAAAACTATCCCGTGTAAAATGATCACTACAGAGGCGGGTTTTGGCGGTGATCCTCAGCTCTCCATCAAGGTGGCTCTTCACAAAATTAATCCACCTCTTCTTGATGTGATCGTTTTTAGGAAATTTAAATAAGGACACCGATCTGTTTTGTACATGATAGCATCCAGGTAGTATGCATTTCCGTGACGAAGATATAACTAGCAAACTGTACGCTGTAGTAACTATAATAGTACTGACAGTAACTCGCGATTGAGCGCCAAACTGATATGAATGTGCTCTATTTATATTGTTAGTGGAGCGGCCACTCCGGCCAGCCTCAGTGGCTCTAGCGCGTCATCAAGTAGGGGCGTGTCCAGGAGCTCAGGGGCTCCAGTGCGTCATCGAGCCCTGTTTTAGACCCGCCCAAAAAATCCGGAAAATAGCAATGGTGAAAAACTGTTTAACGTTCTAACTCCACAATTCAGTACTTCACAGTTCACAGTCTTTGTAATGTGTTTTAGCAATACATTTCTAACATTTATAATGTGTTTAGAATTTTTTCTTTAAATTGCCTTTTCAGGGACTTTAAACGTTTTTCTCCTGTGAAAAAAAATTCTTCATGTCTTAAAATATCTTGAATGTAACTCTACATCATTTACTATACGCAGATCTTTGCAAATTAGCCCCGCCTCCACTCACTCACTCACTCAGCTCAGAGATCCACTGGTTGACGATCACACGTTGATCTGATTGGTTACAAGGTAGTTTGTGACGTCAGAAACACCAGCGATTTCAAACCGTGTTTTTGAGACTGTCTTTGGTTCACTGCAGTTTTAAGGGGAAAATACTCAGCAATGGTGTCGACTTATGAAATTACACATGCTTTGTCTTAAAGCATATTAAAAACACCACATATATATATATATATATATATATGTATATGTATATATATATATATATATATATATATATATGTATATATATATATATATATATATATATAAACATTAATAGCGGATTATTTAAAAAAAGTATTTGCTTCGGATTCATGTTTACTATGATCATCCCTTTCAAAATCTCCTCTAATACAAAAGATTTAAAAACGACCCACATTTTAGAACAATTTTTAAATAAATTATTTAATAATAAATGTTTTATCTATATTCCCCTACTTGTTTTTTTTATGTTATCAAATTTGTATTTTGGTTGAAATGTAGGTTTTGCAAATAAAAAAATAAAAAATACACAACCATACACACACACATCCATTCATTCTCCACTCTGACTACTTTACACATGGTGAAGTCATCAAAAGCACGAAAAACACAAGTGGAAATACAGGAATGATGTTGTGATTTAAAACGCGTGAATTAAATGCTTGCTCCGCTCACTTTTTACAGTGTAATGAAGGAGTTCACATGTTTGCTTTGTGTTTTCCAGTCACTATCTGGTTCAACGCATTCTTAAAAATCACAATTGTCAGGCATTTGAGCAAAGCCTTTAAATCAAACTGTTTTAAGGTTGATGAGAAATGTGTGTAAACCTCTGCCTCGTAGTTTACATGTGCAATTACAAAAGAGCAAATGCTGAGAAGGAAAACGGGTCACATTTATATTTATTTTGACTCCGATTGAATTGCATGTGTGTAAATGAGAAAAAAAGTAATTTGAGATTACATTTTTAAATCTGTTTTTGGCCTCTTTAAAATGTGATTCCAAATGCTAAATTTGATCATCAGACCTACACTTAAAAAAGATTTATGGTTCCGTGAAGAAACTTTAACAATAGTTCCAGTGAAAAAGTATTCTTTAGATTTTTAGAATGTTCCTCACATTAAGGAAAAAATGGTTCTTTTAAAGAACTCTTCACTGGAAGGTTCTATGAGGAACTAAAAATGGTTCTATGACATCATTGTGAACCCTCCCCTCCAAATATCTAGAACCTTTATTTTTAAGAGAGTCAATTACAGTACATGTAGTTTAACTTGTATGTTTTTTAATCCTCAAAAATTAACATAAAAATGAGTCGACATTTTATCAGCAATAGGCACATAACAGTCGCCCCATCGATCTGTATATGTGCTTGATTTCTTTGGCTTTAACTCGTGTTCGTCTAGCCAAATATAGAGGATAAAACAACTTTGGGTTAAAGAACCAAACGATGACTTCAGGGAAACTCAATGATATTTGTCCTGAAAGCTATGCTAATGTGAGACTGTGGCTTCATCTCACTCCGTGCTTAATATTTATTTGTTTTTCTGCAATGACATTGTGTCCTAATGCAGTAAATCACTGATGAGGTTCAGTCCATCTGCTTTATTATTGCTGATGCCTTTATGTAACGCTGTGTTTTCTCCTCGTTTCTCTCTCTTTCTGCAGTGAACCCCATGCACGCTTTTATGCTTCACAAATAGTTTTGACGTTTGAATATCTGCATGCCCTTGACCTGATCTACAGAGACCTTAAACCAGAGAACCTCCTCATCGATCAGCAGGGATACATCCAGGTAATAAACACAAGTATAACACTGTAAAAGAGTTCAAATTCACGATACACTCATATTTATTGCTTAGCAAATGAACAGTAAAAATACCTTTCAAAATAAGACGACTCTCATTTGCCTCTCATATGACTGCCACAATTCTGGCTGTTTTCAAACAATTTTTCACGCTCATCTGAATATTTTTTTCAAGATTAAATTGAACAAATGTTGTGTTAGATGAACCGAAACATAAAATTCATCGTAACTTCGTAATATTTATATTATATTGAATATTTATATTTAATATCATATAATATTCAGTTAGAATCTGGAATTAATATGAAACACTTTGGACTCACAGTCTTTAATTTCTTGATTAGCATGGATAACAACCCAATTTGTAATACTTTATCGTTACTTTATGGAGCAAATGTCAACCTTTGTGACCTACTTTACATCAGTATTTATTTTAAAGTAAGTATTTTTCACACCTTTCACTGAAATACTTAATATTGTGCCCATTGGAAAATATTTTATGATCCGTGTCAAGGGTAAATCAAGCACAGATTATGACAACTGCTGTTAGATGAACAGAAACATTTCAAAATCAATGTGATTTTTGCTGAAACCTAAAAAGTGAGAAAAAATAAGTCAGGTGTGTGTGTGTGTGTGTGTGTGTGTGTGTGTGTGTGTGTGTGTGTGTGTGTGTGTGTGTGTGTGTGTGTGTGTGTGTGTGTGTGTGTGTGTGTGTGTGTGTGTGTGTGTGTGTGTGTGTGTGATGTTTTCTCAATCACACACAGCTCACGATCTCACCATTACTGCCCCCTTATGGCTAATATGAGAATGACCTGAAAGAAATGTGCCATAAATCACCGCGTCATCTGTGTGACTGTTCCAGGTGACAGACTTTGGCTTCGCGAAGCGGGTGAAGGGCCGCACGTGGACGTTGTGTGGGACCCCGGAGTATCTGGCCCCGGAGATCATCCTCAGCAAGGTGAGCCTCGCTTCCTAGTTTCCCTCACAATGCAACACAAATATAGCACTTACATTATAATTAAAGTAACACTTATGTAGTTTTTCAACCTTCATTATATATTTCCAAGACCCTTGTGATGGTACATCGACTTACAATAGGTTAAATGACACGTCTGCCATAGCCTGACGTGGTCTGTATCGCTTTTACTGGCACTATGTAACTTCGGGTTTCGGGTAGTAACCGGAGCACAAAAAGAACTACAAAATTCGACTGCTTTACGGCATACATAGTTTTTCTTCGTTTGTGATGTCTTTCATAAAATCATGCATCATACTCTACCTTGTCTGTGGCCATCGTTGATTCCAAAGCCGGTGCTGGATAAACAGTGAGTGTGCGCGTGCGACAGTTAGGCTGCGGTAGGCTAAATTATTTACGACAGCGGTAATGGACAATTCCGCTTCCAACCTGTAGGGCGACCGCAGAGGAAAAGTTCCTTGGTGTTGCTTTAATAAAGCGTTTTCACTGCAAAAGTCTGTTCATGGATCTCGCTTTCAGCTGATAGATGCTTTTGTGCTCCACAGCTACTCCAAACACTTTATGTCTGAATAACATAATTTAATATTAAAATATAATAGACGCTATTGCTCAAAAGTTTGGAAAAATTACATTTATAATTACATAATTAAATATTTTTTCTGTTTTTGTAAAGGTCTCTTCTGCTCACCAAGGCTGCATTTATTTGATCAAGAATACTAGTAATATCATGAAATATTATTACAATTTAAAATAAGTGTTTTTTATGTGAATATGTGTTTTCTATGTAATTTATTCCTGTGATCAAAGCTGTATTTTAGCATCATTACTCCAGTCTTCAGTGTCACATGATCCTTCAGAAATCACTCTAATATGATGACTTGATGCTCAAGGAACATTTATTATTTTATCAATGCTGAAAATGTTTTTTTCAGGATTCTTTAGTAAGTTCAAAAGAACAGCATTTATTTTAAATACATTTTTTATTTTACTATCACTTTTGATCAATTTAATGCATTTATTGCTGAATAAAAGTATTTTTTATTTGATCTTACTTAACCCAAACTTTTGAATGGTAGTGTCTCGCATTTTCAACCAAAAATATTAAAGGGCACAACTTTATTCAACATTGATAATAATCAGAAATGTTTCCTGAGCATCAAATCCTCATATTAGAGTGATTTCTGAAGGATCATGTGACACTGAAGACTGGAGTAATGATGCTGAAAATTCAGCTTTGATCACAGGAATAAATGACATTTTAACATGTAGAAAACAGTTCAGTTGTAATAATATTTCACAATATTGCCGTTTTTACTGTATACTGATTAAATTAATGCAGCCTTGGTGAGAATTACAGACTTCTTTCAAAAACAACTTAATTATTTCAAACTTTTGACCGATTGTGTCTGAATTGTTTGCTATTCATTTGACGTGTTTCAGTTTGAATGACTTGCATCTCATCTCATCCCTCTTCTACTAGTTCAAATCTTCTTCCCAGTGTTTCATGTCCTCTTGAACTGCTCCTGATGTGTGTGTCTGCTAGGGTTATAATAAGGCGGTGGACTGGTGGGCTCTGGGTGTGTTGATGTACGAGATGGCGGCTGGTTATCCTCCATTTTTCGCCGATCAACCCATTCAGATCTACGAAAAGATCGTCTCAGGAAAGGTGATTTAACAAAACAAACAGCCTATCGATTTCTAAACGAATCGGACAATATCTGAGATTCTTGACTTCAACCCGACCCACTTTCCTTGTGATAGTTTAGTTTTGCGTGTTTCTTTCGACAGGTACGATTCCCGTCGCACTTCAGCTCGGACCTGAAGGACCTGTTGAGGAACCTGTTACAGGTGGACCTCACCAAGCGCTTCGGAAACCTTAAAAACGGAGTGAACGACATTAAAGGACACAAGTGGTTCTCCACTACTGACTGGATAGCCATTTACCAGCGGAGGGTGAGAAACACACACCATCCCTTCATCACTGACCGTAATCTGACGTATTATTCAGGGTTTTGACCTGTAAAGCTGCGTTCACACCACTGCAACGTTTATGGAAGAAAGTCACGATTGTTATTCCATGTTGTAGAGCAGACAATAGCCGTTTCCTTTACAGATTTACACCAAATTTTTCGATATTGTCGATGAAAAACGTTTGCAAAATGACGGCGTTTCCATTAACTGATGTTTTGCAGCTAAAACATAATTTTTTCCTCTCGCGATAAGTCCTTCCAATAATCATGGCGACGGATGTTGGTAGGTTTATGTATATGCCAGCCACCGCACTAGACATTATTATTAATGGAAGGAGACGTAGGCGTGTTATCCAAGCATTAATGGAGAGAAAAGCCCCTTACACTTATGATACTTATATACCTTATATAAGATACCTTATACTTATATTTCTGCTTCGAGGTCTTGATTGTGTTTTTTTGTTGTTGTTTAGAAACCAGTATTCCTGTAATTCTTTTGTCTTTTATGATTTTAATGAAGAACTCTGTCTCGTCTTCTGTCAAAACACACCGCGCCATCTTTAAAGAATGATCGACTGTTTCCATTGTAGTTTTGCGAAATATTTCTTTTTCGAATTGCCTGAAAAACCACCTCACGCGAGCGTAAAAACCTTTTTGCGATATATGGGAGGTTTTGCAAAATGTACTTGTTTCCATTTGGTGTATTTTCAAATCCCAATTTCAATTTGCGCCATTTGAAGGGTAAACGGAAACGCAGCTAATGTCTTTTTGATGCGGAAACAAACATTTTGAAGAGAAAAGACTAAATGGAATCAGTACATAAAATGCTTAATATTAAATGTAAACGTGAAACCGTGAGTGCTCACGGTTTTTAAGGTCACGGTTTCGGTACAGTTCGGTATGTGCTACGTTCAGCAGAAAACGGACTGTTGTCATATAAAGATAAAGAAAGTAAGAACAAATAATCAAACTACACAGCACAAATAAATACAATAGAGCAAAGATACAAATGCTTTTTAGTTTACATTAGTTTTCAGGTACATAAACTGAATAAAGAAATCAAATGTAAAATAACATTGCATATTTGACTATAAATTAAGATGAAAGATGAATCCTTATTAAAGTTACAAAAGCTATTCAGTGAGTGATTTCCTTGTCTTTTGTTGTTTGATTAACATTAAAAACACATACAGCAGGAATATCAGGATCCAGTGATACTGTTACACACGTGTGGTCTTTCTCGACTGTTTTTATTCACTTAAGAAATAACCAACAACACATTTACACACAATAAATCCATTCAAGTCATTTGTTCTGATTTATCTAGTAATGAAACAAGTGAAATATTTATGCGTAAGTCATTAAATCATTCACTCAACCCGATTTTCTTTTTAAATAATTCATTCAGATTAGTTAGAAATTACACCTTTTAAATGGACTGCAGCAATTATCATTTTGTCAGAACCTCTAGTAAATTATATTTAGTTTAGTTGTCTGTAGTTGTCTGAAACAAAAAAAACCGTTGTGCAGCTCAAATCCACATATTTTAAACAAATAGTATTAACGCTTTTCTCTGTTAATCGATATGCAGTTTGAAAAATAATATATGATCCACGTCGAAAGTAAATCGCAAGCACAAATTATGACCAATGCGGTTAGATGAACAGAAACATATCAAATATTCGGTGTAATTTTGCTAATTTTACTCAAAAACATAGGGGAGTGTAAAATATGAGCGAAGAAATACTTTATATTGATTTTGGCGATTATTTCATGCTCAAATGTAAATATCAAGCGTGAAATTTTTAACGCTTGTGCATCGATTAAAAAAGTTTCAACTAGCTATATAGAGTCAAACAACTGTCATAACAATTTGAATCTTGGGAGCACAGACTTAAGTTTAGTATCATTTTAAAGAGGACCCTTGACAGATTATTGCCGAAGTAAAACAAAATTAATAAGTAAATCCAAAAAGTTTATGAAAATTATTAATGAACATTATTTTATATAAAATATATATTTTATGAAACAAGTTGAACTCCAAAACTGATATAAAATCAAAGCCATAAATCTAAACAAGTTGTGTTCCAAATTATAGGTTGATATCTCAAAAAATGAGCTTTCGGTAAGATTTTGTTTGGGCCCAGTAACAGATTTTCCCCATTAGTTTCCAGCAAAACTCCACTGGTGCATACAGTGATTGGATTTTAGATTTGCAGTTGAGTTTTTCTCTCTCAATATTACAAACACAAACACACACACACACATTTTTTTATTACACACATACAAACCACACTCAGACATCCATACCAACACACCCACACAATTATTGTTGCACAATTTATCCAACTGGGTCTTATGTCGAAGCAGAAAACAGGAATAAAGCGAGCATTTGCTTTATAGGCCAAACCTGAAAAAATGGCACCATCTGATACAATTTTTTTAAAATTTAAATGTTGAAGCCTTGTCAACCGAATGAAAGCATCTTAACAAAAATTGCATCATAGTTAAATGGCCCTGGGATAAAAAAAAAATTGCATTTTTATTGGGTTTCAATGGGGCCATTTTTGTCCAAAAGGCGCTAAGAAGGAAGTTTTTTTGTACCTAGTGCAAAAAAGATTTTTCAAAGGAAATGGCGGTGAATTAGTAATATTTCAATAAAAATACACACTTGTGCCAAATTGTATGCAGTTAGCATTAACACAGGCAAAGTGATTAAAAAAAAAAAAACCTGAAAAAGCCGAAAATGTCCACAAGGGTCAAGATCAGGTAAATGTATCTCTCTCCGTGTGTGTTTTGGCAGGTGGAGGCCCCATTTGTGCCTAAATGCAGAGGACCCGGGGACACCAGCAACTTCGACGACTACGAGGAAGAGGAGATCCGTGTGTCGTTCACGGAGAAGTGCGCAAAAGAATTTGCCGAATTCTAAAGGGAAGAAACTATAGAAATCAGAGCGAGTGATATAGGTGGAGAGAAAGAGAGAGAGAAGGAGAAAAAGTGCATGAATCTTAAAAACCGACCCTTCCTCCTGTAAAACAGCGGAGAAACCAGCGGAAGAGTCCAGAGAAGACCTCCAGGGATAAACAGTGAGGCCTTTATCATCTCCTCTATTTTAATCATGTTTGCAATTTTCTCTCTCTTTTTTTTTTTTTTTAAATCTCTGTTCATGTGATATTAATCATGATGGATTTGATAGGGTGTAATTGTTGGCCTGTGGACTGGGATTGTTGTTGCCGCACAAAAACAGACTGGATTAGTTAAATCTCTAATCTTGAACAGTTACCACTAAGGTGCAAGTTCTCCACTAGGTCACCATAATAACAACCATACAGAAAAATAGAAGAAAAAAAAAAGAACGATAAAAATATGTATTCCTGTGTAATAACCGAAATATTTTTGGTCCTGTATACTGTCATGTGTTTCTTTATTCTTAAAATGCACTGAAAGGGATGACGAAGTGAAAATGGCATAGAAAAAAAGCCATGATTTCATAATATGAGCACTTCTTTTCTTTTTCTTCTTTCAGCTGTAGGTCCACTGCGCTCTGTAAAATATTCACTGATGAACTTTGAACTTTCACCTATGAAATGTGCCATGAAATCCTACAAGTGTCAATATTTTGGCTCATCAGTCGTTTCATTGATTCTAGCTGACAGATAGCAGTCGACAGCGGACCGTGTCAACCCTTCGTTCAGAGGAGGGGATGAATGTTTTCCTTTCGTTGGTTTAGTATTGTTAATACTATAATTGTTACGGTTCTCATTGGGTTATACCTTTCTAGTACCTGACGAAATCGCACAAACACTTTGCGTGATTGACAAGGCGAAGTCTTGCGGTCGACAAATGAGCCCGCCGCATTGCTTTCTCCATTTTCGCCATTTCTTCCCCCTTCATTCTTCCATTTCTGCATTTTTAAATAGGCAAAGTCTTCTCTCTGAATGGGTGCAGAGCATCTGGCTCCTTTTTGGGTGAGAATTTCTTACACGCAACTCTCTAGGCTACAAATATCTCCTCTAAGCTGGAGGTGAACTCAGTGGATACCAGTGCTTACTCCTGAGGACATGGTTCAAGTTAATTGTGATATTTTGCACCACAAGAATCATTCCAATAAAGTATTACTATAAATACCAAGCAGGTTTCACGTTCTTTTATGTGTAAGCACTTAATATTTTAGTAATTTTCATCCTGTCTGCAGCTTCTGTCCTATTTGGCATGCTGTCATACTGAGGTAGAAGTCATGAAACTCTAGATGGCGCAGACTGATTGGTCCTTAACTCAATCTGCTTGTAATCGCATCATTCTCTATAGGGCACAGCTGATCAGTTCCTGCTGTATCAGTAGCCAATGAGCTCGCTGCTCAACCTTCAAATACTGATCAGCATTTGCTGTAACAGTTGCAGTACGCTTTCAGAAACCCTCCACTTTCCCCAGCTCCACCTGTATAGATCTGCTACGGGTTATTCATGTATGCTATATTGTACAGCAGTAGCATGTCTTACTTGCTCAGAGCAGCGTGTCGTGTATGTATTTGCATTAGCAAGTAATCAACAACCAATAACCACAACAGCAGCAGCAATAATCAACAACCAATAACCACAACAGCAGCAGCAATAATCAACAACCAATAACCACAACAGCAGCAGCAATAATCCACAACCAATAACCACAGTAGCAGCAATAAGCAACAGCAATAATCTAAAACAGCAGCAATAACCCACATAAGCATCAATAATCAACATCAGCATCAAAATATACAACAGCAATAATCAACATCAGCATCAATAACCAACAACAACAGCAATAATCGACATCAGCATCAAAAATCAACATCAGCATCAAAAATCAACATCAGCATCAATAATCAACAGCAATAATCAACATCAGCATCAATAATCTACAACAATAGCAATAACCAACATCATCATCAAAATCTACAACAGCAATAACCCACATAAGCATCAATAATCAACATCAGCATCAAAATCTACAACAGCAATAATCAACATCAGCATCAATAACCAACATCAGCACAACAATCAACATCAGCATCAATAATCGACATCAGCATCAAAAATCAACATCAGCACAACAATCAACATCAGCATCAATAATCAACATCAGCATCAAAATCTACAACAACAGCAATAATCAACATCAGCATCAATAACCAACATCAGCATCAAGATCTACAACAGCAATAACCCACATAAACATCACTAATCAACATCAGCATCAAAATCTACAACAGCAATAATCAACATCAGCATCAATAACCAACATCAGCAGCAATAATCTACAACAACAGCAATAACCAACATCAGCACCAATAATCTACAACAACAGCAATAATCAACATCAGCATCAATAATCTACAACAACAGCAATAATCAACATCAGCATCAAAAATCAACATCAGCATCAATAATCAACATCAGCATCAAAATCTACAACAACAGCAATAATCAACATCAGCATCAATAATCAACATCAGCATCAAAATGTACAACAGCAATAATCAACATCAGCATCAATAATCAACATCAGCATCAAAATGTACAACAGCAATAACCAACATCAGCACCAATAATCTACAACAACAGCAATAATCAACATCAGCATCAAAAATCAACATCAGCATCAATAATCAACATCAGCATCAAAATCTACAACAACAGCAATAATCAACATCAGCATCAATAATCAACATCAGCATCAAAATGTACAACAGAAATAATCAACATCAGCATCAATAATCTACAACAACAGCAATAATCAACATCAGCATCAAAAATCAACATCAGCATCAATAATCAACATCAGCATCAAAATCTACAACAACAGCAATAATCAACATCAGCATCAATAATCAACATCAGCATCAAAATCTACAACAGCAATAATCAACATCAGCATCAATAACCAACATCAGCATCAAAATGTACAACAGCAATAACCAACATCAGCACCAATAATCTACAACAACAGCAATAATCAACATCAGCATCAAAAATCAACATCAGCATCAATAATCAACATCAGCATCAAAATGTACAACAGCAATAATCAACATCAGCATCAATAATCTACAACAACAGCAATAATCAACATCAGCATCAAAAATCAACATCAGCATCAATAATCAACATCAGCATCAAAATCTACAACAACAGCAATAATCAACATCAGCATCAATAATCAACATCAGCATCAAAATCTACAACAGCAATAATCAACATCAGCATCAATAACCAACATCAGCATCAAAATGTACAACAGCAATAACCAACATCAGCACCAATAATCTACAACAACAGCAATAATCAACATCAGCATCAAAAATCAACATCAGCATCAAAATGTACAACAGCAATAATCAACATCAGCATCAATAATCTACAACAACAGCAATAATCAACATCAGCATCAAAAATCAACATCAGCATCAATAATCAACATCAGCATCAAAATATACAACAACAGCAATAATCAACATCAGCATCAATAATCAACATCAGCATCAAAATGTACAACAGCAATAATCAACATCAGCATCAATAATCTACAACAATAGCAATAACCAACATCAGCATCAAAATCTACAAAAGCAATAATCAACATCAGCATCAATAACCTACAACAACAGCATCAAAAATCAACATCAGCATCAAAAATCAACATCAGCATCAAAAATCAACATCAGCATCAATAATCAACATCAGCATCAAAATGTACAACAAAATAATCATCAGCAGCATCAATAATCAACAGCAGCATCAAAATCTACAACAGAATAATCATCAGCAGCATCAAATTCTACAACAGAATAATCATCAGCAGCATCAATAATCAACATGAGTATCAAAATCTACAACAGCAATAATGAACATCAGCATCGATAATCAACATCAGCATCGATAATCAACATCAGCATCAAAATCTACAACAACAGCAATAATCAACATCAGCATCAATAATCAACATCAGCATCAAAATCTACAACAACAGAATAATCAAAAGCAGTATCAATAATCAACATCAGCATCAATAATCAACATCGGCATCAATAGTCAACATTGCACCAATTTTCATTAAGACTGAGAGATGAGTTGGGTGGACTTTCACACCCACTGCTCCAGAACCTCCAAAATAGGGTAAGTATATTATAGGTCTGGTCAGGCATCATATTCATGATGAAACACTTCTGAATTTGTAAAGCATGTTTGCATTATAAAGTACAGCTGATCATGTACGATAGCTTTGTATTGTTTAAGCATTAAACAACTGCACAGATAACTCATTGAAAGATTTAGAAGATCATGAGATGTCTGCCCATACTAGTATAGATCTGTCGGTTAAAGATGTTGGAAAGCAACACTAGGCTTTCTCCAAATGTATCCATGTGCATTTTAAAATATGTAATATAATTAATTGAATCGTGTTACTTTGTGCCTATAGATGCTAGGTTTATCTATTCAGATCAATTCCTTCATGCTGTTTTCACTAATTAGTGTTGTGCAAAGTTTAGTTTAGTTTTTTAGTTCACACATTCTTTAATTAAATAATTTAGGACTTTAATTAAATGTTTAGCTCGTTTTATTATTCATTTTGGCTCGTAGATAATGTTTTCCCCCATAATATTTTGTTGCAGTTATCTGTTAACATCTGGCAGTGACTTGAGAGCCATCGGTCATCTAACCTTTCAATACTCAGCTTTTTAATTTAATTTTAATTTAATATGTTTGTTTGTAATTGTATAGTTATACAACGAAATTTAGTCTCTCATTCGAAAAGTACACACATCAGAAATATAAATATAAACTAATGTAAGAAAATGGTACAGAATGTAAAAGAAAAGTTTATTTTTATATATATATATAGATCACATATGTGACCCTGGACCACAAAACCAGTCACAAGTCGCACTGGTATTTGTGGGAATAGCCAACAATACATTTTAGGGGTCAAAATTTACAAAAATATATGCCAAAAATCAGTAGGATATTAAGTAAAGATCATGTTTCATGAAGATATTTTGTAAACTTCCTACCGTAAATATATAAAATGTTATTGTGAGTGGATGCAGCAAATCGCGAACATAAATGGACAACTTTAAAGGCAGTTTTCTCAATATTTAGATTCTTTTGCATCCTCAGATTCCAGATTTTCAAACAGTTGTATCTCGGCCAAATATTCTATCGGCCTATATCCCAACAAACCATACATCAATGGAAAGAATATTTATTCAGCTTTCAGATGATGTATAAATCTCAATTACAACAACAACAAAAAAGACCTTTGTGACTGGATTTGTCGTTGTGCCTGGATTTGTCGAAATGTTGGATTAGGTGTAATGGACTGCAGCGCGAGCGTTGACGAGGTGCGCAAAACGCGTAACTCTGCAATACCACCTTAAATAAGCGAAGAGCGTATAGCGGATGGTTCTCTTCGCAAGTAGTCCACCTTAAGCGCGCATAACGCAGGCGTAGAGCGAGGCTTCCGCTTCATTCCCAGCCGGGCTCGCAGCGGATCACTTCGGGGACAAGAGAGAGACGCTCGGCCAACAGAACCAGAGCCGCAACATGTCGGAACCAAAATACCGAGAATGGATCCTGGAGACCATCGACTCCCTGCGCTCGAGAAAAGCCCGACCGGACCTGGAAAGAATCTGCCGAATGGTCCGAAGAAGACACGGGTCAGACCCGGACAACACCAGGGCTGAACTAGAAAAACTGATCCAGGAGCAAACTGTGCTGAAAGTTAGCTACAAGGGCTCCATTTCCTACAGGAACGCTGCGAAAGTGCAAAGAAAATGCAGAAAGAGAAGCGAGCAAACCGAGTCCACGCGCGAGCAAACCAAACACGCCAGTTTCAATAACAACGGCGACAGCGCGCTGAGTCTCACGGACCAAGAAGAAGAGTGCGAGGAAGAGGAGGAGGAGAAGAAGGAGGAAAGTGCTGAGAGCTTGTGTTCTTCTGAACCGCTGCCTCCTCAAACCTCGCCCTCCAATCTCGAAAAGGATGAAAAGATTGTAACACAACCGAGCGGAAACAGTTTTGTTAGTTGCGGCGCGACGGTGTGTTCCCCGGGGAGCGTGAAAGCAAGTGCGTCGAAGGACAAGAGATTAGTCACCGAGGCGGAGGGCGAAAGCGATGCTTCAAGAGGCGAGACGCGCGGCGCAGTCCATGAAGGCACCGATAATAATGATGAAGAGGAGGAG
The DNA here is from genome assembly GCF_051911475.1 of Siphateles boraxobius. NCBI lineage: Eukaryota > Metazoa > Chordata > Actinopteri > Cypriniformes > Leuciscidae > Siphateles > Siphateles boraxobius. Next base: position 717,383 of record NW_027509108.1, on the reverse strand, counting down.
CGGGAAACTTGCTCGAGTAGTCCGGCTACGATTAGCAAGCCCCCCGCCTCGCCGAAACCCAAACTCAAGGGCTCTTGTGTGCGTGTCTCGGAGTCTCTGGATGAAAACAGTGCTGATTTAGGCGATAGACTGGTTGCCGCGGTCCGAAGTCTGTCCCGGGGCTCCGCCGCAACACGGGGCCACGCGCCACCTGGGCTGAAGGAGATCCTGGGCTTCCTCAGCACACAGAGCGGGATGCCGGGGGAAAAGCTGACCCGCAACCGCGTTAAAGTGGTGCTGGAGCGCGAGCTCGAGAGGGGTCGCCTGCGCAGGACGCGTCTCGGCCACATCGCTCTCCACGCGAGGGCCAACAAGCCGCCGTCCGCGCGACTCCTGAAGAGCGCGCTGCAGGACAGACATATCGCGAAAAAGGTATAACTTAATATTTCCAACACGTCCTTGCGCGTGCAGTAGCGCTACACACGCGCGCGGCGCTACACCCCAATCTTTCGTATAGCCTAAATAATTGATGGAAAAAGCGAAAGAAAAAAAAGCGCATCCGATTTCCGCTCTTTTCTTGCGTGCAAGTGTGCGCCAGACACCCAAAAACTGTGTGTCACGCGTGTGCTTGTTTATTTGTGGTCGTGTTGTGTGTGTGCAAACGATTCCACATCAGTTGTGTGTTGTGTTGCGCTCGACACGCAACTGTATCTGCGTTGCCCTGTTTCACTTCAGCGTCTCTCTCAGCACAAAAGGTGCGGACTCGCGTGCGTGCGTGCGTGCGCGCGAGAAAGACACCGTCGCTTCTCTTGTTCTGTTGCTCTAATAGACAGACACTCAATACACAAAAGCAAAAGCGCGTTTGACGAGAATCAGACGTGCTGATGAAACATTGATGTCTGCGCGCGGACTGACAGCACGCGACATATTCACAGACAGGGCCGATGATTATTTTCTGTTAAAGTTGTGGTGGATATTTTTCACTAGGCGGTGTCTGTTAAGTTAGTCGCGCACGGAAAATGTGAACGAGAGGGAGGGAGGGAGGGTGGGATCCGAGGCTCGCGTTTGCTTTCTCGGGCGATACTTCGGTCATACGAGGTAAAAGCAGATGCGATGGCGGAAATTCGCTGCATGACGAGCGCGAGCGTTTATAAGCTTCTTAGTTCCGTTCATCCAGTCAGTTTGAGCGATGTGCGGTTGGTTGTTGGGGTTTTTTTCTCCTTCTTTCTCGCTGTTGTTTGTTATATTCTCTGCGTTGATCAGATTTATCAAGCTCTGTCCCGCTCACTTACACACTACCGCTGAATTGATTATGAAACCCACTGAGTTACTTAGTACGTGCTCAAATGTCTTAGTACGTGCTCAAATCGTTGTTATCAGTGACAGTGACGAGAGAGTCTGTAGCGGATGTTGTTTCGGGCAGTTGCAGGTTTTCACCGCGATCGTGCAGAGGATGGAGGTCGCGCACGAGGACACACACACACACACACACACACACACACACACACACACACACACACACACACACACGTACATTGTGTTTTGTGGACTTTACATGTGTCATAATAATGTTTATACTGTATGTTTAAACAGTATATTATATCCCCTTACACTAAACCTACCCAACACATGTGCACTTTTACTTAAAAAAACATTCATAAGCTTGCAAAATAAGCAACCAAAAGTTGTTCCCTCAAGGACAAGAATTTCGGCATCTTTGTAGGGACATGTTATTCCCATAATGTGTAATTCACCCCCCCCCCCCCCACACACACACACACACACACACCCTCGTACACATAGACTCACTCACATACATACACATACTCACACTCACACACATACTCACTCTCACACACACACACACACTCACATACACTCATTCACACATAAACACTAACATACACACACTCACAAACACTCACACACAAACAGCCGTTTGGTTTGAGGGCTGCACATTGTAACCGTTTATTTGGCCTTTTTTCCCATATTGGAGTGTTATTAAGAGTGAATAGTTTTTTTTTATTGTCTTTCCCGTACATTCACAGCGATGTGAAATAAGGTACAGTCATCGGATCCTTCTCACTTCACTCTGAAATAAAGCATTCAGTAATGCTTTATAATGTTGAGTGTCCATAAGTAAGTGTGTGTGTGTGTGTGTGTGTGTGTGTGTGTGCCTGTCAGGAGGAGGTGAAGGAGGAAGAGAGGATGGAGGGAGAGGGAGAGGAGAAGAATATCCCAGAGGAAAACATCTCCGGCTCAGCCGAGGACGATCCCAAGACCATCCCAGATGAAGATCCCACAGGGGTCAAAACTGACCCGATGTCACATGACCCGGAGCTCAGCCAATCAGCAGTGACGTCTGAGGGGAAGCCGTCATCGCTGGAGTCGTCACACCAGCAGCAGGAGGAAGACGATGCGGGAAGTCCAGGTACTCGTTTCATGCTGGAAAACACTTTCCTAGTGCTAAATTAGGATCAGTTATTCCGGATAATATTTTTAACATGGCTTGTTTAAAGCATTAACTTGTTTGTGCTTAAAACAAGGAAAACTCTTTGTAAGCGGTGTTAAAGAATAATACGCATGTTAGATATTTTATATAAATATCTTGATATAAAATTCTGCTTCTCAAGTAAATTTTTCTTGTTTTTAGATTTTAGATATTTTTTAGGTTTAGATTTTTGGGTAACACTTTACAATCTGGTTCATTAGTTAATGTATTAACTAACATACACTAACAATGAGCAATACATTTGTTACAGTATTTATTAATCTTTGTTAATGTTAGTTAATAAAACTACAGCTGTTCATTGTTTCTTGATGTTCACAGTGCATTAACTAATGTTAACAAACACAACCTTTGATTTTAATAAAGTATTAGTAAATGTTGAAATTAATATTAACTAAGATGAATAAATGCTGTAGAAGTATTGTTCATATAGTTCACGTTAACTAAGGCAGTTAACTAATGTTAAACTAATAAACCTTATTGTAAAGTGTTTCCCATTTTTGTACTAGAAAACAAGACCACAGTATTGATTAAATTTTTTTTTTTAATACGGTGTTTTCTGTACATCAGATTAAATACACATTTAATTTCTTAGGTACTAAATAAGGGTTTGGATGATTTTTCAGAGCACAATCTTCCTTTGTTTTACTGAAACTAAACTGATTGTCATTAAATGAAAGAGTAGCAGAATTTGTGACAATGATTTTTAATGTTACGCTCAAATCAATGCTTTAATAAGCTCTGTTAATATCCACTCATCAAGGCTTAAGAGCGAGCTTCCATTCACATCATGAGTTAGGATTGGCCACAGCCCACAGGAAGTGAAATCAGATTGACAGGAAGTGGAATTTATACCGTAGTAACACAGCCCTGCTCAGAATGAAGTGTAGACCTAATACAAAAGATAAAAACATATGTTTTGCTCATGGCTTTTAATAAGTTTAGATGATATCTTGACCACAATGGAGGATGAAAGTAAAGCATTACTAAGGGTTTGCTCACACTGCGCTGAGATCAGAGTTGTTTTTCGCATTGACTGTCCACATTGTCATTTTGGAAGTAATGAAATCAGATCAGTGTGTTTGGACAGCCATTATCTGGTGTATCTTCGTTTCCACTGTAATGTCAACATCATAGCAAGAGACACACTGAATACAATTGTCGTAAAAACCTAATTTTTTGCCGTCAGTCTAATCTGAACATGACTTTACCCAGATGGAAAGATGCCGAGTTGTTTCGCTGTGTGAGATGCTTAGGAAGTGCGTGTGGAAGGTATTTTTGTGTGCGTTAGTTGTTTTAAGTTGTTTGGACTTTTTATGGATATTTTTGTTTGTTGCTTTATGTGGTAACCAAGTAAAAACAAAAAAAGAATCCCTCACAAGTCTTGACACTTTTTTGCTCAACAGCTGCTGTGGTTTTCCACTAGTTACTAGCCACAATTTTGACATTGATACCATGGGGAAAAACTGCCATATATATATACAGGTCCTTCTCAAAAAATTAGCATATTGTGAAAAAGTTAATTATTTTCCATAATGTAATGATAAAAATTAAACTTTCATATATTTTAGATTCATTGCACACCAACTGAAATATTTCAGGTCTTTTATTGTTTTAATACTGATGATTTTGGCATACAGCTCATGAAAACCCAAAATTCCTGTCTCAAAAAATTAGCATATCATGAAAAGGGTCTCTAAACAAGCTATTAACCTAATCATCTGAATCAACTAATTAATTATAAACACCTGCAAAAGATTCCTGAGGCTTTTAAAAACTCCCAGCCTGTTTCATTACTCAAAACCGCAATCATGGGTAAGACTGCCGACCTGACTGCTGTCCAGAAGGCCATCATTGACACCCTCAAGGAAGAGGGTGAGACAGAAAGAAATTTCTGAACAAATAGGCTGTTCCCAGAGTGCTGTATCAAGGCACCTCAGTGGGAAGTCTGTGGGAAGGAAAAAGTGTGGCAAAAAACGCTGCACAACGAGAAGAGGTGACCGGACCCTGAGGAAGATTGTGGAGAAGGAACGATTCCAGACCTTGGGGGACCTGCGGAAGCAGTGGACTGAGTCTGGAGTAGAAACATCCAGAGCCACCGTGCACAGGCGTGTGCAGGAAATGGGCTACAGGTGCCACATTCCCCAGGTCAAGCCACTTTTGAACCAGAAACAGCGGCAGAAGCGCCTGACCTGGGCTACAGAGAAGCAGCACTGGACTGTTGCTCAGTTTTGCATGTCATTCGGAAATCAAGGTGCCAGAGTCTGGAGGAAGACTGGGGAGAAGGAAATGCCAAAATGCCAGAAGTCCAGTGTCAAGTACCCACAGTCAGTGATGGTCTGGGGTGCCATGTCAGCTGCTGGTGTTAGTGCACTGTGTTTTATCAAGGGCAGGG